>NC_045792.1:96811230-97123233 GCF_009873245.2 Balaenoptera musculus | reverse complement strand
TACAAAGAAAAAGCCAGAAGTTGAATTCACAGTCTAAACTCTGCCAAACTCTGGCTCTTGTATTTCCCTCCATGACAATGAAGTTATAAAGTACAGAGAATTATAATTGGAGTATTACTCAGTGGACCACAAACCCATGTAATAGGGACAAACATATTGATAATTACCTTAAATGTAAATGGATTAAATGCCCCAACCAAAAGACACAGACTGCCTGAAGGGATACAAAAGCAAGACCCGTATATATGCTGTCTACAAGAGACCCACTTCAGAGCTAGGGACACATACAGATTGAAAGTGAGGGGATGGAAAAAGATATAATAATTGATATTTATAGGACATTCCATCTGAAAACAACAGAATACACTTTCTTCCAAGTGCTCATGGAACATTCTCCAGGATAGGTCATATCTTGGGTCACAAATCAAGCCTTGGTAAATTTAAGAAAATTGAAATTGTATCAGGTATCTTTTCTGACCACAATGCTATGAGACTAGATATCAATTACAGGGAAAAAAATCTGTAAAAAATACAAACACATGCAGGCTTAACAATAAGCTACTAAATAACCAAGAGATCACTGAGGAAATCAAAATATACCTAGAAATAAATGACAATGAAAACACGATGATCCAAAACCTATGGGATGCAGCAAAAGCAGTTCTAAGAGGGAAGTTTATAGGAATACAATCCTACCTCAAGAAACAAGAAAAATCTCAAATACACAACCTAACCTTACACCTAAAGCAATTAGAGAAAGAAGAACAAAAAACATCCAAAGTTAGGAGAAGGAAGGAAATCATAAAAACCACATCAGAAATAAATGAAAAAGAAATGAAGGAAACAATAGCAAAGATCAATAAAACTAAAGTTGGTTCTTTGAGAAGATAAACAAAATTGATAAACCAATAGCCAGATTCATCTAGAAAAAAAGGGAGAAAACTCAAAAAAACAGAATCAGAAATGAAAAAGAAGTAACAACTGACACTGCAGAAATACAAAGTATCATAAGAGACTACTACAAGCAACTATATGCCAATAAAACAGACAACCTGGAAGAAATGGACAAACTCATAGAAAAGTACAACTTTCCAAGACTGAACCAGAAAGAAATAGAAAATATGAACAGAACAATGACAAACACTGAAATTGAAACTGTGATTAAAAATCTTCCAACGAACAAAAGCCCAGGACCAGACAGCTTCACAGGTTAATTCTATCAAAACTTTATAGAAGAGCTAACACCTATCCTTCTCAAACTCTTCCAAAATATAGCAGAGGGAGGAAAACTCCCAAACTCATTCTACGAGGCCACCATCACCCTGATACTAAAACCAGACAAAGATGTCACAAAAAAAGAAAACTACAGGCCAATATCACTGATGAATACAGATGCAAAAATCCTCAACAAAATGCTAGCAAAAAGAATCCAACAGCACATTAAAAGGACCATACACCAGGATCAAGTGGGGTTTATCCCAGGAATGCAAGGATTCTTCAATATATGCAAATCAATCAAGGTGACACACCATATTAACAAACTGAGGGATAAAAACCATATGATAGTCTCAATAGATAGAAAAAGCTTTCGACAAAATCAACACCCATTTATGATAAAAACTCTCTGAAAAGTAGACATAGAGGGAACCTACCTCAACATAATAAAGGCCATATATGACAAACCCACTGCCAACATCATTCTCAATGGCAAAAAACTGAAACCATTTCCTCTAAGATCAGGAACAAGACAAGGCTGCCCACTCTCACCATTATTATTCAACATAGTTTTGGAAGTTTTAGCCACAGCAATCATAGAAGAAAAAGAAATAAAAGGAATCCAAATTGGTAAAAAAGAAGTAAGAAGACAGCCTCTTCAATAAGTGGTGCTGGGAAAACTGGACAGCTACATGTAAAAGAATGAAATTAGAACACTCCCTAACACCATACACAAAAATAAACTCAAAATGGATTAAAGGCCTAAATGTAAGGCCAGACACTATCAAACTCTTAGAGGAAAACATAGGCAGAACACTCTATGACATAAATCACAGCAAGATCCTTTTTGACCCACCTCCTAGAGTAAGGGAAATAAAAACAAAAATAAACAAATGGGACCTAATGAAACTTAGAAGCTTTTGCACAGCAAAGGAAACCATAAACAAGATGAAAAGACAACCCTCAGAATGGGAGAAAATATTTACAAATGAAGCAACTGACAAAGGATTAATCTCCAAAATATACAAGCAGCTCATGCAAATCAATACCACAAAAACAAACCACCCAATCCAAAAATGGGTGGAAGACCTAAATAGACATTTCTCCAAAGAAGACATACAGACAGCCAACAAATGCATGAAAAGATGCTCAACGTCACTAATCATCAGAGAAATGCAAATCAAAACCAGAATGAGATATCACCTCACACCGGTCAGAATGACCATCATCAAAATATCTACAAACTATAAATGCTGGAGAGAGTGTGGAGAAAAGGGAACCCTCTTACACTGTTGGTGGGAATATAAATTGATACAGCCACTACAGAGAGCAGTATGAATGTTCCTTAAAAAACTAAAAATAGAACTACCATATGACCCAGCAATCCCACTACTGGCCATATACCCTAAGAAAATCATAATTCAGAAAGAGCCATGTACCACAATGTTCATTGCAGTACTATTTACAATAGTCAGGACATGGAAGCAACCTAAGTATCCATTGAGAGATGGATGGATAAAGAAGATGTGGCACATATGTACAATGGAATATTACTCAGCCATAAAAAGAAAAGAAAATGAGTTATTTGTAGTGAGGTGGATGGACCTTGAGTCTGTCATAGAGAGTGAAGTAAGTCAGAAAGAGAAAAATATTTATGCTAATACATATATATGGAACCTAAAGAAAAAGAAGTGGTTCTGATGAACCTAGGGGCAGGACAACAATAAAGATGCAGAGGTAGAGAATGGACTTGAGAACACAGGGAGGGGGATGGGTAAGCTGGAACGAAGTGAAAGAGTAGCATTGACATATATACACTACCAAATGTAAAATAGAAAGCTAGTGGGAAGCAGCTGCATAGTACAGGGAGATCAGCTCGATGCTTTGTGACCACCTAGAGGGGTGGGATAGAGAGAGTGGGAGGGAGGCACAAGAGGGAGGGGATATGGGGATATATGTATACGTATAGCTGATTCACTTTGTTATACAGCAGAAACTAACACAATATTGCAGAGCAATTATACTCCAATAAAGATGTTCAAAAAAAAAGAGTGCATAGACAAGCCACAATGTAGGAGAACATATTCACAATACATGTATCAAAAGACTTTTACTTAGAATGTATAATGAACTACCTATTTCATAATAAAATATAAACAACCTAATAAAAAAAATGGACAAAAAAACCTGAATAGGCACTTCACAAGAAAGAATAGCCAAATGACTAATAACTGAAGTAAAGCAATTCAACTACATTAATAATGAGGAATTTAAATTATAACCAAAATGAAGTACCACTACTCACCCACCAACTTGAAAATATTAAAATGTCTAGTATGACAATATTAAATGTTGGCAAGAATGGGCAATAATTAGAACCCACATACTATATGGGTGGAATGTAAACTAATAGATCTACTTTGGAAAATTGTTTGATGGTATCTTGTAAAAGACAAGAAACAAGCTCCCTTTGACCTAGAACTTTCAGACATAGAGCATATCTCATAGAACGAGTGCTTATGTGCAATGCAACACATACTTGTACAAGATGTTCATAGCAACAATTAGAGACAAAAAGAGGAAATAACCAGGAGTGGAATTGCTGGATCATATGGTAGTTCTACTTTTAGTTTTTTGGGGAAACTCCATTCTGTTTTCCATACAGTATGTAATTGGCTGCACCAATTTCCATTCCCACCAACAATATAAAAGTGTTCCATTTTCTCTACATTCCCTCCAGCATTTGTTATTTGGAGACTTTGTAGAGGAAAGGGGTAGGGGCAATTTATGGTTATTGGATTAAGATATACAAAATACCCTGTATACAATAGATAAGCAAAAAGGATACATTGTATAGCACAGGAAATTATACCCATCTTCTTGTAATAACTTTTAATGGAGTATAATCTATAAAAATACAGAATCATTTTGCTGTGCCCCTAAAGCTATTATAATATTGCATACTTCAGTAAAGAAGAGGAAATAGCAGAGGAAATAGCAGAAATCCATTAGCAGTAGGATGAATAAGGATATTATCATATATTTATTTTATGGAACACTTGTCCGCAATAAAAAATGAACTACTCTTACAGTTAATAACTTAAATATTCTTTTAAAACAAAATGCTGAACCAAAGAAGCCAGACAAAAGGGAATACACTCTAAGATTATATTTATTCAAATTTCAAAAGGAGGCAAAGTTAACTTTTATATTCTCATAACCTATTCTCAGGTTGAAAAGAAAAAGTTCTGAACGCCACAATGGAGTTGGCTCCTAGTGGTGTTAGAGAGGCATAGTGACTAGAAAAGTGCTTATGGAAATGCTGTAAAGTGCTGACAATGTTCTGTCTTTAATTTCTTGGAGAAAGTAACATACAGGATGGTTATTCAGAATTGCTTGTCTACCTGTTTGTCACATTTCATGATTTGAGAGAGAGGAAAAGAAAGGAAGGGAACAGAAAGGAAGGGGAGAAAACATGGAAGGGTAATAATTTACAGATTCTGTAAATTAGGGATTAGGATGTGGACAGCTGGAGAGCACCGTTATTTAGCCTATTACATTCTGGGAGTGAGACATAAACAGAATTTTATTTCTCTTTTTCTTTCAAACTGAAGGTGATTATTTTAAAAGCACAGTGTGATTTAATAATCACATGCATACATATATATAAATTATCTAATTAATTTTCTCAATAAAGTTTATCCTATTATTTGAAGAAAAATTTAATAACCATCAATGAATGTATAAAGCACATTTAAGAAAATAAGTCCTGGGACTTCCCTGGTGGTGCAGTGGTTAAGACTCCTCACTCCCAATGCAAGGGGCCCAGGTTTGATCCCTGGTCAGGGAATAAGATCTCACATACATGCCGCAACTAAGAGTCTGAATCCTGCAACTAAGGAGCTGCATGCAACAACTAAGGAGCCCTCGAGCCATAACTAAGGAGCCGGCAAGCCGCAACTAAGACCAGGTGCAATCAAATAAATAAAAAAACAAAAAAGAAAAGAAAATACCTTTCTCTCCCTCTCTCTCTCTCTCTCATCTATCTATCTATCATCTATCTATCTCTCTCTATATATGTATATTTCTCTCTTCTCACCCAAAATTACATTGAGTGAGAAAACAGTTTGGTGTGATTAACTTTCTGTCTCCTTCACATCATTATTTCTAAGACTGTAGATAAGGGGCTTTAGCATAGGGATCACAAGTATATAAGACACAGTGGCTACTTTAATGAAGAGTCGTGAGCTTTTGGAGGTGGGCACAGAGTAGAGAAAAAGAATAGTACCATGGAAAATGGTGACGGCAGTCAGGCGGGAAGCACAGGCGGAGAAGGCTTTTTGGAGTCCATCAGCAGAAGACATCTTGATGATTGTGACAATTATGAAAACATAGGAGGTGAGAATAATCAGGACGCTACATGCCTCATTGAGTGTAGAAATGATGAAACATGTCATCTGCCTGAAGTAGGGATCAGAACAGGAGGCAGAGATGATGGCAGAATACTCACAAGCAAAGCCATGTATGAGTTTAGAACCACAGAAGGATAGCTCCAAAAGAGAATATGTGATTGTCAAGGAACATATTCCACCCCATATGTAGGTTCCAGCTACCAGGAGGATACAGAGCTTAGGAGACACAGCAACTGTGCAGAGCAGGGGGTTACAAACAGCCACAAACCGGTCACAGGCCATCACTGCTAACATGAACATTTCTATAATCACAAGTGTGCAGGCAAAGAAAAATTGCATCATGCAACCCACATAGGAGATAGTCCTTATGTCCACAACCAAGATCTCTAATAGTATGTGTGTAAGTACAGAAGAGTAACAGAAATCAACAAAGGAGAGATGGCTGAGAAAAAAGTACATGGGGGTGTGAAGTTTGGTATTGATTCTGATGATTACAATCATACCCAGGTTACCACCACAGAAACTGTATAGATGGTCAAGAAGACCAAGAAGAACAGCACCTGGAGGTATGGGTATTCTGAGAAGCCCAAGAGGACAAAGGTGATTCCAGCACTCTGGTTTCTCTCATCCATCACTATGGTTCCTGCCAGAGAAAATCAGAGAGTTTATTCTGAGCAACAAAATATGACAGAAATTGGGGGTATTTTTTTTTCCAGGCTGGGCAGGGGACTGGTCCTGGTGGGTGGAGTCTGGTGTTTCCCAGGAATACAAACGGGACACAGCTGGAGCCTGAAGGGTGCATCATGTGTCTTCGTGTGTGTGGGTGAAAGTTCGTGTCCTGATGGAGGGGCATGGGGAGGATGGACCAGGATGAACTGAGCATCAGGGGTGGCTCAGAGAATGGCCCCGTTTGACCCTTCTCATCTATCTCAGCTATGTCTCACTTCTGTCACATGAATGCTTCCTTTAATTAGCTCTATTTAATTGGAATTGTTATTTACATGTGCAAATTCTTATGTTTGCTCAGGCCATTCTAATTGCCTGGAATGTTTTTTGTTTTTCTCTCACTTTTCCTTAGCACCGTCCTACCATCAGACAAGCCCCAGTTTTACATACCTGTAATGATTTCACCAACTGACCAAACCTTGTAATAGGTCATTTATTGTATATTCTAGAGAATATGAATGACATCTTGTAAAGAACCTAGACTTTGTAATTAGGTCAACCTGTGTTCAGATTTGGCCTCAGCCACTTAATATGTGTCTCTGACAAGTTGTTTAAGCTCTCTGCAACTCCTTTCCTTATCTATAGAAATAATATTATAAGCATTTATTTATTATTATTATCATACAATTATGTATAAGATATAACTTAAATTAGATAATTATTTTTCTAAAACATCTAAGACTAAATTTCACTTGTAATAAATGTCTCTCGAAATTTAGTTTCTTCTCTTCTTCTATTTCTAACGCTGTTTTGTTTTGGGTTTTTTTTCCAAATTATTATTTATTTATTTATTTTTGGGTGTGTTGGGTCTTCGTTGCTGTGCGAGGGCTTTCTCTAGCTGCGGCGAGCGGGGGCCGCTCTTCATCGCGGTGCGCGGGCCTCTCACTGTCGCGGCCTCTCTAGTTGCGGAGCACACGCTCCAGACGCGCAGGCTCAGTAGTTGTGGCTCACGGGCCCAGTTGCTCCGCGGCATGTGGGATCTTCCCAAACCAGGGCTCGAACCCGTGTCCCCTGCATTAGCAGGCAGATTCTCAACCACTGCGCCACCAGGGAAGCCCTCTAGTGCTGTTTTTAATGTTTACTTTGAATTTGAAATATATGACTGCAAATATCCTACAATGTAACACCAGCTATAATCTTAGGAAGTATGAAGTGATGCGAACAGAGACTAGGAAGTAGAAAAAAATGTTGCAGAGACATGGAGGAAACAGCTTTCTTGCCTGATTCTTTTCTAATGTTTCCTATCAGATTCTAAGCATAACTACCTTTAATATCAAATTCCAGGCAACACACTTCCAGACCACTTTGGTGATTAATCCAGAACTCAAACTTACTTTACTGCTCTGACTTGCTTCCACCTACATGGTTTTAAACTCAAAATTTTAATGCAAAGTCTGGCATATTTCTCTACAGTTTTATAGGTTTCTTTTGAATATTTCCCTAAAACATTTTTTAATTGAGAACAAATAATATTACTTGAATGTTTACCAAGTTGACTAAGACATCATTAAGCTACATAAGAAAAGTTTAAAGACTAACGCATTCCAAGAATCTTAAAGATGTAAGAAATAGAGTTCAGTAACTTTTTTTGTATTCTTTTTCTCAACTGAATTAGATAGATACCATTGCACTGCCACTAGGGTTGCATAGGTGTTTCTCTGCCAAAAATATTGCTGATTTCAGAGTTTCCCACATCAGAATTAAAGTATAACACTTAGTTTAACAACTCACCAGAAGCCAGATATTCTTATAGATTTATTTACTGAGGTCTTCTTTGATTTAAATAAGATTCTTGAAAATTATTTCACAAAAACATAACTTTTTTTTTTTTTTTTTTTTTTATATATATATATTTTTTTAATATTTATTTATTTATTTATGGCTGTGTTGGGTCTTCGTTTCTGTGCGAGGGCTCTCCCTAGTTGTGGCAAGTGGGGACCACTCTTCATCGCAGTGCGCGGGCCTCTCACTATCGCAGCCTCTCCTGTTGTGGAGCACAGGCTCCAGACGCGCAGGCTCAGCAGTTGTGGCTCACGGGCCCAGCCGCTCCGCGGCATGTGGGATCTTCCCAGACCAGGGCTCGAACCCGTGTCCCCTGCACTGGCAGGCAGATTCTCAACCACTGCGCCACCAGGGAAGCCCCAAAACATAACTTTTATAAAAAATGTTGTAACTTGTAATTAGGGTATGGAAACTTCTTCCAAAGTATATTCCCGTAAAGTCATCAAGAAAATTAATTTTTCTCATTAAAAAAATCAGAGACAAATAGAGAACCTCTTGAGAGTGAGCCAGACTTGGAAACTAAATTTAGGGATCATGCTGTGTACTTACATCTACTTGAGTGACTTTGGGGAATCACACCCCAGAGAATTTTGACTGGGGTGTTTGCCATGAGCTACAAACAAGACAATTTAAAGAAAATCCTGCATTCCTAGTTTAGAATATAATTTGTTTTAAATCATTAAATCATATAGGAAGGTTGAACATGTGTACCTTCTGATCTTAGAAAAGTAACAGTAGCAATCAACCTATTGTTTGATATATTGTATACTCACCATGGAAAATATGACTTCCAAAATTCACAAAGAGAAAATCACAAACAGCCCAATAAACCAGACATAATATAGTTAGTGTGTTATGTTTCATTTCAGTCTTTCCCCTTAGTTTTCTTATTTGGACTTTTTTTTTTTTTAAGTAGCACTTTCAGTATCACATTGAATATAGATCTGATATTATGGCCTTTGCGTTTAACATTGTATCCCAATGTTTTCCTCTTTTATTAAAAATCATATTGAATATACACTTTTCATTAAGGCAATTGATAGGTTTGCTGAATAATATGGTGTATCAATGTTCTGTTTCATCATAATAAACTGCTGCAAATTCAGTGGCTTAACCAACACCCATTTATTAGTTCACAATTCTGTGTGTGTCTGAAGTCAGGCACAACACACCTGGTCCATCTATTCAAGTTATCCCAAGGCTGAAATCAAGGTGTCATCAGGTTTCTCATCCAGAATTTGGTTCTCTTCCAAGTTCATTCATGTTGTTGGCAGAATTCAGTTCCTTAAAGCTGTAGGAATAAGGTCTTGCTTTCTTGACATCTATCTTGGGGTTATTCCCAGTTCCTAAAATCCACTTCTAGGTCTCAGCTACGTTTTCTCCTCTCAAGTCACTCTCACACTTCAAATCTCTCTTTCAAGATCCTGTTATACTTCTCATGTGTCTTTAAAGAGGGACCCAGGCCTTTTAAACAAATCACCTGATTATATCAGGCCCACCAATCATGGTAATCTTCTTTTCTTATGGTCAACTGATTTAAAACCTAACTATAATTGCAAAATTCCTTCCCAGGGGCACCTAGATTAATGTTTAATTGAATGGCTAGTTGAAGGTATGTGTAAACCAAATGGTGGGGAGTCTTGAGGGCTAGCTTACAGTTTTAGTTATCACTCATGAGATCAACATTTTTGTCCTGTATTTATACCTCATTCTCTTCGAAATAACATCTACTTCCATGAATGTTTTATTTGAGAAGAAACTCAATGATCTATGATTCCATCTTAAGAAGATAAAAAAGCAAACACAATTTTGTCTCCCAATAGTTAGAAGGAGGAAAAGATAAGAGTGGTAATCAATATAATAGAAAATGGGCAGTGAAATAAAAATAGGGAATTGAGAAAAACTAAAATTTTTATCTTTAAAATAATACATAAAATCAATCATAACCTTAGATAAACTGATTAAAAATAACAGATCAAAACACAATTGCTAATATCAAGGGAAAAAAAGGAACTTCATTGCAGATGCTGTCAATATAGGAGGATAATTAGTTAGTATTATGAATAATATTATTCCAATAAATTTGACAAGTGAAATGAAATGGAAAAATCACTTGAACTTACAAATAAAAAGCTTACAAAAGATGAAATATAAAATATGAATAGCCTCTACCTTCTTATAAAATTGAATTTTTAGTTAAAAATCTTCCCACAAGGAAAACCCCAGGCCCATATGGCCTAAATGGTAAATTCTGTCAAACATTTAAGTAATAAATAACAAAAACATACACAAACATTTGAATAAGCAGAGCAATATGGAATATATGCAACATTTTTTCTTGAGCTGATTACAATAGCAAATACCAAAACCAGAAAAAGATGTTGTAAGAAAAAAATATAGATCAAGATATCTAATGTATTTCATCACAGAAATACTTAATAACACACAAGAAAATATAATATCGCAGTATATGACAGGAAAATAAATCACTACTCAGAAAAAAAAGATAAGATTATCTGCATATCAGCAAACAAGATATATTGGGTTAGCCAAAAAGTTCTTTCGGTTTTTTCCGTAAGATGGCTCTAGTAGCACTAGCTGTCTTTAACTTCATTTGAAACAATTTTGTTAGATTGTATGTGACAGCTGTCATATCAGCGTGCATTTAAAAAAAAGGTTTATCAAAATTGGTGAATTCTTAGGTAGCCATTTTAATATTGAAGTTGGAAGAAAAAAAGCAATATTTTCGGCATATTATGATTTATTATTTCAAGAAAGGTAAAAATGCAACTGAAACACAAAAAAAGATTTGTGCAGTGTATGGAGAAGGTGCTGTGACTGACAGAATATTTCAAAAGTGGTTTGCGAAGTTTCATGCTGCAGATTTCTCGCTGGACGATGCTCCATGGTCGGGTGGACCAGTTGAAGTTGATAGCGATCAAGTCGAGACATAATTGAGAACAATCAATGTTATATCACACAGGAGATAGCCGACATACTCAAAATATCCAAATCAAGTGTGGAAAATCATTTGCACCAGCTTGTTTATGTTAATCACTTTTATGTTTGGGTTCCACATAGTTAAGCGAAAAAAACCTTCTTGACAGTATTTCCGCATGCGATTCTCTACTGAAACATAATGAAAACGTTCCATTTTAAAAACAAATTGTGACGAGAGATGAAAAGTGGATACTGTACAATAATGTGGAACAGAAGAGATTGTGGGGCAAGCGAAATGAACCACCACCAACCACATCAAAGGCAGGTCTTCATCCAAAGAAGGTGAGGTTGTGTATATGGTGGGATTGGAAGGGAGTTCTCTATTATGAGCTCCTTCCAGAAAACCAAATGATTAATTCCAATAAGTACTGCTCCCGATTAGACCAACTGAAAGCAGCACTCGACGAAAAGCGTCCAGAATTAGCCAACAGAATACGCATAATCTTCCATCAGGACAACACAAGACCGCATGTTTCTTTGATGACCAGGCAAAAATTGTTACAGCTTGGCTGGGAAGTTCTGATTCATCCGCCGAATTCACCAGACATTGCACCTTCAGGTTTCCATTTATTTCGGTCTTTACAAAATTGTCTTAATGGAAAAAATTTCAATTCCCTGGAAGACTGTAAAAGGCACCTGGAACAGTTCTTTGCTCAAAAAGATAAAAAGTTTTGGGAAGATGGAATTATGAAGTTGCCTGAAAAATGGCAGAAGGTAGTGGAACAAAAGGGTGAATACGTTGTTCAATAAAGTTCTTGGTGAAAATGAAAAATGTGTCTTTTAATTTTACTTAAAAACTGAAGGCACTCTTTTTGGCCAACCCAATAGAAGAAAATTCCTTCAACGTGATAAGGGTCATCTACAAAAAAACCTTCAGCTAACATTATGTTTAATGTAAAAGAAAAAACAAAAAATCCTACATAAAATAAAATAACTTGGATTATTTTCTCCTAAATCTGGGTATAACAACAACAACAACAAAAACCCAAAAGAAGAAAGAATGTCGGTTCTCACCACTTTTATTCAAAATGATATTTTAGATCTTTGTTGAATAAGGAAAGAAAATTATAATTATTGAAAAGTAAAAATAAAACTCTTTATTTGCCGACTAGATTCTGTATATAGAAAATCCTAAGGAATTTACAAGAAAAATATGAGAAAACAATAACTGAATGCAGTATTATTGCATAAATGAGTGTATATAAAAATATCAATTGTATCGTTATAGTCTAACGATGAACAAATATAAATGACTTTTTAAAAGTATAATTTGCAAGCCTTGTTCATGCAAGCGCAAGGATTGTCAATATACTATTGATAGATAAGTCACAATCCCTGGATTGTGACCTTAATTACATCTAATGAAAGCCATTTCTAGTATTCATTATACTAGTCAACATGTCATATTTTTCACAATGATAACCTATTTCTGACATCCTACACTCTAAACAGGAAAAGGATAATTTCTGTTCAAGATGCAGATGCTAGAAACTTTTGTCACAGCCATCTGGGGAGTATGAACTTTTTAATTAAAACTCTAGGGGACCGCTTTAGGACTTGTACATTCTTGAGAGATGCTAGCTTAGAGATTAATTTAGGTATATACATAACATTACAGCCAAAGCATTTTAAAGTTAATCACAGTAATTCCCATAGTCAATATGAGGATTATTTATTTTACATTTCTTGTAGCTAATAACAATTTTACTAAGCATGAGTTGAGAAAAATCAACCATTCAGAGTGGAATGAGTTTTGTATTTAACCAAATCATTTTTCTGGAACTGTATTTTGCATAAATTCTATTTCTTCCTTTTTATTTTAATATGTTGACTTGTATTTATTAATTTATGACTGTTAAACCACCCTTCAGCTTCTGGAATAAAATCCAGTTTGTTAATATTTTGTTTTGAATATTCATTATCTATGCTCATGAGAAAG
This sequence comes from Balaenoptera musculus, assembly GCF_009873245.2. Classification (NCBI taxonomy): domain Eukaryota; kingdom Metazoa; phylum Chordata; class Mammalia; order Artiodactyla; family Balaenopteridae; genus Balaenoptera; species Balaenoptera musculus. The sequence goes on along the minus strand of NC_045792.1, from coordinate 97,110,159 downwards.
ATTGGCCTATAAATCTATTTCTCGTAATAGCCTTGTTCTAATTGATTGTTAAAATTTGACTAAGTGAATAGAATGTCCTATTAAGTATCCCCTCTGAATTTGTTCTCTAGAAAGATTTATATGCAATTGGCAATAATTATTTCTTAAATGTTTGGAGGAATTCACCAACATAGTAAACAGGGCATAGAATTTCTCTGTGAGGCAGTTTTTGGAAACAAATTCCATTACTTTAATATATAAGATTTTACTTAGACTTTTTGTTTTTATTGTATAAAATTGAATGATACGTTTTTCAAGGAATGTGTTTATTTCACTAAGATTTGTAATTTATTAACATAGGTTCTTCACAATATAGTCTTATTTGTCATGCCTGTAGGGTTCTACCTATGTCCATTTTTCCCCTCACCAGTAAAGAGAGAGGTAAAGAGTGGATTATTTTTAACTCAATTTGTCAAAATCAGTATATAATATGTCCTTGTTGCCTCTCTCCTCCCTCAGAAACCAAATCAATAATAGTAATTATTATGAGAAATAAATCAAATAACAAAGTCACATCAATAAAAACAATGGTAATTGTAATGATTAAGGAGGAGTATAGACTAAAAAAGCAGAGAAGGCATAGCTACAGCCAAGAATGATTTAAAGTGCAGATCTAAAGAACAAGTGACATAAATTTTAAAGCCCCAGAGAGTCTCAGGCTTCAAAAGCAAGCAGTAAATGAACAAAATAAATCCTGAAGTTTTTATGAAGATGAAAAGGGCCAAGGATAACCAGGACCCACCCACGGGGAAGAAAAATATGACAGAAATTACTCTAATGGATATTGAGATTTATTTCAAAGCTATAATAATAATATGTGGTAATGGCAAATATTTCAGGAATATAAAGACTTAGGAAACTGCCTGAGGTGAATTAGTGAGTGGGTCCAATTATTCAGCATCTCCTTTCATTCATAAATTTTTCATCTTTCATTATTGGTGGAGTGCATTTCTTCTCCTTTGGATTAGGAGTCCAATCCTGTGACATGTCCAATAACATGTCAGCAGAAGAGAAAATATAGCAGTTCTTAGCTTAGGCTTTCAGAGACCTTGTATATTTTCTCTTGGTCTATTGCTTTTCTGACATTTCCATAAGACAGATAGCCAACTAGTCTAAAGATGATGGAAGAAACATGTCTTCAGACACATTTATCAGACACATGGCTGATTCACTTTGCTGTACAGTAGGAACTAACACAACATTGTAAAGCAACTATACTCCAATAAAAATTAATTTAAAAAAAAGACACACGGAGCAATCTATACTCACTGAACTGTCATATAAAGCAAAACATATCTAGTATCACAGAAGCAGAGCCACGGGAAGCAGAGCCACTTTGGGTGACCTCCGGTTCTTGGAAAATAAATAATCATGGTGACTTTTAAGCCATTGATTGCTGGATTTTTTTTTTCAAGAGCTATTCTGGCAATAGGAAACAGTCATATGGATAAACACACATATAGACATTTTATGACAAGACTGACATTGCAGAGCAGCAAGGAGAGAATGGATTGTTTTCAGTAAATAGCATGTGACAATGGTATATTCATATGGGTACAAATGAAGTAGTAACATGGATGTTGGTGACTGTAGGTCAGACATGCTGTATTTGGCGAAGTGTGGCTCAAATTCCCATGTTTTCTCATTTGAGGAACCCAGGCGGAAGGAACACTATTTGTGCTGTGCTCTTCTCTAGGTTGAATGCATGAGATCAAAGAGGAAAGATTCAAACCTTGCAGGGGCTTTTAAAGCTTCTTTCATGATGTAACTTACAACACATTCACTCATTTTTTTGGTCCCAAATAAATTGCATGGGACTTTTCCTACTTATAGAGAAGCATGACAAAGATGAAAAGACACCGAATAACGTTGAACAATAAAACAATTTATCATAGACCCAAACCTCACACCAGCCACAAGAATGAGTTACAGGTGATCATAGGACAAAACATGAAGAACGACAAGCATTCCTGAATCTAATACAAAGGTCTTCCTGACCTAAAGGGTAGATAAATATAATCTTAAACAATTATAAAAACATTACAAAAGTAATATATTTAACTAAGTTAAAGTTCAAACTTGTTCTTTATGAAATGACATTAAAAGGGTAAAAAGTAAAGCCAAAATGCAAAAATATTTTCAAGATATTTAACTGACCAAGAGATTATGTTCATTATATAAAAGAAATTTTCAAATAAATTTAAAAAGATAAATAATTTAAAAGAATATTGGTAAAATGCCATACGAACGCACTTTAAAGAAGAAAAAAAATCCATAAACATATTAAAATGTGCCTAACTTCAATAATCACAATTATTCAAATTTAAACTACAAATTAAATATTCTACATCAAGTAAATGGGTAAAAACCATGAAGTCTGATAATACTGAACACTGGTGAAGAAGTGGATCATAACTTCAGAACTTACAAACATAACTTTTAGGGAGTCTAAATTGATACAACCACTTTGAAAAATTGAGAATTAAATAATTGCCTAATACTTCCGGTATAAACTCCATTCTAATGAGTACATATGTGCAGTCTAATAGTATACATGCCCCAAAATTGAAACATCCCAAATGTCCATCATAGTAGAGTACATTAAAGAAAAAATATAAAATATTTATACTATGAAATATTAAAGTGAATCAAAATTGATCAGACAATAGGTATATGCAACAACATGAATTATTTGTAAAGACAGTGTTCATTAATAAAAGATACATGGAATACATAAAGCACAATTTCTTTTACATAAAGTTTACAAAGAGGGATTTTTTTTAAAGAAGGAATATTAATTTGTATTTTTTGAGAGACATAGATATTGAATATGAATAGAAAAGCAAGTACATCATTATGATAAAAGTCACCCTTTTGGCTATTGTCAATGGTGGGAGAAAAAAAAGGTCTGGGGTATGGACAATGTTCTATGCATTGCTCTACTTGGGAGTTCCATGGGTGTTTGTTTAAAAAGTATTTTTCAGTGTAGTTTAAATTTAAAATGGTGAAGTCAGAGAATTAGGCAGATGCTACATTTTGCAAAGATTTAGATTTTCATCATAAATGTAATAAAAAAATATTGCACAACTCTAAGCTGGAGAGTGAAATAAATTGATTTTAATCACAATGGATAATCTGGGATTCATGCCTTATATCAGGGTAAAAAATATGGGAAATATGAATATTTTGGCATTAACTGTTAAAAACCAATTGAGTGACAATGATGGCTCAGAAAGCAGAGACATGGAGACATAGCTTTATTTTGGAGATAAAACAACATGACACATAAATATTTGAGTGAGGCTATGGAGAAATAAATAATAATGTTTTCTCCTTTGCTTTGTTTGAGCAACTAAGCAGATGTGGATGTCGTTTACTGATATGGAGAAAACCCATAGGTGGGAAAGTTTATTGGTGAGAATGGGTGATGGAAAAGTACATTTTATGAATCTTGGTCTTTGTATCACTGAGTAATCATTATGTCTCCCTGGAAATAAATTTAACTTTTTCTTAGTGTTCAGTATTATTTTCAACACCTTTTATTGAACTGTATTACACTGATACTCAAAAAATGAGTGATGCATATGGAAACTAGCTCATATTTTCAGGATCTTCTTGCTTAAAGTCAGATAATACTTTTCATAATCCAAACTCAAGGGTCCTCATTTGACCTGGAGTAAAATAAAGCTTTAAGGGGCTTCCCTGGTGGCACAGTGGTTAAGAATCCGCCTGCCAATGCAGGGGACATGGGTTCGAGCCCTGGTCTGGGAAGATCCCACATGCCGCGGAGCAACTAAGCCCGTGAGCCACAACTACTGAGCCTGTGTGTCTGGAGCCTGTGCTCCGTGACAAGAGAGGCCGCAATAGTGAGAGGCCTGCGCACCGCGATGAAGAGTGGCCCCCGCTCGCCGTAACTAGAGAAAGCCCTCGCACAGAAACGAAGACCAAACACCTCGCACAGAAACGAAGACCCAACACAGTCAAAAATAAATAAATAAATAAATTTATAAATAAAAATTAAAAAAATAAAGCTTTAAGAAAAACAAAAATTCCATTTTATAGGACTATTTGAGTCAAAAGAGTTAGTTACGAGAACCTGAGTGCAAATTTAGTAAACACAGTTACTATCTGTGTTTGCAGCACTGTTACAAATCACAATGTAAACTATAACATAAGCAATTAGCCTCTAACTATATATATCCCCTTTTCATCACCCAGACTTCCAGAATGTATTATTTCTGTATTAACCCAGAAATAATTGTAACTCATCCTGACCCCTGAAAAATATGGAAAGTGCAATATAGAATTTATTTAAAACATAACCATGTATTTATTAAAACAAAGGCAACTAGCATAAGAAATATATATGATAAATTATTGGACATAATTTGAATATAAACACATATTTATTTGAATTATATACAGGTCGACTTTAGTTCAAGTGGTTACTCCATCCCATTGGACTTCTGAATTATATCGAGTGAGAAAGCAGTTTGGTATTTATTAAACTCCTGACTGTCTCTTTCACATCTTTATTCCTAAGGCTATAGATAAGGGGGTTCAGCATGGGAATAAGAACAATGAAAAACACAGTGGCCACTTTGACCAGGAGCCAGGAGCTTTTGGAGTTGGATACACAATAAAGGAATAGGACAGTCCCATGGAAAATGGTGGTGGCGGTCAGATGGGAGGCACAGGTGGAGAAGGCTTTTTGGAGTCCACCAGCAGAAGGCATCCTGATGACTGTGACAACTATGAAAACATAGGAGGCGAGAATAATCAGGACGCTACATGCCTCATTGAGTGTAGAAATGATGAAACACGTCATCTGACTCAAGTAGGGGTCAGAACAAGAAGCAGAGATGATGGCAGAATACTCACAGCCAAAGTGATGTATGACGTTAGGACCACAGAAGGATAGCTCCAAAAGAGAATATGTGATTGTCAAGGAACATATTCCACCCCATATGTAGGTTCCAGCTACCAGGAGGATACAGAGCTTAGGAGACATAGCAACTGTGCAGAGCAGGGGGTTACAAACAGCCACAAACCGGTCACAGGCCATCACTGCTAACATGGACGTTTCTGTAATCACAAATGCACAGCCAAAGAAAAATTGTGCCATGCATCCTTTGAAAGAGATAGCTCTATCATCCACAACCAAGATTTCTAGGAGTTTGGGTGTAAATACACTGGAAGAACAAATATCCAAAAAGGATAGATGGCTGAGGAAAAAGTACATGGGTGTGTGGAGTTTGGGATTGGTCCTTACGACCACAATTATGCCCAGGTTCCCCACCAGAGTGACTGTGTAAATGGTCAAGAACACCAGGAAGAGGGGTGCCTGGAGGTGTGGATATTCTAAGAAGCCCAAGAGGATGAACAGATCTCTGATTTCCCTCATTCAGTACCATGGCTCTTGATTTTAAAAGTAAACAAATAATCAAAAAGAATTAAATTTGAGCAGCAGAAAGTGAGAAGTTGGAGTGAGAGGAAGTCAGGATAGCTCAACCTAAACTAGTGAAGGCAATGTGGTCATTGTGTACCCAGGAGTATTCCGAAGCTTCAGTTTGGAGTCTTACTTGATAACTTAACTGAATTTGATTATGGGAAATTAGCTTTATCCTTCAGAACTTTAGTTTCCTCATCAGGAAAACAAGAAAAAAAATAGTACTTATCAATAGTCTTATTTTATATAAATGATTCCTAAATGCATGTGATACTTCAAACATTGAATAGCCCCATGATAAAATATAATTATATCAGAACAAAGGAGACATAGAAGGAAATCAGAAAAAAAAAAAAAACATTGAGTGGATTATGGTAGTCATATGATAATGGCAGAAGTGGCCTTGGAAAGATTAAACACTTTTAATACATAAAGAAAAACATAATAGTTAAATTTCTTTGGGGTAAAACGTATCATCATACATTCACATTGGTCCTGGGAATAATGAAAGTAGAATTTAGCCTGTTGAATATAAACCATGAACTAAGTAAATATTGCTGTTATTCAGCTCACATAGATTTCTCCTGCCAAAAATCGGCTGGATTCCAATATCCCTCAGATCAGAATGAGAAGATGATCCTAGGTTGAATCAGCACACCAAAAGCCAGATTTTCCTGATGTATTTTTATTGACAGCTTCCTTGCTAGGATTAATAAACTGCATATACATTCTGTCTCAAAATTGAAATTTTTGTTTAAATGTTTCCAGTCCTTTAACCAGAAAGTTGATGATTCTTGCAAACTATAATTAATAAAGATAGCAAGAAATGTTATTTTTGCAACTGTCAAGAAATTGTGGAAGGAGAATGGACATGTCCTTGAGGAATAGACAGACCTAAAAATTATACTCCATGATTGTGTTATTTGTTTTATATCTAACTGCCTAACCTTGGGGACACAAACCCTGGAGAATCCTGACAGTTTATTGTCATGAGCTACAAACAAAACAATTAAAGGAAACTTCATCCTCTGCAACTTACATGGTTATACTATAGTTGTCAGCCCTCAAAAAATAACAATTTCATCCATATCTGTAACCTAATATATATTTTACTTGTTTTTTGTCATTTATCCTTTTAGATAATTCTTCCAATGCCCTATGGACTTAGTTTCTTGATCTCCTCCAATAATTTTATCTCTACTTGACTTATGGCCGTGGTCATACTCTAGTTGTCAGCCCTCAAAACATAACAATTTCATCCATATCTGTAACCTAATATATATTTTACTTGTTTTTTGTCATTTATCATTTTATCATTGTTTGTTCCACAGTTAAAATAAAATTCATGAAAACAAAAATGGATACTAGGCTGAAGTAGGCACTCAACAACATTTATTGTATAAATGAACATATGAGTACGTGAATGACTAGATTCTTGACATATAATATACATATTGGGGTAAAAGAATTTATTCTTGCCTATTAAATTAGCACCACACTGTATACTCACGATGCACTGAGCCACATCTTGAGTCCTGTGAAACAAGGAGCAATAATGAAACCCCATGGGACCTAAGCTTCTTGAATTAGCATACAATAAGAATACTTATGGGGAAAAAGAGTGCATTGAATTCTTTTTTAAAAATATCCTGTATTCCTCCAAAATGCCTCAACTGTCTTTTTCTGTCATTATAATTCATTCTTCTCAGAGCCACTTCTAACCTCTTACTGAAACCTAAAACAGCACTAAAGGAAAGTTCATTCCACATAGAATTCTGTAAAAATTCTGTGTCTTATTAGGAGCTGAAATTAAACACTCTGTTGTTTTTAGTCAGTTATTGTGACTTTATCCTCCAAGACCGTATGGAGCACTTAAAGGTTTCCTGCACATACATAACTATATTATTCACATATCCCTGCTCTTTTTCTTCTTCAATTGTTCCTTTAGATTCCTTTGATTTGATACATGTGATTAATTCCCTCATCACATTTATGATTTCCTGAAAGTATTTTTCAATTTAACATAAAACTCATTGAGTTCATACTCTATAACTGAAGATACTTTTTTCCAAAATCAGTATCTGTTCCCTATGGCTATGGTAACAAAGTCTGAGAAGCCCAGGGTTGAAAAGGAAATCATCACCAAAGATAAATACAATATCTGATATAGATTTGCTCCTTCTTACCCACACATCTTCTCCACACCTGTAACTTTTCACATCACCTCCCGCACTCTGTGTTTATCAACAAGCTTGGGTCCAGCATTCACAGTCACCCATTTAGCCCCAGGAAGTGCCAGCCATGTTCAGCTGTGACACAGGTGCTGTTACACTGTTTCCCTCCTTTCCAGTGCCTCTATCCTGGAATAATTTTCCCATTGAAGACCCATTGTGTATTCAGAACTGTCACAGGCATTTAGAAACTATAAAATTATAAAATGTGAGTCTCATCCTCATTTTTTCTTCCTTAGAGAATTATTCCAGGAAATAATGCATACAAGCACAAATGATACATGACAACTTATAATTCTTGTTTGTTATTAAAATTTGTGTGCATAAAGAGAATGAGAATATTGTGATCCAGAAAAACTGAATATATTTCCTAGTGATGTAGCCTGGCGAATAATAATAAATGTGGTGAAAAATAAGGAATCAAATACTTCTAGTTAGCTAAACTATATAGGTAACATGACAGTTAGATTTACACATGTGTTTGTTTGCCTCCTGCTAAGATCATTGGAATATATTATTTTCCTTTTAAAGTGAAATGATTGGATCAACTCACCTGAGTGCAGAAGAATTTGACTTATTCATTTAGTGAAGTTTCTTTGCTATGATTAATGGATTCCAGGAAAATTCCTGCTGAGAATTCAACTTTTTTTTTTATATAGTAATAAGCCTGAAATAATAGTAACAGGAATCTAGAGTGTATTGCAATGAATATTTCAGGAAAATGGCTTTTTCTTCTAATCTATTAAAAATAAATTCAGAGATGACAAAGAGAAAAGGAGACCAAAAATCTGAACCCTAACACCAAACTGTCCCATATATATGCCACCAAAACCCTAGGGAGGTTAACCCTGGAGACTATTGTTGAACTATTGCCTTGGAGACCACAAATGGGGCAATTAAATGAAGTAATGCCCATGTGATATTTTGGTTGTATATGATTTTTTATAAAGTTTAAGGAATAATTTCATCATGAACTCTAGCCCATTGATCTTTTAAAAATGTTGAACCAGACAATATATTTTTTCTTTAAATACTTATAAAATACAGAAATGTACAAAAGCAAAACCAGCTTGTCAACTACCAATTGGCCCTTGTCATCTGCCTCTACAAGGATTAAATCATGTGCTGCTGCAGTTGCTGATTTTCAACACCCCCTGAAAGGAGTTCAGGATGGAGAGCAGAGATGAGGCCCTCTGTGCTCTGGCAAAAACTGGCAGAACAGGTCTTCAGATAGTTAGATATTTTCAGGAGTCGATTTTATGACCCCAATTCTTGTATCTCCTTGTATGTAGAAAAACACTAGAATCCTTCATGGTGACGTCTGCTCCTCATGACTAGCAGTAACCTTCATGAGACCAGCAGAAACCTTCTGTAAAAACATGTGCTGGATTGCGTGTACTCCCCCTTCACCAAAATCACATATATACTGACCTTCCCCCCTACCTCTTTGGAGCAGTTTCTCAGAGCTATCTGAGATGCTGTCTTCCAGGCTATAGTCTTCATTTTGCCCCAAATAAAACTTAACTCACAACTCTCATGTTGTGCATATTTTTTAAGTTGACAAGCTATTGGGCAACAATCCAAAGATTCTTAATCTTTGTTGAATTTCTGGTTTTACCTCTCTGTGTGAATATATATCTGTCAATGTGTATTTGGATGTAAAACTTATACAATATGAATCATATTATAGTTATAGTGTTTATTACCCTTTCTTTAATTTAACATTGTATTGTGAGCTTCATTTTCCATGAAAACCATTGGTTTTCTTAAGATAATACACTTGCATTACTAATCCAAATATGAGCACAATTCTATTTAATTCTTACATTTATTATTGAAATTGAAAAATAACCCTGGTACTCTATTTTTCAGTTTATAGTCTAGGTTTATGGGAAGTATAATATATTTATTACATAAGAAGCTGCCATATCTTAACATATAAACATCTCAACTCCAGTGACTTAATTTAATAGAACAGGTATCAGCAAACTTTTTCTGGAAAAAGCTGTACAGTTAATAGTTTAGCTTTTGTGGGCCATATAGTCTCAGTTTCAACTATTCACTTCTGCATCTTGTAGCATGGATGCAGCCATGGGCAATACGTAAATCAATAGGCATGGCTCTGTTCCAATAAAGTTTTATTTATAAAAGACAGTAGGCCACATTTGGTTTGCAGGTCACAGTTCGTCAGCCCATGCAGTAGAATGTATTTCTTGATTGTTCAAGGTCCAAAATTATCTCTAGAGCAGTAGGCAGGTGTCCTCTGAATGGTGGTGCAGGGACCTAGTCTTTTTCCAAATTGTGGTTTATAATAATGTGATTATTCTCATGTAATTATAATGTAGTGAGAGAAACAATAATTTGCTTTAAGCAATACTGCACTTTTCTGCATTGTCACTGTGCATAATATTTTTTGTTTTGTTTATTTATTTTTCTTTAAGCTTTTGTTAAGTGTATTAAGAGTGCTCTTCACATGTTGAGATACTTGAATAACATCCAAGATATTTCCTGGTTAACAAAATCACAATAGGATTTTGAACTTTGAGTTGAACTATAATGTTAAGTTAGAATTTAAGGGATAAGAAAGAAAACCAAAAGACATTTTAAGCAGAGAAGACATTCTGAGCCAAGTTCAAGTTTTTATCAATTAGAAGTAGAGTTTATGCAGGTACCAGTACAAGATAAGATCGGAGGACAAGAGGATCCAAACTGTGTAAAGAATGCAGTTAGGGTTAGTGCTGGTTGTTGAACCTTGTAATATAGCTCCATGCCAACAGGACAAGTACGTAATAATAAAGAGGTTATGGTTGTAAAAAGTTGTAGACATGGGAATGAAATATTATAATCATGGCATTCAATTAGGTTTCATTAGTAGCTGATGTAAACAGAAAGAAGTAACTTCCATTTTCATTTTAGTTCAGAAGCGAGCATTATGTTCTTGACAGCATCTCACTGCAGGTAAAACAATGGTTCCCAGTAACTATTAATAATTGTAGGGGCTTCCCTGGTGGCGCAGTGGTTGAGAATCTGCCTGCCAATGCAGGGGACACGGGTTCGAGCCCTGGTCTGGGAAGATCCCACATGCCGCGGAGCAACTAGGCCCGTGAGCCACAACTACTGAGCCTGCGCGTCTGGAGCCTGTGCTCCGCAACAAGAGAGGCCGCAACGGTGAGAGGCCCGCGCACCGCGATGAGGAGTGGCCCCCGCTTGCCGCAACTAGAGAAAGCCCTCGCGCAGAAACGAAAACCCAACACAGCCAGAAATAAATAAATAAAAATTAAAAATAAATAAAAATAATAATAATTGTATAGGCGCCTGCAATGTGAAGTAATTAACAGTGAGATGTATATATGGGAACTAGAGCATCTAATAAACCAATCAAGGGTCTGAAGATTTCTGGAATACAGAAGAAAAACAAAAGGAGACTCTTACCAGTGTTTTCAAATATCCCAAGGCTAAAATGTGAAAGAAACACTGGCCTCTTTTCTGTGTCTTCAAGAGAGAAACTTAACTTTAAATGAATTAATTTACAAACCACAGGAAAACCAGTTTCAGAACCACAACAACCAAAAAGGACTTTCTCTCCAGAGTGTCCAGAAACAGAATAGTATGAATGACTCAGAGTCTCTGGGTTGTTCAGTTTCACTAAAAGATATAAGAAGGGGCTATAGAGATATAAACTTTAATGTAAATAAAGGGAAGGGGGTGGCTCTTCAGGAAGAATGCAGACAGAAAATAAAACTTCACAATGTCTCTCTGCATTTCCCATATTCTGAGTCTAGTCCTTACATTGGTCTAAAGCTTTCACTAAGATCACTTTATGTTTGGTGTCCTCAAAATACTCTATTGTTTTTAAATTATATGTACAATTCTCAAAACCCATAATTTATACATATCTAACATGTTGGTTTAACTGCCCATCTAATAAAATACCTATTACAGTAATTAAATAGTATACTCTAACCATCTTAACAAATAAGGATTCAGTTCAATGCAAGCTTTATGAATCCTTGCCTATAATTGAGGAGACCATTCCTGTAAGCGTATGTAAGTACAGCATACTTTTAAAAAATAAGAAATTCAATTCAAAATAGCCTCCCAAATCCAGTATTATGCATAAATACATAGTTATAGATAGATACGGGTATTTAGATATAGATACTTCTGAGAATGGAAAGTATGAAGTGTAGCCCATCATTAGGGCTCTGGTTTCTAGGATAACTCAGTGTGATTACAGGCAATTTTCTTTATCTTTCTTTGATTTAATCTGGGTCTCCAGTCTGACACATATTTCAGAAAAGATTAAAGAGTTAAGGTAAATATGATAATGAATCTCTTAAATCTCAGTCCAGTATTATTTCCTATTACACAAGAAGCAATTCCTTTCTTTCTTTTTTCCTTAAGTTTATCCTAGCTTGACATAATGAGAAAGAAATGTTGATTTTCCCCCAACATTCCCAATTTGACTCTCTATTGTCTATTTTTGATCTCATTCTCAGCAAAAGTACATAGTAATTGGTAGAATTTTTTTCACAGGGTCTAGTAGTATAAAATCCCTCCGCAAATTAGTAGCAGAGTATGAACTTGTCTTTCCCTTACAAGTGATAAAATAGAATATCCACTAGATGGCAGGGTGATACCATAATTTAAATCAAGGCACGACTAATGTACATTAATTGCTTTAGAGAGAATAACAGAAACAAACAGAAAACAAGATGTTCATGGTTTAAATACAACCTTGAAAATTTTTTATTCTGTGAAGGAAAAACGTTACCTGTCAAATCAACAAACAAAGGATGCTGAGGCCATCAACCTGTCAGCCACCTACCCCCGCACCCCTACCTCCCACCCCGACAGGTGAGCCCTGAACTCAGGCTGGAGACAAACGTTGCACCCTGAGGGGACTCAGGATGGAAACGTACAGGATACTGGCCCCAGTTAAGGCGCATATCAAAGGAATGATTTCAAGGAGCCCAGACTCTTGCATCTTCCCATACACAGAAAAGCGCTAAATTCGTTAACTTGAGCTATCTGGTTTTCTTTAATTAATGGTAATCTTCTGATGTTCCAACTACCTGGTTTTTGTTGCAAAATGCATATATATCCTGGCTTCTCCCTGCCTCTTCAGAGCAGTCTCTTAGAAGCAGCTGACAGGCTGGCTTCCAGGTTGAAGTCCATAGAATAAAAAATAATTCTCAACTTTTAGGTTGCGCAATTTTTTTTTTTTTTTTAGTTGACAATTTCATCTCTCAGGAATAAGGAAACACATGCTCAAAGATGCAAAATTACTCTACCACATTCAAGCATCAACTCACCTTGGATTTTTATCTTTGTTTTTCCAATTTTCAATTCTGAACTAGGAGTGATGTGTTGGCTTTCGGTCACTTACACAATTACACGGTTCAAGTAATAAATAGTATTAGTAGTTCATTTCAATCCATTTTATAATAAGTAAAAACACAAATAAAAAGGTGATTAATAACATGTACAGATATTAGTATAAATATTAAAATCCTTACAGAAATGCAAACCTTCCTAAAAGAGCAAACAAAACAAACAAAATGGTGAAAAGATATTTATCTATTAATACACACACGCATATATCCATACACATATGTATGAATGTATATGATGTAAAATATCATGTATATGACATAAAATATTACAGAACTGAACCAGAACATATTGATTAATTAATAGATTTAATGACAAAGTTAAACCCAACACTATCTTATATACATGAGAAACTCATAAACAAAGAGATTCAGTAAAATTAAAACTAAAGAATGAGTTAGCAATTCCTAAATTAATTTCATTTTCGTGAACAGAAACTATTCTGAATGATTTGAGTCCTTTGAATTTGCTGTGGCTTGCTTTATGATCCAGCAAATAATCAAATGTGATATATTTCTAATGTGCAGTGAAAAACACATGTATGCTACGTTTGTTGGTAGTCATATTCTATCAACATTAATTAGGTTAAATATGTTAATTATGTCATTTAAAACTTCTACAACCGTAGACATTGTATTGCTTGTTTACTCATCAATTGAAAACATAGGTTACATACAGTCTCCTATGATGATACAGGACTTGTCTATTTCTTTTGTATCTCTGGAATTTTTCTTTACGTATTCTGAAGATCCAAATGCGCACTGACATTTGAATTGTAACCTCTTCTTAGAAGGTGAACATGTATGTCATTATGAAATTATCTTCAGTAATTTTATTTTATTTTAAACTTACAATGTCTCATATTGTTATAGATGCATGAGCTTTCATTAGAAAGACTTTGTTTTGTAATATATTTTTATTTTTACAATGTCTAAAGTAGATGAACACATGCTTAAGTTGCTACTGAGAAACTTTACCCAGGTCTATACCACACAGAAACATTTATTTATGTTCACCAAAATATAACAGGAGTCTTCAAAATGCCGCTATTCATAATTTTTACTGAAAAGTAAAAAAAAAACAAAAACAAAAAGAAACTTAGAAAACCATCAACATTTTATGTATAAAATTTGGGGTATATTGATACAGTGAAACTATACAGCAAAGAAATTTGCAAGCAACAAGATGAATAAATGTTATACCTATAATGATGATCAAAAGAAGCCAGATACCAAAAAAAATGTTATGTATAGTTTTATTTATATAAAGTTACAAACAGGTAAAACACTAGTATTACAAGTTTAAATAGTGTCAACAAAAAATTAATCAGTGGATCTAAGAATTGGAAAGTTTTATGTGAGCCAAATTTGAGGATTATAACCCAGGAAGAGCATCTCAGAAAGCTCTGAGAACCGTTCCACCAGTTAGAAATCAAGGCACAGTTATGTAAGTTTTTTGAGACAGATTGCTGTACATCAAATGACGTATTATTGACAGTTTACGTAATCTAGATCTAAGCTTCATCATGGTGGGTCATGTGACCCCTTACAAGATCAAGAAAGAATGTTGTCTTTTAAGGAGTTGTTTTGCTGATGCTGGGAGAATGTTTCTCTTTATGGTTGAGCGTGTATTCCTGCTGATGGGGAGGTTTAGTCGATGCATAATGCAGATACACAATGCACAGTGGGGAAGAGAGGAGGCCGGAAGCCAAAGCCAGAGGAGGATTTTCTTATGTTTAAATTTTTCTTGTCTTGCCATAAGATATGAATTTCATTTCATAATAGTAATCTCTTGGTCTCCAAGCTCATTAAAAGGTGTGCTTACTTTGTGAAAACTTGTGGTGCTGTTCATGCACTTTCCTGTATGCATATTAAAACATATATATATATGTTTGAATATTAAAACATATATACATGTATATAAAGATACATATATACCTTTATCATATATATGTGATAAAGATATTAGACAAAGGTAAATAAAAAGAAATAAGATGCCAAAATCATGACATGTTATAAAGGAGAATGCAGACTATAGAGCTTTAAATGTATTAAAAGAAACAAATACTATATTACAAAAAACAGGAATCCATAATGAAGTTATAACAGTTATTAATAGGCATATATCCAACGACAAAGCAACAATATCTATAAACCATAGGAGAAACTATAGGAGATGAGAGGAGAAAAAACAAACACTCTCAATTCAAAGTAAAAAGCAACAACAACAAACATTTAGTAATTAAAGCTGTAATCCCAAATAACACAATCGTATGTATATCCCAGAACTCTACTAGCAAGGAATAGAATTTTTTTCAATTGTTCCTAAGCAGTTTTAAAAAGTGACTATATTTTAGGGCTTCCCTGGTGGCGCAGTGGTTAAGAATCCGCCTGCCAATGCAGGGGACATGGGTTCAAGCCCTGGTCCGGGAAGATCCCACATGCCTTGGATCCCACTGAGCCCGTGTGCCACAGCTACTGCCACAGCTACTGAGCCTGCGCTCTAGAGCCCGTGCTCCGCAACGGGAGAAGCCACCCCAATGAGAAGCCCGTGCACCGCAGCCCCCGCTCGCCGCAACTTAGAGAAAGCCCGCGTGCGGCAATGAGGACCCAACGCAGCCAAAAATAAATAAATAGATAAATTTATTTTTTTTTTAAATTGACTATATTTTAACCCATGAGTAAAACACAACAAATTTATCAATAATAAACATAATAGAAATGTGAATATCATTTATTGGTCACTAATAAATATAAGTATAAATAAGGCAGTCCATTTAAAAATGTAAAAGCATGCCATTAAAATATTATGAAGGAATAATATAGACCACAATAGCAAAATTACTATATGAGATATACTCTAGGTGATTGTCAAAATAAATTATATGTTATTGCATATTGATATCAATAAAATGAAAATAGATAAAACATTCCACTTGAAAGGTCTAGAAAAAGGCCTTTATATAGTGATAGCACCTAAAATTTAATCTTCCCACCCAACCTCCCTGAAACTTTTCAGACCAGGGAAATCAAATGAATAGCCCACACTTTTTGCATCACTGTGAGAAAGATAACCCCATGAAGTGAAATTTGCCTGTAAGTAGAGAAATATTCATCAGAAGAGAAAAGGGTTATCTCTGGGCCTCAAATTACCATAATTCTATGTGTGTATAGTGAAGAAATCTGAAGAAACAGATTAGAAAAGACAAAAGAAATTGGAGATCTTATTAGTGGGACAACACAGGTAAAATCAATCATAAAGTTCCACTTACATAACCAATAATTGAAAACAGGTCAAAAGTCTGATAAGAAACAGCATTGGCTAAAGGAAAAAGGCTAGCAATTGTATAGGATTTGAGGTGAAAACTTTGGGGAAAATTATTTCTAAGAGAAAGGAGAAAAGCAAAAAGATGACAGTACCCTTTAGAGTTGTAAATTTAAAGAGAAAGAAGATAAGTAAATTATGTGAAGGATCTTCCAGAAACAAGATGAAAGAAACATACACACACACAAACGATCATCAAGACCTCTCAGCAGCCAGGCATTTTACGTATAGAGGGATTCATATGTCGATATAGGTATATGCACACATATATGTGTAAGTATGTGAGTATACATGTGTGTGTATGTGTATGCACACACACTTCATTTCACTATACTACAGAAGAAAACAACCTAAAGCTAGAATTCTTGTAAGCCACACAAAACCCACAACTTAGTCCACTAAGTTATCAAAAAAATCTGTATCCATACAATTCGACTATAAGGGGAAAGGGGGAAAAACATAAAATGTGTCAAAACATTCCAAACAATGAAAATGTCCCCAAAATAATACCACATACACACAGACACACACACACACACAGGAGAAGAAAACTAGAATACTCTAAATTGAACTAAATCTCCTTAAAAAAATCATTTGGAAATACTAAAAATATGTCATAAATATAAAATAAAACATGAATAGAAAAAAGAGATTATGCCCAAAAGAGTTGATTGGACTCAAGAAAGAAATCAAAGAAAAGGCTTTTTTGAGAAATCAAGATTAAATTACAAGATAAAAAAGGATAGGAGAAACAAATATTGTATGATTCTGTAACAGGGAAGAGCCAAATCTGACTGCATGTTGGATCTGTTTCTTTTACTTTAACCTTTGCTTTCCGCTGCTTTTGTTCATTAAAAGGACACTGTCTATACACAATGGTCTGCCTCAGGGAACCCTGCCCCTCTGCCTGAATGTTAAACCGAAGTGCCTTTGCTCAGGGACGCATCCTGACCCTGTCCCCCTGTGGATGGCTGCAAGAAAGGAGAAATGAACACATCCCCTCCCCGAGGCTGGCCATTCCAGGGGATATTTGCAAAACTTATAGCCTTTTTACTTTACTTCCTCATCTCCTCCCCATCTCTGTGCTATAAAGGAAACTGACTTCCAAACCCCGATAAGATGGTTTTTCAGTGACTCTAGTCTGCCACCTTCTCGGTCTGCCAGCTTTCCGAATAAAGTCGCTATTCCTTGCCTCAACACCTCGTCTCCTATTTATTGGCCTGTCGTGCAGCGGGCAGAACGAGCTTGGACTCGGTAACAATTCCACTTACATGAAATATAATAGGCAAATTCATAGAGACAGAGTAGATTAAAGGATATCAGTGGCAGAGGGAAAGGGGATGAGGAGTTATTGCTTAATGGGTACATAGTTTCTGTTTGGGGTGATGAAAATGTTTTGGAAATATATAGTAGTGATGGTTGCACAACATTGTAAATGTAATTAATGCCACTGAGTTATGCACCTAAAGTTGTTAAAGTGCCATTTTTAAAAAAT
Organism: Balaenoptera musculus; assembly: GCF_009873245.2. NCBI lineage: Eukaryota > Metazoa > Chordata > Mammalia > Artiodactyla > Balaenopteridae > Balaenoptera > Balaenoptera musculus. The sequence goes on along the minus strand of NC_045792.1, from coordinate 97,092,227 downwards.
TTATTTATTTATTTATGGCTGTGTTGGGTCTTCGTTTCTGTGCAAGGGCTTTCTCCAGTTGCAGCAAGGGGGGGGCCACTCTTCATCGCGGTGCGCCGGCCTCTCACTATCGCGGCCTCTCTTGTTGCGGAGCACAGGCTCCAGATGCGCAGGCTCAGTAATTGTGGCTCACGGGCCTAGTTGCTCTGCGGCATGTGGGATCTTCCCAGACCGGGGCTCGAACCCGTGTCCCCTGCATTGGCAGGCAGATTCTCAACCACTGCGCCACCAGGGAAGCCCAAAGTGCCATTTTTTTTTAATGTAAACACATTTGAGGAATGTTGTCTGTGGAGCTTGAATAAGATGCTGTCAGAGAAGAGAAAATACTGCCTCAGAATGTTACCAAGAAATAAGATAAACAAGTAATCACAAAAAGACTTGATATTATCTTCCATTACAGGGATGAGGTATATAAGGGGATTGTTTGGATGAATTGTTGACAGAAAAATCAATAGCCAAGGACATTGAGAGAGGAAGGACAACAGACTGTGGTAGCTTTTTTTTTTTTTTTAAGATTTTTTTTTTAAACATCTTTATTGAAGTATAATTGCTTTACAATGGTGTGTTAGCTTCTGCTTTATAACAAAGTGAATCAGTTATACATATACATATGTTCCCATATCTCTTCCCTCTTGCATCTCCCTCCCTCCCACCCTCCCTATCCCACCCCTCTAGGTGGTCACAAAGCATCGAGCTGATCTCCCTGTGCTATGCAGCTGCTTCCCACTAGCTATCTATTTTACATTTGGTAGTGTATATATGTCCATGACACTCTCTCACCCTGTCACATCTCACCCCTCCCCCTCCCCATATCCTCAAGTCCATTCTCTAGTAGGTCTGTGTCTTTATTCCCGTCTTGCCACTAGGTTTTTCATGACCTCTTTTTTTCTTTTTCCTTAGATTCCATATATATGTGTTAGCATACTGTATTTGTTTTTCTCTTTCTGACTTACTTCACTCTGTATGACAGACTCTAACTCCATCCACCTCATTACAAATACCTCCATTTCATTTCTTTTTATGGCTGAGTAATATTCCATTGTATATATGTGCCACATCTTCTTTATCCATTCATCTGATGATGGACACTTAGGTTGCTTCCATGTCCTGGCTATTGTAAATAGAGCTGCAATGAACATTTTGGTACATGACTCTTTTTGAATTATGGTTTTCTCAGGGTATATGCCCAGTAGTGGGATTGCTGGGTCGTATGGTAGTTCTATTTTTAGTTTTTTAAGGAACCTCCATACTGTTCTCCACAGTGGCTGTATCAATTTACATTCCCACCAACAGTGCAAGAGTGTTCCCTTTTCTCCACACCCTCTCCAGCATTTATTGTTTCTAGATTTTTTGATGATGGCCATTCTGACCGGTGTGAGATGATACCTCATTGTAGTTTTGATTTGCATTTCTCTAATGATTAATGATGTTGAGCATTCTTTCATGTGTCTGTTGGCCATCTGTATATCTTCTTTGGAGAAATGTCTATTTAGGTCTTCTGCCCATTTTTGGATTGGGTTGTTTGTTTTTTTGTTATTGAGCTGCATGAGCTGCTTGTAAATTTTGGAGATTAATCCTTTGTCAGTTGCTTCATTTGCAAATATTTTCTCCCATTCTGAGGGTTGTCTTTTGGTCTTGTTTATGGTTTCCTTTGCTGTGCACAAGCTTTTAAGTTTCATTAGGTCCCATTTGTTTATTTGTGTTTTGATTTCCATTTCTCTAGGAGCTGGGTCAAAAAGGATCTTGCTGTGATTTATGTCATAGAGTGTTCTGCCTATGTTTTCCTCTAAGAGTTTGATAGTGTCTGGTCTTACACTTAGATCTTTAATCCATTTTGAGTTTATTTTTGTGTATGGTATCAGGGAGTGTTCTAATTTCATACTTTTACATGTACCTGTCCAATTTTCCCAGCACCACTTATTGAAGAGGCTGTCTTTTCTCCACTGTATATGCTTGCCTCCTTTATCAAAGATAAGGTGACCATATGTGTGTGGGTTTATCTCTGGGCTTTCTATCCTGTTCCATTGATCTATATTTCTGTTTTTGTACCAGTACCAAACTGTCTTGATTACTGTAGCTTTGTAATATAGTCTGAAGTCAGGGAGCCTGATTCCTCCAGCTCCATTTTTCGTTGTCAAGATTGTTTTGGGGCTTCCCTGGTGGTGCAGTGGTTGAGAATCTGCCTGCCAATGCAGGGGACACGGGTTCGAGCCCTGGTCTGGGAAGATCCCACATGCCACGGAGCAACTAGGCCCGTGAGCCACAACTACTGAGCCTGCGCGTCTGGAGCCTGTGCTCCGTAACAAGAGAGGCTGCGATAATGAGAGACCGGCGCACCACGATGAAGAGTGGCCCCCGCTCGCCGCAACTAGAGAAAGCCCTCGCACAGAAACGAAGACCCAACACAGCCATAAATAAATAAATAAATAAATAAATAAATAAATAAATAAATAAATAAATAATAAAAATGAAGGAATTCCTTTAAAAAAAAAAAAGATTGTTTTGGCTATTCGGGGTCTTTTGTGTTTCCATACAAATTGTGCAATTTTTTTGTTCTAGTTCTGTGAAAAATGCCAGTGGTAGTTTGATAGGGATTGCATTGAATCTGTAGATTGCTTTGGGTAGTAGAGTCATTTTCACAATGTTGATTCTTCCAATCCAAGAACATGGTATATCTCTCCATCTATTTGTATCATCTTTAATTTCTTTCATCAGTGTCCTATAATTTTCTGCATACAGATCTTTTGTTTCCTTAGGTAGGTTTATTCCTAGATATTTTATTCTTTTTGTTGCAATGGTAAACGGGAGTGTTTTCTTAATTTCACTTTCAGATTTTTCATCATTAGTATATAGGAATGCAAGAGATTTCTGTGCATTAATTTTGCATCCTGCTACTTTACCAAATTCATTGATTAGCTCTAGTAGTTTTCTGGTAACATCTTTAGGATTCTCTATGTATAGTATCATGTCATCTGCAAATGTTATACTCTAGGAGATGTGTGCTGGGAGGTGCAGCGTCCTCCACAAACTGAACTGAGGCAACATTAATGTTTTCCTTTTACCTGCAACTCAGTTTTCTTCTCTTTCTACTTCTCTTCTCTCTGAGGTGTGAGTGTTACGAACTTTCTTTCCAGGTCATTAGAGTTTTCTCATAATTGTCCCCATACTAAAACAGAAACTGATCGGTACCTAGTTTCAGAGGAAAAATATGACTTGATTGATATAATTATTTTTAGGTCTTTGAATAATATTAAAAAAAAGTTCAGCTTCACTTTGGTCAAATTATCCCAATGGGAATTTCCAGACTCACAGAGATACTGCCATAAATGTCTGCAAGTTACATATATCCCAGGTAAAGTTGTTTAGAAATCAGACAGGAACCATGTGTTGTCTTTGTTTTCATTTTCACCATAGAATATAATAAAAGTGCTATTTAAAGGAAATGAAGAATAGTTGCCAACATAAATGCTGAAGGTACCATTTTATTCTCTTAAATACTAAAATAAAACTGGGGAAAGACTCTTGAATTTGCTTAAGGAAAAAGCTGCACACCTTACCTTACAGAGCAGGTAAGTTCTATTTTCAGGATTCTTCAGAATTATTTGCACAGTGAGACTTATTACTGCATATTCATTGAATTTACTGGTTAATTCTAAGTATGGTACTGTGAAACGTTACATGTACCTTAGATTTAAGCCAAATACCTGGTGAGTTGGACATGAGTTTTCTTTAATCAACCCACAATTAATCACTGTCCTTAGGTCAATAAGAAATATATTTTTAGAATTTATTATTAAAATATTAATTTAATGACCATTTCCCCCTTGGCTAATGTTTGTTAGAAAACTTTAACCATATTTTATATACAGTCAGCATTTGAAACTATCTGCTTGGTAATATAGAGCATCTTTTGTGGCTACATATGTTTTATTGAATTCATATATGATAACTTACACTTTCTATGCCACTTGTATAAAATAATTAAAAACATGACAATGATTAATATTTTTCACAACTTGGGGAATGTTAAGGGGAAACAAAGCAGAAAGTTAGTGATTTATATTCAGTGAAGGATATAGAAAATCTGAAAAGGAAAAACTCAAGAAGTACAGAGTATGTCAAACCACTCTATTCCTACTTCCTATCAATTGTCTGAATGTGTCATATTTATAGTTTGAGTTTCTCATTCCTGTATTTAAACACCACTTATTCTATTACAATTCAACCAAAACTAAGCTATTTATTAAAATAGGAAGTTAATGAAGATGATCTGAATAATCCTTCAGAATGAGTGAAAGGATGGAGAATAAAGCATGGTCAGGTTTAGTTCTGCACATTTTGGAGACCATCCAGGTTGGAGACCACCAAGGTTTCAGGGAAAGTGACTGAGTTTTAACATATAAGCCTGCTCTCAAGAGTCTAGTCTCCAAGTACACCAGGGAAGTAAGAAATGGGAGAAGGTTACAGGGATGGGTTTATGTGACCTCCAAATGATTTTTGCTAACAAGCAGGATACTAGTCAAAATTAGAAGAACCATTCTAAGTGGATCTTTCTGTGTCTCTATCATTCTGAAGTAAATTTGATTATAAACATCTCTTAAATACATGAGAAAACAATTATAATGATAATGACATATAATTAAAATGAATTTCCATTTCATTCTATCAAACATTTAAATTACATTTATTCATTAATTTGGCAAATACATACTGAATACTTAAAACAATCAAAGTATAGGGTGGGGATATAATGAGGAAAGGAATAGAATTAATAATTTAATTCATGATGAGACAAAGTGCCATCTGATTGATTAAATTATGAATGTATTATCTAATTCATTGAATCTTTCATAATTCATCATTTCCTTATCCAGTCACAATCTTACTATGGGAGAACTAGGTAACTATCTTACTAAATGAGAATTTCAGTAAAGCCTACCTTGGTAATTTTAGTCTTTTTCCCACCTAGCACAATTTCTGGCACATAGTAATTAATAATTAAGAACTTTCCCCACATCAACAGGAGATGAGTTTTATTTTCCTTTCTTTAGAGATTAAACAAGTGAGGTGGCTTAGAAAGTTCACATAATCTGTCCCAAAGTCAGGAGTCCACTATTCTACATAGATCTGAATGGCATAAATTTTATTTATTTATTTATTTTTCATTATGTCCAGGTCAGGGAGAAAATGAGGCACTGGCCCTAACTCTCACCAAGATAAGATTTCCTTAGAGAGATAAGCTAAAACATTTAACAGTATCTGGCAATAATTAGAAAAAAAATATGAAGCAAGGTAGACAGTTCTAAGAACCAAAAGACTTAGAATATTTGAGTATTCATTGCATGGTGGGCTATAGTGAAATCTACCTGGAAGTAGTAGGAGTTTAATACACTCTGATAGGATTGAACAAGGATTAATTGGGAACCACAAGTCCAGCTCCACTGCTGCAGGGAATCATTAGGAATCCCAGGAAAGGATATGTAAGTTTGAACTGCAGATGCTGGAGATTTCTATATACCTGGATTGCATAAAGGGAATTTAAAATAACAGGCTATAAACGATCCAAAGAAAGGGATAGCTCCAGGAGTTTCTGCTTCTTTCGGGGGAAAAGACCAACTTTGTTGTGATTCTGAGACTGGATCAGTTAATCTTAAAGGAGATAACAGAGACAATAACCTGAAGGTGAGTTGTAAATTTATTTTGACGTGTTTGGAAAATAAGTAAATAGTTATCAACACCCAGCTGCTGACACCTTCTAATTTATGTCAGAACCATGGACAGTTCAGGTCCAGAGGCGGTCCTTAAAGATCTAGTTTAACTCCCACAGCTTACTTATGGTTAAACTGAAGTATAAAAAAGGGATGCAGCATATTATAAATCAAAGTTAGGAAATAGTACAACAAGATGAAGGAGACAATATTTTGTTTCATTTTCCAGATAGTCCAGTATTTTAAAGAATATCTTCTGTTAAGTTGATATTATTTATTTTTTAAAATATGAAAATATAAAATGATTCTTGTAGATATATTAGTCATACTTTCTTATTTTCTATAGAAATAATTAAAAATAGGGAAAATACTTTCAAGTTATTCCAAAATATAGATTATAGTTTTTGAGTCATGCATTATATAGATTTTGTATTTTAAAAAGTAAATTAATTGTTAGGTCATTTTTCATATTTTCCCCTCTTTCTAATATACTAGACTGAGTGTGTTTACATGATTATAATTTTTAAAAGAGTTTTGTGTTTTGTATGAAATATCCAAGTATTGGTAAACAAAATAATCTGCATTTAAAAATCCTTTGTTTATTTTCTTGATAATTCATAATCATGTCATTGATTTTCCACTTTCAGCCTGCAAACACACTTTTCTCAAAATGGCATTTACATTGTCTTTCTCAAATATGATTTGACCTGTTATCTGATAAAGAATCTCACAGAGGCAGGATTTTGGAAAACCTGTGAGGGAAAAAAAGGCTGAGAAAAGTTAATTGATCAGTTCACACAGCAAGTGTGAAATAAAGAATAAGCTATGACTGAATATTTAACTTACAGTGTTTCCCACCAAATCAGAAGAATGTAATTTAAGAGAGAAGTTAGAGTAGAGCACTGCATTCTTTTAAATGATTGGGAATAATTTTAAAAGCCTCAAATGTAATTGTTAGTTGAATGAGATGGCTTATTTGACCACTACGAATATCCCCTCTTCATTATTCAGTAGGAAGCATATCAAAATGTCATTTTGTGGCCATTGACGATAACTCTCATATACTAGATAGATTTATGTTTTTTTCTCTTCAAAATCCTACTTTATGTACACAAATTTGAATGGTGATTCCACTGAAAGGAAAAAAAGGAGGGGAGTGTTACAGCTTTCAAAATAAATTGTGAATATATTGGCTCTGAAATTATGAGTAAACAAAATAAAATATTTTAAATACCAAGGTCCAGTGTTTTATATAACTGAAGTAGAGAATTTATGGTGTGATTTAGTGGAATGATTGTTTCTCAGTAGTTCTTCCTTAGCCTATGATTCTTGAACTTCTACCAGTAGAAAGGTTTTGATTTGTCCTAAGGTGTAATAGTTATTAACACATTATTAGAGCTGGTCTTACTTTACAGCAATGAGTAGGAGGAGGAGAAGGTAGAAATAACAGGAATGAAAGTAAGAAAAGCCTGAAATACTAAGATGGATGATGTAGGGACAGAAAGGAGCATGCATTTTCAGGATGGCTGATTATTGAGACGAGTTGAAGAGTTTGTGTACATCAATTAGAAAGAAGCCAATTTATGCAAGTGAGTAAGCCATCGTATGAGACTAAAATTCAAGCAAAACTTACTATTATTATCCTTGAATGCCTTGCTGAATGTCAAAAACAAATATTTTAAAAGTCTGAGATGATAAATGTTTTGAAAAATAGAGATCATTATACTTTGCTTGTTATCCTTTTGGTTGACTATAAAATATAATATTTTATTTGTAAATTAAGCACAAGAGAAATATAGCCTATTTTGGCCATGTGTATATGGCTCATGATTCCAAATTTGCTGATTTTTTTCTATTTATCCCCTTTCCACCTAGGAGAGACAGCAGGAAATTTCTCACATATAACGTTATCCACATATTATACTTCATATATTTGCACTATTTGTATTTTCACTCAATATTTCATTTCTGTGTGTATTTTCTAATAATAAACAGTGAGAACAGGAAAGAGATATCTGGGGTTTTTTTTCTGCAGTACCATTTCTTGAATTCTACCAGGGCATAATATCCAGTTATGTTTGATAATACATGCTAATAGAATGGTTACATAAATATACTGCATTCAAAAATATATATATATATACTGCATTCTACAACGTTAGTTAGTCTTCATCTCAGGTACCTAAGATTTTAACCAGCAATTAACGTCTTCAAGAAAGGGAAAAAAAGAACTCCAGGAAAGACTTCCTAAATAAAAATCTAATCATTTTCTTCAACTTTTGAACCTTTTCCATTACGATCTGCCCCATGACAAGGAATGATATGCATCACTATATTTAAATATTTATAAGAATTGATAATTATCTAATTATTTCAGCTGGCTACAAACTGCTGAGTCATGGAAAATAATAATAACATCACAGAATTTATTCTCTTAGGACTTTCTCAGAAAAAGGAAATTGAAGTCCTCTGTTTTTTCCTGTTCTTGCTTTGTTACATTGTAATTTTGATCGGAAACCTACTTGTCATGATTTCTATCACCTGCAGTCAACTTATTAACCAGCCTCTGTATTTCTTCCTGAGTTACCTCTCTCTCTCAGACCTTTGCTACACCTCCACTGTGACCCCCAAGTTGATCACTGACTTGCTGGCAGTAAAGAAGACCATTTCCTACAATGGCTGCATGACACAGCTCTTTACCATGCACTTCTTTGGGGGGATGGAGGTCTTCATCCTCACAGGGATGGCCTATGACCGCTATGCAGCCATTTGCAAGCCCCTGCATTACACTGTCATCATGACCAGACAGAAGTGTGCTGCCATGATCGCTGCTTCCTGTGCTGGGGGATTCCTGCATTCCTCTGGTCAGTTTCTCCTGGTCATCTTTTTACCCTACTGTGGCCCCAATGAAATAGATCATTACTTCTGTGATGTGTATCCTTTGCTGAAACTGGCCTGCACTGACACCAGCAGAATCGGTCTCCTGGTCATTGCCAATTCGGGCCTGATGAGCCTGGTGACTTTTGCGGTCTTGTTGATATCTTACGCTATGATCTTATATACTGTCAGGTCCTACTCTGTAAAGAATCGCCGCAAAGCTCTCTCCACCTGCAGTTCCCACATCACTGTGGTGGCCCTCTTTTTTGCTCCTTTATTCTTTATTTATTTTCGACCAGCAACTACTTTACCAGAAGACAAAGTGTTCGCTCTTTTTTATACTATCTTTGCTCCCATGCTCAACCCTCTAATCTACACACTGAGAAACATGGAGATGAAGAATGCCATAAAGAAACTATGGTGCCGTATCACAGGAAGAAAGGAAATGAACTGAAAGACATCCCTGATTTTCACCACTGAGCTTGTTGAATATAAGACTTCTCTACTCTGAAAACTTTAAAATGCATAATGTTTGCCTATGTATTTGTGTCTAGCAACATGTATAGGCTCAAATATGAGCAAAATTTACAATTCCAAGGATTTGTCCAGGCACTCTGCTACGCTCTCTTCTAGCTTTATTATTTATATCTCTTTTGCCCCATTGATTGTTTGGCTGTGTAACCAGTTTGCATATTTAGCAGCAGACTATCAAAGCCACCATGCAATACAAATCAACACTGAGAGCCCATATAGCTCATTCTTATATGTGACCATATTCAAGGAAGCTAATTCCAGCCACCAAACAATGATTTAAAAGATAATTCCAATCTTTCACTTGCATCACTTAGAGAATATTATAAAAGACCAAATTTATGACCTGCCACAATATTTCTTAAAAAAATCATCTTCTACTCTGATAATTTGTAGCCAGTGGCGATCTGGAACTTCTCACATGCCTAAGCCCCACATCAAACTCTTTTCTTTTGTTCTAATGAACTTTATCTACCAGATCTGTTTATGTACAAGCGAACTGCAACTCTCTGATTCTAGCGCCTTATAGTGTATTTGTTAAGGGCATGAGTTCTGGACCCAGAATTGCTTCCTAATTATGAGGAGTGGGACATATACCCATGAAAGCCTCTATTAATGATAATAATAGCCCAACATTCACAGCCTTGTGAGGATATGTGAAGGGCTGAAACACTGCCTGTCACACAGTAAGTGCTCAATAAGCATGAGCTAGTTTTATTGCCCAACCCCGTTATGCATCAGAAAAGTAACCATTCTGACAATAACTTTCCTCCGGAGCAGTGGGAGTATAAGCATGGGAAAAAGTTAAGGAACACATATTAACATCATGTTCCTGTTACTGGTGAAATTAAATTTTTCTTAGAGTGGGCAAGTAGAAAATATCAGTTAAACTCAATGGGTACATTTTTTTGGCACTGTACAAGTTAAAGGCAGTTTTTTCAGCAGGAATTGAAAGTCACCCAACATCAGAAATGGCTAGGAGCAAAATCAGGCCAGTGGATAATTGGTTAGGAATGGGGAGAATCCCAAAGGTCTTTAAAAACTTCACTGACATAACATACTTTCATGAGAATCTGTTTTCAAATTGTATAGAAAGCCATACTAAATAAAAATGAGTTACTGTTGTTAAGGGTTCCTAAAATGGGTGCATAATATAAAGAGAAAAATAGCATAGTTCTGTTACTCAGTTTAAAATGCCCAGCAAATAAACCTGAAAATATTATGTGCTAGAAATTCTACAGAAATATCCTAACATACTTCCGGGTTGTTGTTGCTTTAAATCTAAGTCTTGACAGCTATCCCAAAACTCCTGAGGAGGGCTCACACAGTATACATGTCAGAGAATGTATAGAGCAGGAAAGTGAAAGATCACTTTCTGGTGTGAAATAAGCAGGGTCTCTCTCTCATAAAAAGACCCGCCAAGCCTCGAAGTTCCCCTCTGTTTCAGAAGCCCTATCCTCCAGCCAACCAGACTTGTATTATTGAAAAATAAAACTTCAAAAATTAATCCAAATGTTTCTGTTTTATTTTTATCCTTGGAATAAAAGTTTTGAAGAGGGATAATTAAAGCGCTTGGAGTTTGCAGCAACATGGATGGACTGAGAGATTATCATACTAAGTGAAGTAAGTCAGAAAGAGAAAGACATATACCATATGCTATCACTAACTTGTGGAATCTAAAAAAAAATGATACAAAGGACTTATTTACAAAACATATATATATATATACACATATACATATATGAACTGAATCACATGGCTGTGTAACAGGGAAGAGCTAATTTGGACTCCATGTTCGATCTGTTTCTTTGACTTTAAAACCTTTGCTTTTCATTGCTTTTGTTACTATAATCACACATAATGGCCTGCCTCAGGGAACCCTGCGCCTCTGCTTGAATGTTAAACTAAAATGCCTCTGTTCAGCTCACAGGGAGACATCTGACCCTGTCCACCTGTGGATGGCTGCAAGAAAGAAGAAATGAACACATCTTCTCACCAAGGCTGGCCATTCCAGGGGATATTTGCAAAACTTACGGCCTTTTTATTTTACTTCCTCATCTCCTTCCCCCCTCTCTGTGCTATAAAAGAAACTGGCATCCAAACCCCGATAAGATGGTTTTTCAGAGACACTAGCCTGCCATCTTCTCGGTCTGCCAGCTTTCTGAATAAGGTCGTATTCCCTGCCTCAGCACCTCGTCTCCGAGTCATTGGCCTGTCATGCGGCGTGCAGAGCGAGCTTGGACTCGGTAACAGCTGTACACCTGAAACTAACACAACATTGTAAATAAGCTATACTTCAACAAATAAATAAACAAACAAATACTTGGAGCAAAAAGACATTGGTCATACCAATCATTAAGCAGGGAATTCTAATTTAACTCCTTCACTTTTGCCCTTTGATCTCCTCCCTTCTCAGCTTCTCAAGAACATCACTTCATTGATTCTCCCATCTTTCTCTGCATCAGCCATTTTTCTCTCTCCAATTGGATCATTAATATCGCATATAACTATAAGGAAAGCATGATGAGATTCTTTGCAATTTAGTGCGTGACCTTACTAGCTCTTGCATTCAGTTCATCCACCTTTCATTACCTTTGGCTAAGGTATTTTACAACTCAAAAATATAGAAGTTGACTCAGAGAAAATAATAGCAATACCAACAACTCCTGGCCATAGAAATACAAATTTGTTCAGTGAAATGCAATTGATTATAGCCCTGTGGATATTGGGCTAGTTTTGCATCCACTTATAAATTCATTTCAGCACTCCTTACTGACTATAAATGTGTGGTACACTGTTTTTGTCTGAAACAATGGTAACACCCTACTGGTTTCTGCATTAAATTCTAAGTTAAATAAAATCTTTGACATGTTCTTTCATTATTTGCATAAAAACCACTTTTACATCCTCTTTTAAAATTTATCCTTTGACAATGATAAGCTTTAAAATATTGCTGAAATTAGAAAGAAGCTATAAAAATAGATCCATTCACAGATACCCACTGTTTAAAAAAATTCAGCGATAAATGAAAGATCTGACGAGCTTTCAGACAAACAATAAAGACAAAGTAAATTTTTTAAAAGATGAATTCAATCATGTGATTTCAGCTTTTGAACAAATATAGAGACTACATTTTCAGGTACAAAAAGGATGAGAAAATACAATTGTCTTACAGAATTATGTAAAGTAAAATTCAGGAGACAACCAAGTAATAAATATCTGTATAACATAAAAATGTCAAAGATTTACAATTGAGTAAAGCTTCTGTAAATTAAAAAGAAAAGACTAACAGCTTCCTATTCTTTTCTTTAAAATATACTATTGTAATTACACATTTGTTTGTTTTCTTGATGTTTCATTGTCTGTCTTCTTCTTTGGTCTCCAGCCTCATTGAGGGCAAAGACTTCCTCGTTTGTCTGTCACTACAGTTATATGCCTTCTCTATCCTGAGTTGGATCCAACTCAGACTTTTTAGAGATAGGTGACAGTAAATATTTTTATATGGATGAATTTATGAGACCATTTTGGTTTTTGCTATAGTTCTCTATACTTTTTTAGATTTTCTACAATATACATATACGAAATTCAGTCAGAAAAAGCATATATTTTTAGAAAGGGGTTTGCCATACAGAGATAAATCAGGAAGCTATCTGAGAACCTGGCAAGAGAACCCATGGGGGCATGTGGGGTTCCCAAAAGAACTGTTTTAAAGAATAGGAGACTTTTCTAGGAATGAACTAGAAATTCCAATGCCCTAACAAGCTTTTTTTTTTTTTTTTCTCAGAAAAAATAAATCATAAATCCTGGGTCTACTTTCTGTACTTTTAATTCTGGCCATAGTGTTCTCATGTATTTCCCATTGCAGCTCACCTCAGCCTCCCGCAGCTACCTAATTCTGCCCTGTCCTGAAAAATGAGCATTATATACAACATTGCCTCATATTCCCCGTGTCCCATGTCTAACCTCAGTGCTTTGGATCCTGATGCAATAGGAAAATATAACTATGAACTTTGGCATAACTACTTATTAGGGAGAAATTGAAGCTATGGTTTATATCTATGGCAAAGTATACTGATGGGAAATTTCTAAACCCTCAGAGATATTGAGACCTATTCTATGTAACACATTTTCTCAGCATTCACCTTAAATGCCAATTCAACATCAAAAAGAATATATAAATATATAATACATATATAAATTTTCTACAGAGGCAAAGGTAAATGTTAGAGAGACACATTTATTTTTTAGAAATGGAAAAATAACATGCTAAAAAAAATCTCAAATTTAGTTCAGTTTACCAAATGTATCTCTATTGATGGAATTCACAAGAGTTCTCTCATATGACTTTATGCAACTTGAAATGGATTATTGCATGGCAGTGCTAATTTTTAAAATTCTGACTTTATCTTAGGTGTGAAATCTCAGCTTACAAGAATCTGTCTGATGAGTTAAGCAGCTGGTAAGTTAAATCCAGTTCATAAATGTACTAGTGACTTTCCATTCAAAAAAATATTTGAATGTGAGATACTTCTGTGAGATATTTCTCCAACAAAGATGGATTTATTTGGGATCAGCAGAGAATTGCCATGTGGGGTCTGCAACCATGGTGAGCTATGTGCAAGTTCCCCCCAAAAAATGGGAAGTAGAACACTTTGATAGAGAGGAAACGGAAGTTAAGAAGGTTATATAGTAAATAAAGAGCTCATGGCTTTTCATTAGCTGAGTCCCGGCCAGGAAAGAAGAGTCTTTCTTCTTCCTGTTGGTCTCTATTGTCACAGGTGGGAAAGCTCCCCCTTTCTGATCTCCCAACTCCATTTAACTGAGGTTTCCCTTTATTAATTTTTTATAGTTCTAAGAGTTGAAACATTAAAAGAAGTGTGCCTGACATTAAAGACAAACACTACATATAGTCTGTATGTTTTTTTCCTGGAGTTTTGTCTTGGTTGTGGGGCAGGAGTAACTCAGTCAAGAAAACTGTGTGGAAGCAAAGCAGTCATTCTACTGAGAAAAGATGAGTGCTTGGGCAGAGAGAAATTCTAGTCAAATAGAAACTAAAGCAAGGAACTGAGATTGGGTTATGTGATTCAATGGACATGAGGGTAAATAATAATTAAAATAGTATGCCTCCTTAATGCATTAAATAAATAAAAGGATATTATTGTGGGTGAGAGTCTGCTGGATTTCACTTAGTCCATGACTGAAAAATGGGGATATATGTTATATTTTTAGCCTTTCTGACATTACTTTTTTTTTTTAACATCTTTATTGGAGTATAATTGCTTTACAATGGTGTGTTAGTTTCTGCTTTATAACAAAGTGAAAATCAGCTATACATATACATATTTTCCCATATCTCTTGCTCTTGCATCTCCCTCCCTCCCACCCTCCCTATCCCACCTCTCTAGGTGGTCACAAAACACTGAGCTGATCTCCCTGTGCTATGCGGCTGCTTCCCACTGGCTATCAATTTTACATTTGATAGTGTATATATGTCCATGCCACTCTCTCACTTTGTCCCAGCTACATTACTTTTTAAAAGTTGTTAATGCATGATTAATGACATAATGGCAAATTCTGGATATGTGAGAACAACGTATGCAGTTGAATAAAGAGAAAATATAGAATCTTTGTATTTAACTCAGTAACTGCTTATTTACATCTTAATTTGTGCCAGGTTTATTGCTAGAAGAAAGAGAGATAAAAGAAAATGAAGATATGGCACATAATATCTTGTTTAAGTCATACTAGAAAAACCCAGTTCATAAGAAGAAGCACTAATATAAGTCATCAGGTTATTTGAAATAGATTAAACACACAGCTAAATGGCAATAAAACAACGGGAATGGAATTAGACATACTTTTACCTTGTTGATGGATCTACAGAATCTTCCTGAACAAGAAAATGTCTGAAGTGTGGATTACACGTAAATGTGAACCCTAAAGCATGGGGTTGGGGGATCCTAAACAGAGAGAGAAGAAAAAACTCACTTAGGTGACAAATTTTCGAGTACACTTAGAGACTGCCGAGGGACCCAGCTTGAATGGAAGCATCCAAGCAAAGGGAAACAGGTAGGGAAAGAGGAAAAGTATCTAACATGAGTTTCTGGTAGCCCTATGCCATGTTAAAAATTCACATGTGTTAGCTTAGGTAGTATTGTGTCTTTATAAAATACAATATTACCCCATTTCATAGACATTTTAAAAACAGAGAAATGTAATTAAAGCAAGTTGCCAAGACTTGGAGGTAAAAACTTACAGAGTGAGCAGTCACCCAGGTCTCCCTGACCCCAAAACCTATCCTTGTAACACCGTACTTTCTTCCAATGCAGTGACTTCTGACATTACTAAGTTAGACCTGGACCAATGTTGGGAAATTTCTGATAAACAAGTAGAAGATTGGATTTTATTCCAAGGTAAATAGCATTCCATTAAAATTTATGGAGGGGGATATGATCAACAATGTGCTTTAGAAGGTCACTTCTTACCATTAAATCCAAGTGGTCACACCTGGAACCATTTCCCCAAATGAACTTTCAGCCAACCCAGTGGTTGGCCTCTTTAAAGTGCAGATAGCAATCTGAATCATATCAACTTGCTTCTTTGGCTGATACAATGTTACAGGTTATTTAGTCCAACTCCCCACAGAAAGCTTATATGCTTTACATAACATCGCAAACGATAAATGCCCTGGGGACACAGGATCAAAAGTGTAATGAATATCACTTTATTTACTTTAATTTTGAATGTGTCATTTAAGTTTTTTTTGCATTTTTGTTTTTCTAGTTTTATTGATATATAATTAATATACAGCACTGCATAAGTTTAAGGTGTACAGCATAATAATCTGACTTATAGCATGAAATGATTACCAT
The DNA here is from genome assembly GCF_009873245.2 of Balaenoptera musculus. Classification (NCBI taxonomy): domain Eukaryota; kingdom Metazoa; phylum Chordata; class Mammalia; order Artiodactyla; family Balaenopteridae; genus Balaenoptera; species Balaenoptera musculus. The sequence continues at coordinate 97,076,200 of NC_045792.1, read as the reverse complement.
GATAAGTTTAGTGATCATCTATCATTTCCTATACATACAAAATAAAATAAAAAATTTCTTTGTGATTATAAACTCAGGATTTTCTCTCTTAACAACTTTCATATGTAACATACCTCAATGTTAATTATATTAATCATGTTATACATTACATCCCAAGTGCTTATTTATCTTATAACTGGAAATTTGTACCTTTGACTACCTTCATCCAGTTCCTCCTCCTACTTCTGTTAACCAGAAATTTGATCTCTTTTTCTATGAGTTTGTTTGTTTGTTGAAGTATAATTGACCTACAACACTATGTTAATTCCTGGTTGAATGTCCCACTTTAGACCATACTTTTCTTTTTTAAATTTATTTTATTTATTTTTGGCTGCGTTGGGTTTTCATTGATGCGCGCAGGTTTTCTCTAGTTGAGGCGAGCAAGGGCTACTCTTGGTTGCGGTGCACAGGCTTCTCATTGCAGTGCCTTCTCTTATTGCGGAACACAGGCTCTGGGCTCCCGGGCTTCAGTAGTTGTGGCTCATGGGCTCTAGAGCGCAGGCTCAGTAGTTGTGGCACATGAGCTTAGTTGCTCCGCGGCATGTGGTATCTTCCTGGCCCAAGGCTTGAACCCATGTCCCCTGCATTGGCAAGCGGATTCTTAACCACTGCGCCACCAGGGAAGCCCCTAGACCATACTTTTCTAATGGAGATTTTCACCTCTATGTTTCTCAGGGTATAGAGGAGACAATTCAACATCAGGGCAATCATAATGTAAAACAGAGAGACTTCCATATTCTTGTTCTCACTCCCTGTAGGTAGAACATAAATATAGATACAAGCAAAAGGAACAAAACTACAACCATTATGAGAACTACAGTTTGAGAGAGCTTTGTGTCCCCCTACAGAAGACTATGTTCTGAGATCATATAATATGAGTATAAGGTACTTCTAGGGCAAAAATAATGACAACCATCACCATCTCTAGAACTGGCAATCACTAAGATATTAACAACATGAATAACTTTGCATATTGGTTCAAAACAGTCTTCACATCACATATGGAGTGAACTATATGATTAGGACCACAGGAAGTGAAACGAAGTAAATTTGATAAAAATAAAACATTAGATGAAGAGTAAAGATGGAACTCCTAGTTTTGTACTCTGAAACATATGATTTTTTTCTTTGATGATGGAAACATAAAGCATCAATCCCTTTTAGCACCAATGGCCCCATTTTGATTTCTTTACATTGGCTCATCTCGTCTTGTTAAAATAACTTTCAATTTTTTTTTTTTTTTTTTGAGGAAAGAAACGTGTGTTGTTCAATTCATGAGCCCATTTAAATGGGAAGGTTTTATTATTCTTCCCTAAATGATAAAGTACAATTTGGAAATAAAATTTGACATTTTGAAAACATTCCCATCAAACATTTAGACTTTGCCAAATGTCCTGTGGTTTTTTTTTCAGAAGAGAATTTTAAAATGGCAATATTTTTGTTTCATTAGTAACTTGCCAAAATAGTAATTTTTCCAATTTTTCTCTGCTGTGAAGATTCTATTTAATTATATGTCCCTTAATATTTTTCTGCCTTTTTATTCTTCTGTGTAGATTACTTTTATAATGGTTGTAATTCTTATGTTACATTTACATAGTTAAAACTGTTCGGATATTTCAATTATCCTAGTCATATGATCCTGTTAATCTCTCTTCTCTTATGGTATGGTGCTTTCTAGGAGATCTTTTTTTTTTTTTTTTTTTTTTTTGCATCTTACTAGAGATGCAACTAAACACATTTCATCAAAAATTTTTCAGGTTTCTGGTACAGATGAACTGGTTTGCAGGGCAGAAATTGAGACACAGATGTAGAGAACAAATGTATGGACACCAAGCGGGGAAAGCCACGGTGGGGTGGGGATGGTGGTGTGATGGATTGGGCGATTGGGATTGACATGTATACACTGATGTGTATAAAATGGATGACTAATAAGAACCTGCTGTATAAAAAAATAAATAAAATTTAAAAAATAAATAAAATAAAATAAAAACTGGGCAAAAAAATTTTTCAGGTTTCTCTAGGAAATATTTCTCAGATGTTTCCTCTTCATGATAGTCATGAAGATAATTTGCTATTGTCACCCTTTTCTAAGATATGTGTCACAGTGATTTTTAATTATAGTTTGTTTGATCCTTGTTTATTTTTTGCTTATGTTTTTCTCACGTAACAGGAAAGGTTCTGAATCCAATAACTAGTGATTTTCCTACTAATTTCTTGCATTCTATGATTAAGTTCCTTTACTGATTTAAATAGATTCTGAACACTGGGCAGAAGAGCAGTGAATGTGTTTTCAACATTCTGAGTAACTGATTTCACTCTTTTTATTTTTACCCCCCAATGGAAAGTCAAGGGAGTTAACACCAAGGAATCCCTTTAAATCAAATTCTATTATACAAACTTCTTATTGTGTAATTTGTTTCTAAATACCACTTGAGGTCATTTAGGTGAAAATCTTATCATAAATTAAAACTCAGTATTAAAATGGTAGATTTACTCCTTTGTCATACAGAATGTTTCATCATGTGAAACATCATGTAGTCTTGCCACTACACCTGATTTTTAAATAAATTATTATTAATATTTTCACTTTTGCATCAAAATTCATTGCTTATTTAGCATTGCTTTAATTGTTATATCCCAGATGCTTTTATGCATGTAACCCTTCTTGCACCATCTCAAAACCCCACAAAGTTAATTAAATGTTGAGTTTATTTTCTGTATGGTTAAGTAAGTATTTCATTCATATTTACTAAGTCCTTATTTCTGTCATTCATAAAATGATAACAATGGAGAAATTAATCTGTGAGATTCTAGCTCTTTGCTTCCATATTTAGCTGCACCCAAACTTTTTTTAATAAAGTTTAGCTATAATGTTTGAAACTGAACTTTTCTCATGGCATTTTTCATTTCTGAATTCCTCAGTGTATAGATTAAGGGATTGAACACAGGAGTGATGATGGTGTAAGATAGTGCAAATATTTTATCCTCAGGGAAAGTGGTGGGCAGTCTAAGATAGGTAAATATTGAAAGACCAAAAAATAAAACTATATCACAGTGACATGAGACCCACAGGTAGAGAGAGCTTTGCGTTTTCCTTCAGCTGAGTGATTTCTTAAAGTGAATAATATAATTACATAAGAAAAAAATAAAATCACGAACGTCATTAAGGTCACCATTCCTGAATTGACAAGCATAATGACACCAGTGATGTAGGTATCAGTACAGGCAACTTTTAGCAAAGGAAAAATATCACAGAAATAGTGATCAATTTTATTAGCACCACAGAAGGGTAACTGGATTGTCACAGAAAACTGAGGAAAGGAGTGAACTGCCCCACCAGCCCAAGCAGCTAAGACTAGGAGATTGTACCTTGTCCTGTTCATGATAATCATGTAGTGGAGAGGCTTTCAGATGGCAACATAACGATCAAAGACCATGACTGTAAGAATTAAGACTTCAGTCATTCCAAACAAGTGCTTGGAAAACACCTGTAACATGCAATTACCGTAGGAAATGGTTTTTCTTTCCACTAGCAGGTCACCAATTACTTGGGTGTAATGCTGGAAGTACAGCAGATGTCCATGGAGGATAAGTGGCTGAGGAAATAGTACGTTGGTTGGTGAAAAAGAGAACAGCATCGAATGGACATTGGGATCAGAAGGCTTCCTACCAACGAGGCAATATAACAGAATAAAAAGAGCACAAAGCAAAATGCTTTTATGTTCTGGTCATAAGAAAGCCCCAAAAGAATGAATTCTGAGATGTTGCTCTGGCTCTCCATATAGTTCAGATTGACATATATTATAAACGGATGGTTTAAATGTCTGACAAGAAAAATCATGAATCTATATTTTAAAATAGCAGCATAATAATAATATTAAATTTACCAAACAATGACATCCAATGAATAACAATATTAATTATTCCTTATAGATAGATTTAAGTTGGTTTCCTCTTAATTTACAAATCTATTGTGTAATAATTCTATCATGGGAAAAGTGAAGTAATTTTCTATATTACCATCAATGATTATAGAATATTTAAATATTAGATTATAGAGAAAATATTTTACCATCGTTAATTATATAATTTAGATAACAACAAAAGTTTACTTGACATGATTGGCACATTTTTAAAGCATGTTCCTTATTGATAGGGTCAAATGAACTTCTTCCAGAATGATCTGGACAAATTTTCTATTTTATTTGCGAGTGTATCCCCACGAATGCAAATTGTATTGAAAATACATCAGCTTGAATTATTTAATTTGTTTAAAGAATTATCTTCCTTGTGACGTGAACAAAAAATACAAATTGGGCATTTAAAACTAACATAGTCTTACAGACCTTAAAAGCAAAGAAGGATTGAAAATGATTCAGCAAAATATAGACTATCGACTGAAGGAAGTTGTGAAAAACAATCAACAAATTCATTCCTTTCTTTTATTTTATGTGTTTTATATACAAGCTAGGCAATAAAAATTAACAAAAGAAGTTGATATAGAATGTAGCTCTAAGATAGATTTATTGTCAGTAGTCAGTGACTGTTCCATTAATGAATGGATGGAAGATTTAACATTTTCCTCTTTTGTACAATCTTGAGACATTATTTACACAGAGGAAAATAGCATGTGAAATACAGAGTGCTCTCCGGGAGCTATCTTATAAAATGTTGAGAGGTTAACTGATACTCAGTGGGGATGTAAACCCTACAGTACACTTTCAACTGCAGTCTGGTTAGATGTAGGCACCATATCTGGGCACTCAGGTGACTTTATGAAATACAGAATGCTTTTGTAGTGAAGTTACTTGGAAGCTATCATTTACAGTGGCTCACAAATTCCACACTTGTTTCTTTAAGATCATTTTAGATGGTAAATAGGTAATTAGTGCAGCATTTTAAAATGCTCAATACTATGAGACACCAATTCTATTTTAAATTATTATTCAACTCTAATTACACCAAGAAAAAAACCTCAATTTGTTCTTACTATGAATTCAGTATTGCTAGAACGTTTCCTTACCTCTTTTTTTTTAACAAAGCAAACTATCAGGCTCATTGTGTTCAACAGTTAACAGTACCTAAATAGAGATTAATATTTTTTGTTTAATTTCCTCCTTACCTTATTATAGCTAACAATGGTTCCTTGTTTAGGAGAGGGCATACTGTTTATGCCACTGATAGATTAATTTACCTAAAACAAATTGATTTAAAGATAACCGTTAGGGGCTTCCCTGGTGGCGCAGTGGTTGAGAATCTGCCTGCCAATGCAGGGGACACGGGTTCGAGCCCTGGTCTGGGAAGATCCCACATGCCGCGGAGCAACTGGGCCCGTGAGCCGCAATTACTGAGCCTGCGCGTCTGGAGCCTGTACTCCGCAACAAGAGAGGCCGCGATAGTGAGAGGCCCGCGCACCGCGATGAAGAGTGGCCCCCACTTGCCGCAACTAGAGAAAGCCCTCGCACAGAAATGAAGATACAACACAGCCATAGATAAATAAATAAATAAATAATTAAAAAAAAAAAAAAAGATAACCGTTAGATCAATAGGTTAGTAAACAACTTAAACTGGGTATCACTTGATATATCTAAACCACCAATTTTCAATAAAAGAGACTCAAATAAAGATAATCTAAGTAATTTCTTAGCATGAGAAAGTAATACACTGTGGATACGGAAGGACAGATGTTCTGATTTCCACTCAGTGTGGGGCTGCTTCCTATGCTTGAGAGCCGAGCAAGATGAGGTGTCATGGAGGATAACAGTGAGAGAAAGTATTTTGAGTCCTAATCTCAATAGAAAAAAAATATGCAAGGTTACAGGTTACCAAGTCACCCTATCTGTCTTTATGACTAATTTGGGGGATATATCTTGCAGTTAGTATAAATATGTGGTCCAGCATTCTCTATTATAAATCACTGTGAAATAATTTTCCATCAGCTTTAGCAAAATGTGCATTTCTTAAGGTAGGATTCTGGCTCTTTCTCTAGATCAATAAAGATATTTAATCCACTATAGGTCTTAAAATCCCATCCCAAATTCTGAGGGAAAATACTTTTATGACCAGTGCAGGAGAAAAAGAAACAGGTGATTATAGTCAGATGAGAGAATTACTGTCATTGAAACACAGAACATATGTATTCTTGATCATATATTCTCAATTATCTCAATTTGTCAAATAATTGAAATCATAGATGAAGAAAGGAAGAAATATTATGCACCCACTCTATAAGTGATTAGAATAGTGGCAACAAAGAAAGAGGTAGAAACATGAAGTATAATAAACTCAATAGTAAACTGTTTTGATTCAAATTGTGTTTTTATAGCAGTAACAATCCAAATATACAAAGAAAACTATTACCTAAATATTTCCAATAGTTTGATATTAAGTGCAATATGCCTTTATTTTTGTCTTATTTCACTGTAACTGTAGTTACATAAGGTGGAGGTGTAGAATTTAAAATCTGAGCAATCATGCTAATGTTCCATGAGAAATCAATCACCCATTTCGAACGCAGATACTATCCAAACATTTTTCTCATCAGTTTTATTAAATATCTTCTTGTCCTATATACCAAACTCTTTTAATAAGAAACTCAGTAAATGGAATTAACTTTCTCCCCTTCCATGCTGTTTATGAACATTGAGCTTATTGCTAACCTCTTAAAGCAGCATTGTTCACATTTATAGATTTGATATACTACTACATAATTCAGAAATATAGTGAATAAGACAAGAAATAATTTGAAATACCTCAGGAAACAATCCCTCCTGAGATACTCACTTTGCTGATTCTTCCCCAGTATTTAAACCTGAAATAAAATGGAGTGATTTACAAACTAATTATTCAAACACATTTATGTCAGTTCTCTAAAATTACTTTGGAAATCAACATGTCTTAGAAAGTCGTATATATTTGCAAGGGGAGTGGAACGTAAGTAAGTGATGGAACCAATGAATCTTCAGACTAAAACAAACACACACATATATACATACATACATATATACATACATAAATAAACAAAAATAAATGTTTTTAAATTCTTACAAAAGCAAACATACATTTTCAGTCCTGGGAGTCATTTATTTTACTCCCATGCCTAAAACAAATTTGGTTCAGAAGAGCAGAATATGACTTATATGACAATGCAAGGATTAATAGCCTTTTGAATAGTCTAAAAAATTATATTCCCAGAGGCATTTCTAACCAGAGCTTCACCAAAAGCCTCTGAGCTTCTGTCCAAGGTCATGTCCCTGGAGCTGTGGGCATTGTCTGACTATGACTTTCTCCTCATCCTTGCGTTAGCCTGGGTCAGGCACTGTTTCTCGGGAGGCCTCACCATGCTCTAGTCAGAGAGTTCAGGAAACTGCCTGCCCTGAGCTCAAATTGCATTCTGAAGGAAAGCAGGAAATAATGTTGCATGGAATAATCTAAGTTAACTTTTGGGAAAGTCTGAGATGAGGAAAGATAAAGAGAACCAAAGCCAGGCAGCTATAGTCCAAATACAGATCCTTATCTAGAGCAATCCTCATGGGTAGATTACATCTATCTATGTGATCAAATCAGTGACCTGCAACAACAGGACGGGAACCTGGTGAATTTTTGGCAGGGAATAACCTTCATGGAATTGATGGTTGAGAAATAGAGGAAGGAGAAAAGATAAAAGGATAGATATTCTGTTCTGTTATACACATTTCAAAGCAGAAATTATTTATTACTGAGAATATAACAAAATATCAGGGGTAATCAGCACTAAATGTACAGCATAACTTTTATTCTGTTTACCATTTTGTTTTTCTCCTACACCACTTCACTTCCGCAGGTCATACATGCTCAGTCCAAAACGTGCACCCTGAAGTTCAGGTAACCAATTCCTTCTCTCATACTCAAATCCACATATTAAAGTTTTCCTTCAAACATGTAAGACTTCAGGAAATCTGTTTTTATAATACCTTATCTGTTAGAAAGTAATTGTAATAACAACAATCTATTGAGAGATTATTTCATGCTTCAACTTTATTACATAATTTCATCTCACAATAATGACATAAGTAGGATTACCTATATTGCATTGATAAGAACATGAGCCTTTAGAAGTTAAATGACTAGCTCAAACAGCAGAAAAAGAATTGAGTGCCTTTTGTGAGTGAAAAAAAACAGGTTTTGATCAGTTTAGTAATTACCTCCAGGCTTTGAAAGTTGAATAACCTTGGGAAAATGAGAGATTCTAGCACTTCAGAATGAAGGATATCACAACCCAGTGTTTTACTGGTTGTTCATTTCAGCATATTTTAGGCTGATATTGATCATGGTCATGCTTCTCTCAAGCTCACTTGTGTCAATACACAGAAGGGCTAGCTGGTCATATCTCTACCTAACACACACACACACACACACACACACACACACACACACACCAGGATACTCCTTAGACAAGAATGCAAGTGCCTCATTTACAACCTCAATTCTTGAGTTTGTCACAGATCATCTGAAATTGTTCTGCTGAGAGTTAATTTTCTTTTATTTATCCCTTTTTTCTAGAATCCCTTTCTAATACTTTTCATTTTATGGATTATATGAATTTATTTACAGGATTGCCTTTAATCTTTCCTTTAGGCCATATCCAAGATTCTAAGCTTCTTCGAGCCTGATGATTTTGACAGTCCTGGGAATTAAATGATGTGACTGTGTAATATGAGTGCTCATTAGCAGGAATGGTATTCATTAATAAAATATAGGTATGTAAACTGAATCATTTTGCTGCACACCTAAAACTAACACAACATTATATAGCAATATACTTCAAAACAAATAGATATATAGGCTTTTAAATTTCCAATAAAATCATATAGTGATAGACAAAATTTCTTAAATTACACATTTACAACCATAAATATTTCTTAGTCTATCCAGACAGTCATATATTGACCAAATAATTGATAAAGTTCTTTATATGTTTATTTGACAGATATTTTTGAAATACCAGATATTATGCTACAGGCTAGAAAATAAATATACATACAAAATATATATATATTTTGTAAAAATACAAAATATATAAATATAAAATAAAAATGAAATGACAAGCAAATGCATAATCTTAGCTCAACAGAGTGTAGGTGTGGACTTAATCTATTACACTATTATATTTTCTGCTAATAAATTTTGGTTGTCCCTTGGGGAAAAAATCAAATCGGCTTCATAGTTGTTTCATAGCATTCTTGTGAGACCTCCTCAAAATTCCCTCTCTTTAATGAAGAAAATTAATAAATAAAAGACATTATATGGGGAGGAGGGATAAATAGGAGGAGCACAGGGGATTTTTAGGGTAGTGAAATTACTCTGTGCAATCCCATACACGTCATCACACATTTGTCCGTACCCATAGAATCAACGGCAACAAGAGTGAACAGTAATGTAATCTATGGACTTTGGGTGATTATGATGTGTCAGTGTAAGTGTATCAGTTTTAAGAAATGTACCACTCTGGTGGGAGATCTTGATAATGGGAGAGGCTGTGCATGTATGAGGATAGGAATATATGGGAAGTCTCTGTACTTCCTCCCATTTGTCTGTGAATCTAAGACTGCTCTAAACAATAGAGTCTTTACAAAAAAACAAAACAAAACACATTATAGGGGCTGAGAGTCTACTCTATATAATTATCTCTGTCATAGGAACATGGGGATACATTTTAAATTTGGGGGCTTCCAGACATCCCATGTTTTGTTATTAATGCATCACTGTTAATGACATAAAGGGAGGTTTTGGACATGTGAGAACAGCACATACACTTAAATAAAGAGAGATGTTACGTTTGAAGTCTTCTTAGAAAATATTTTTTTCAAGAAAACCACATGTGTTCTTTATGTATGGGCTCATTTAATTTAGAAGGATTTATTTTTCTGTTTCATAAACAATGAAATAAAAATTTTCTGATAATAAAATTGGTCATTTTCAACATATTCTTTTTCAACATTTAGACTGAGTACATGTAAAATATTTAAAGTCAGTAAACTTTTACTGACAAATATTTTGTGATGGTTTTTCAAAAATAAACTAAAATTGGTGGTTTCTTTATAAGTAGCTGCTGAGATAGCAGTTTGTCCAATTCCTCCCTGCTATTAACAGCTCTACTTAATTTTATCTCACTCATTGTTTTCTCTGCTCTTTATCCTTCTTTGAACACTACCTCCAGATTGGTTGTAATTCTTGCATTGCATTTACATATGTCAAAACACTTTCAGTACTTTATCTTCCTTTTCATAAAATCCGGTTATCCAGTCCCTTCTCTCTTACATTTTCTGTGTTTGTTTGTTTGTTTATTAATTTTCTTCTTTTTTTAAAATTTTTATTAGAGTATAGTTGTTTTACAATATTGTGTTAGTTTATACTGTACAGCAAAGTGCATCAGCTATATATATACATATATCGCCCCTTTTTTGGGTTTCCTTCTCATTTAGGTCACCACAGAGCACTGAGTAGATTTCCCTGTGCTATACAACAGGTTCTCATTAGTTATCTATTTTATACATAGTATCAATAGTATATATATATGTCAAACCCAATCTCCCAATTCATCCCACCACCACCCCTTGGTATCCATACTTTTTTTCCTCCACATCTGTCTCTATTTCTGCTTTGTAAATAAGATCGGCTATACCATTTTTTTTCAGATTCCACCTATATGTGTTAATGTATGAAGACCTGTACACCGAAAACTATAAGATACTGATGAAAGAATCAAAGTTGACACAAACAGATGGAGAAATATACCATGTTCTTGGATTGGAGGAATCAACGTTGTGAAAATGACTATACTACCCAAAGCAATTTACAGATTCAATGCAATCACTATCAAATTACCAATGGCATTTCTCACAGAACTAGAACAAAAACTTTTATAATTTGTATGGAAACACAAAAGACCTCGAATAGCAAAACCAATCTTGAGAGACAAAAATGGAGCTGGAGGAATCAGACTCCCTGACTTCAGACTGTACTACAAAGCTACAGTAATCAAGACAGTATGGTACTGGCATAAAAACAGAAATATAGATCAATGGAACAGGAAAGAAAGCCCAGAGATAAACCCATGCACATATGGTCACCTAAGCTATGACAAAGGAGGCCAGAATATACAATGGAGCAAAGGTATCCTCTTCAATAAGTGGTAATGGGAAAACTGGACAGCTACATGTAAAAGAATGAAATTAGAATACTCCCCAATACCATACACAAAAATAAACTCAAAATGGATTAAAGATCTAAATGTAAAGCCAGACACTATAAAATTCTTAGAGGAAAACATAGGCAGAACACTCTATGACATAAATCACAGGAAGATCCTTTTTGACCCACCTCCTAGTGAAATGGAAATAAAAACAGAAATAAACAAATGGGACCTAATGAAACTTAAAAGCTTTTGCACAGCAAAGGAAAACATAAACAAGACAAAAACCAACCCTCAGAATGGGAGAAAGTATTTGCAAACAAAGCAACTGACAAAGGGTTAATCTCCAAAATATACAAACAGCTCATTTGCTGTCTTTTTAAAGAGGTTTTTTTCAAGTCTTATTAAGCATGCAAAAAGGTGTTTCAAACATTTTTCTTCCGGTTTCTTTATAAATACTTCCTCAGAGTCTCTTCCTCATTCCACTTATAAGATGATTTGCTTTATCTATTGCGGCACAATGTATTTTTTCAATTATTCATTTACTTTTAGAACAGTTTTAGGATCACAGCAAAATTGAGTGGAAAGTACAGAGAGTTTTTATATACCCCCTTTCCTCACACATGGACACCTCCCTCCCAGACTTGTACACTTGTTGCAAACAGATGAACCTACTGACACATCATTATCACACAGAAGTCCTACTTTAGAGTTCATTCTTGGTGCTGTGCATTCTATGGATTTTGACCTGTATAATGACATGTATCCACAATTTTCGTAACATACAGAAGAGTTTCCTCTGTACTGAACCTCTTCTTCCCTCCCTCCTCTGTAACCCTTGGCAACAACTGATCATTTTACTGTCTCCTTAGTTTTGCCTTTTCCACAATGTCATAAAGTTGGAATCATACAGTATGTACCATTTTTGGATTGGCCTCTTTTATGTAATAATATACATTTAAGTGTCCTCCATGTCTTCTCATGGCTTGATAGCTCATTTTGTTTTAACACTGAAGAGTATTACGTTGTCCAGATGTGTCACAGTTTATCTATTTACCTACTGAAGGGCATCTTAGTTGCTTCCAAGGTTTGGCAATTATTAATAAAGCCGCTATAAACATTCATGTGCAGCCAAATGCATTTTGCTGTTGGTTTATTTGTTGGTTTATTTGTGGTTTTTAGGCCACGTCTTATTTGTATTTTACTAGTTTTATTAATTTTTCCATACACTAATAATGAACTATCATAGGGAGAAAATATTAAAAAATCCTCGTTGAAATCACATGAAAAGAATAAACTACCTAGGGCTTCCCTGGTGGCGCAGTGGTTGAGAATCTGCCTGCCAATGCAGGGGACACGGGTTCGAGCCCTGGTCTGGGAAGATCCCACATGCTGCGGAGCAACTAGGCCCGTGAGCCACAACTACTGAGCCTGCGCGTCTGGAGCCTGTGCTCCGCAGCAAGAGAGGCCGCGATAGTGAGAGGCCCGCGCACCGCGATGAAGAGTGGCCCCCGCTTGCCACAACTAGAGAAAGCCCTCGCACAGAAACGAAGACCCAACACAGCCAAAAATAAATTAACTAATTTAAAAAAAAAGCACAAATATTTAAAAAAAAAAAAAAAAAGAATAAACTACCTAGGAATAAACTTAACCAAGGAGGTGAAAACCTGTACTCTGAAAACTAAAAAACATTGATGAAGGAAACCGAAGATGATATAAAGAAATGGAAAGACATCTCATGCTCTTGGATTGGAAGAATTAATATTGTTAAAAAGGCCGTACTACCCAAATCTATCTAGAGATTTAATGCAATCCCTATCAAAATACCCACGACATCTTTTACAGGACTAGAACAAAGAATCCTAAAATTCATCTGGAACCAAAAAGACCCCAAATTGCCAAAGCAAACTTGAGAAAAAAACAAAGCTGAAGGTATCACGCTCCCAGTCTTCAGACTATACAAAATTACAGTAGTCAAAACGGCATGATATTGGTACAAAAACAAACATATGGATCAATGGAACAGAATAGAGACCAGAAATAAACCCACACATCCTTGGACAATTAATCTTTGACAAAGGAGGCAAAAATATACAATGGGGAAAAGACAGTTTCTTCAGCATTCCCTGCCTGATAGTTACATGGGATTTATGTTAATTTTTTAGCCTTTCTGGTATTACTGATTTTATTATTAATGCATGTTTGTTAAGGACATAAGGGGAAGTTCTAGATATATGAGAATGATGTATACAGTCAAATAAAAAAGAGAATATAGTGTCTTTGAATTTAATTCCATAACTGTTTAATTACATCTTAATTTGTGCCAGATTTATTATGAAAGAAAGAGACATACAAAGAAAAATAAAGATATAGCATATAATCTTTGTCTCAGCCAAACAGGTAAAATACAATTCACAAGAAGAAACGCTAGTATGGAGCATAGAGTTGTTTGATATACAGTAAATGTACAGCTGAAAAGCAATAAAAAGAGTAGGGAAGGAATCAGAAATACCTCTGGTCTATTGATGGATCTGCAAAATATTCCTGAATAAGATAACTTCTAAAATGTGAATTATATTTAAGACATGGACCCTAAAGCCTAGGGGTGGGGGCATCGTAGTCAGAGGAGATAGAAGAAAAAAATCATAGAGTTAACAGATTCTAGAGTAAGTTTAGAGAAAGTAGAGGAGCCCAGTGTAGCTGGATGAAAGCATCCAATCAAAGGGAATCGAGGGAAGAAAGGTAAAGAGAGAAGAAAAGTACCTAATATGAGTTTCTGGTAGCCATATACCTTACAAAAATTAAGTGTTAGCCCAATTAATATAACATTTTATGAAGTATAATATTATCTCATTTCATAGAAATTTTCAAAATGGAAACAATGTAATTAAAGCAAATTTCCAAGACAAAGGCATAAAAACTTACGAAGTGAGTAGTCACCCAGCTCTCCTTAACCACGTAGCTTATCATTATAACACCATACTTTCAATGTGGTGACTTCTGAGATTAGCTAGTTATATTTGAACAATTTTCTAATGCATATGTGAGAAGGTTGGATTTCATTCCAAGGAAAATAGGGTTCCACAGCAATTTTTGGAGATGCCCATGATATGATGGAAGGTGTGCTTTAGAAGAACAGTTTCTGCATTTCTCAAATCCAATTGGTCACACCTAGAACTACTTGGATCCTTTAAAATGCAGGTGGCAATCTGAATCACAGTAACTTGCTTCTTTGGCTCATATAAGGTCAGAGGTCATTTAGTCCAACTCCCCAAAGAAAGTGTATATGCTTTCCATAACATCTCAAAGTATACATGTCCTGGGGACATAAATTCTAAAGCACAATGAATATCACCCTATTTACTTTAAATCTGAATGTACCACTTTAGACCATACCTTCCGCATGGCGATTTTCATCTCCATGTTTCTCAGGGTATAGATGAGAGGATTCAGCATGGGGGCAATCACAGTGTAAAACAGAGAGATTTCCTTATCCTTGTTCTCAGTCCCTGCAGGTAGAGCATAAGTATAGATACAGGGCACAAAGAATAAAACTACAACCATTATGTGAGAACTACAGGTTGAAAGAGCTTTTTGTCGCCCTATAGAGGAGCGTACTCTAAGATTATATAATATGACTATGTAAGAAGCTACTAGGGCAAGAAATATGGCAAGCACCACCATCCCTGAATTTGCAATCACTAAGATACTTACAACATGAATATCTTTGCACACCAGTTTCAAAAGAGGCTTCACATCACATATGTAGTGATCTAACTTATTAGGACCACAGAAAGGTAAATTGAGTACCATGAGAAGTAGAGCAATAGAATGCCAAAAACCCACAACCCAGGCCATTATGATTAACATGTTACACCTCTGCCTGTTCATGATGACCATGTAGTGCAAAGGCTTGACAATGGCAACATAGCGGTCAAAAGCCATAGACACCAAGATGAATATTTCCACACCTGCCAGCAAGTGGGCAGTGAAGAGCTGGGTCATACAGTTGTTATAGGAAATGTTTTTTCTTGCTGCAGCTAAGTCCCTGACTAGCCTGGGGACCACAGTGGAGGTGTAGCAGAGGTCCATGAGGGAAAGGTGACAGAGAAAGTAGTACATTGGTTGTTGGATTAGATGGCTACAGGTGATTGTGAGTAAGATGATGATATTCCCCATTAATACAGACAGGTAACATAGGAGAAACAAGAAGAAGAATAGTGGCTCTATTTTCTTATTTCCCCATAGTCCCATGAAAACAAATTCCGTGACATTGTTCTGATTTTCCATGAAGTTGAGTTGAGATCAGAGTACACACAGAAACTCAATTCATCTGAAACGATACAGAACATAATACATATTTAATAGCACTTTTTTAAAAGTTTTGGACTATTTGCATTGAATAAAAATGTAGGTCATAGAGTATTTACTACAGACTATTTTTTGATTAAGGGCATCATATTTCAAATGATTTTTAATAAAAGAATATTTGTGTCTGGAACATTTGTAAACATTTTGCAGTTAATTAACTCATAACAACCCAACCAGTAGGTAATATTCTGATACTCATTTTGCATACTGGAAAACAAAAAATAGGAGGGTTCAATTAATTACACCAAATCATTAAGATATTAAATTGCAATCAATCTAAGATGAAACCGACTCTGATACCAGATTTCATGCTCTTGTATGCAATAGCATTCACTGAACAAATGAAATTCCAGCTCTTGTCCATCTCTGTAAAAGACATAAGGTCATTCTCCATCCTTGCCTTTAGCTACCTGTGTAACTTTAAGCAAATCTGTCCCCTTCTCAATGTGCATGTAAATCATGTAAAAATCACACATGAACATTCCACCCATTCAGTGGAACTAAATATTTATTCTTGAAATTTAAAAAAGGTGCTTTTAATCATCACAGAACATACCTAAATTAGTTGAAAATAGTTTCAGTGACTCTCCTTCTAGGCATGTGTGGTCAAGATTCAGAAAATGGAGAGGCTGGAAACAGAGAACTTAAGCACAATGCTGGGCATCTGAATATAGGAAGACAGATTATTGTTATATAAAAAATTTGCTTTTGCCCTAATTATTCCAAAGAATAATTAGAGGTTGCTATTGATACTTTATAAACACTTTGGGGAGCTAGTATGTTTCTGTTGACATTGGACAAACTCAATGTGATTAAAGAATGACCTACTTATTTAAACACATTTAGAACAATGCCACCTTTTTGATGTAGTAAACCAAGGAGCCCAGGGTGAATATGTTTAAAGCATCACCTTTTACCCATAACCAAATGTCCTCCACAGCAAAATCATTGTTTGCCTCAAATACTGTTAATTTCAATGAGTTGCTTTTGAACGGTACCATTGAGGAACAATGCGATGTATTGGACAGATCCATCATCTAATGTTCATGAAGATGAGCATCCAGGCTCATATGTCCTGTTTGATATTTGTTGTGAGCACTGAGCAGTTCATCCTCTCTGAGCCTCCTTCTTCAACTGGTAAGTGAAATTCATAGTGATGGATCTATTTGCCATATGCCAAGAGCAAAAATGAAATTCATACAAAGAATATCCAACATAAAGAGCTTATGATTCTAACGTCAGCTACACAGAACAGTATTCCAACAAATATTGGGAGAAAAATCAACTGTTTTATAAGAAAATAGACACCAACATGTTCATCAGTTAATGGTTTTACCTTTGGGTTTTGTATTCTGCCACAGGGAGATTGGTTGAAGAACTCATATTAGACTTACATAAATTTAAGGAAGAAACATGGGCACTGGCATAAGTTTGTTCTGTGTACTAAAGGAGAGATTAGCAAAGTACTTCTTTATATATAAATTGACAAACCTAGTCTATGTTTATGTAGAAGACTCTGATCACATGATATAAACAAATTTAAGACAAATTTTCATTAAAATTATAATACAAAACTAGAAACACTAGAGAATCAAAACTGTAAAAAGTGCATCTCTTGGTTTAGAATGTTTTTTAAACATTGGTACAAGCCTCATCTTCCCTTAACATTTGGATCAGTGCTGCATTACTTACAATGATTGAATATCACTTTGGAAAATTCAGACACAGAAAAAGATCCTTCAAAGCAGGTCTTATTTTTCTCCTGATCTTCTTTTAGTCCATAAAAACTCCCTGTGCCTTGTTCCTTTCTTTCTCCCACCCTGTTCTCTCCCTCCCCCCGCCTCTCTCTCTATCCACACACACACACACACACACACACACACACACACACACCACCACCACCACCCAAATATATGTTTAGCACAGTGTTTTTAGGAGTGAAGGAAGAATATTGAGCCCACCTTTTCACATACCTTTCAGTTAAAGAGTTTCTTCCAAAAATTCTCCTTCAAACTTTAAATTCTTTAAGAAAAATCTCTGTGGGGAATTGTTTGCAAAGATATATCAACTACTGTTTGAAAGGGAAAAGCATTTATATAAGCATATTAGGAAGATTTATGACTAATGTCATGAGAGTACAAGTGTAAAAACCCATCAAGGGCAATTTGATAGGATTTTTCTTTTTCTTTAACTGTTTGTCATAGCTATAATAAAGAAAATGTGTGAAATTAAAATTTGTGGTATTCATTATTAGCTGCATTTAGAGTAAAATGTTGAGATACCATATACTAACTAATTATATGTTCTAGGCACAATACTAAAAAATTTTCATTTACTGACCATTTCACCTTCAGCACCATCTGATAAGGTATATATTATTGTATTATTGCCCCTGTTTTCCAAATAAGGATGATAGAACTCAAGTTTATACAAATACTAAGGAAAATTCTGTATCTAAATAATTTCTGTATGATTTGGAATCTCATACTATTTTCATTATGCTGAAATGTCTTCTCACAAATACAAATATGAATAAAGGCCTAAAACCCTCAGTTTGCCCTCAAATTACCATCTGGATTTTTCTGAATTCCCTCTCTTGAAAATAACCACCATGAAAATAATCTAGAAGAATCGGAACTTTAAAATTTCAATTACTAAGATCAAAAAAAAGTAAAATTGTTCCAAATCCCAATTCTTTTATATGAATTTAATGTATACACATGTAACTAATCATAATGCTCACTTCTGCAAGATTTTACAGTTCTTTGAATGTCAGGTGATCCTTCAGTCTGTTTCCTTTTATTTTTCTGAGACTGTGCTTTGAAACAGCAAATACGTATGGAATACATCTGACTCTCCCATGAATTGTTTATCCAAAAGAATCTTTTAGGAAAGCATTGCTGGGAATAACTTGAATTAAAAACACAACAGAGACAAGAAGGAAAAAAATCCCACAGGTATTTTACGGCAGGCAATGTGTGTGAGGTTATAATTATAGGAATAAAGCCAATAATATTAAAGGGACCTATAAGACAGGTTTGAGGCTTATTTCTTTAATTTAGTCTCTTGAGGGTTATCACAGGAATGATTCAATAACTCTATAAAGTTATAACACTGATGGAATACTATGGATATTTTTTTCTATCTCTCACCTCTCCTAAAATAATTTCCTCAAAAACTGAAGTTGCTGATGTTTTTAATATATTTGAAATCTTTATTATCCAATTGTATAAATACGGTAAGAGATAATCAGAAGAGCATTTATATTTTCCTTATAAACATCACATTATTACCATTAGGATAGAAATTTGGAAATTATTTCTCAATGTTTATTTACACCCACTTGAAACTTAGAAGCCATGTACAGTAATTTGTGTCACCAGGTATCATCTAGTATTAGGTACTGTTTAGAGTTGAAGGGAATTCAGAGTGCATTTTTCTTTCTTATTTTAGTTTATTTTTGGTTTGCTTTGTTTTGTCCCTTTTCATCTCTTGGGTGAGAGAGGAAGAGGGGTGGCAGTAGAACCTAAGAGAACAGGTTGAGTAAATTGTAGTCCTTAGTTCCTATTTCTTATCTGACAATATTCATGAGTCCATGCAAGGTCCTTCTAAAGTTTTATTTATTTTATAATATATTTTTCCTTTTTAAATTACTCATTTCCACTCTGGATACCCACTGTACACTAATATATTTAACTCTTACTAGCCCCAGGGTATTTCATATTAGTTGTGGTTTCCCTGCAGTTGTTAACATCTAGAAGTAATCTTTTAGTATACTCACCCTAAATTGTGGTGTTTGACTCTGTCTTCTCCTTGCTGCATGACACTGGGAAGAAATAAAAGTCCTTAAAGGGAAACTTAGATATATATAAATACAGTCTAAAAAGAAATAATGTCTAAAATCAATTATCAAAGGTTTTGACCTATCTAGCTAGAAAAATAAAAGGAAATTAAGCATAAAGTAAGTAAAACATAGGAATAAGGATAAGAAAAAAATCAGTGAAACAGAAAATGAAAAAAATAGAAAAGCTGATGACATAAAAAGCTGATTCTTTAAAATATCAATAAAACTGATAATATCTCAAAATAATGAAGAGGGGGAGAGAGAGAAAGTAAAGAAAAAGAGAACAAGAGAGAAAAATAGAGACAAATTACTTAAACCAAGAATGAAATAATATACAGCATTACAGAGTCTACAGACATTAACAGGGTAGTAGAAAATATTATGATCAAATTAAAGTCAACAAATTTAACAACTTAAAAACCAATTTTTTATTAAAATATTACAAACTCTGACAGAAGAAGAAATAGAAAACCAGAATAGTCCTATATCAGTTAGAGAAATGAAATTTGTGGTTAAAGTTCTTGTCAAATAGAAAACCATAATTCAGAAAAAGATACGTACTACAATGTTCATTGCAGCACTATTTACAATAGCCAGGACATGGAAGCAACCTAAGTGTCCATGACGGACACTTATGTCTTTTATGGCATGAAGTTGTTTACAGTATCCCCTTATTATCTTTTTATGTCTTCAGGATGAGGGGTGATGTCCCCTCTCATTTGTGATGCTGGCAAAATGTGTCTTCTCTCTTTTATTCTTGGTTAGCCTGGATAGAGACTTATCGATTTTATTGTTCTTTTCAAAGAACCAGGTTTTAATTTTTTTTGATATTTTGTATTGCTTTTCTATTTACAGTTTACTTTATTTCCCTTCTATTTTTTTTTTCTTCCTTTACCTTGATTTGGGTTTCATTTGTTCTTCTTACTCTAACATCCTAAGATGGAAATGTAAATTATTGATTTTAGATTTTTTAATGTATATCTTCAGTACTTTAAATTTCCTAGAAGCACTGATTTAACTTACTCTCGCTAATTTTAGTGTGATGCATTCTTCTTTATTTCTAATTTTTAAAATTTCCTATAGACTTCCACTTTGACCCATGGGTTATTTATAAATTTATTGTTTAAATATAGAGATTTTCCATAAAAATTTCTGTTGTTCATTTCTACTTTAATACTAGTATGGTCCAAGAAAGTGCATTGTATGACTTCCATTAATTTAAATTTGTTAAGTACGGATTGTTTTATGTCCCAGAATATAGTATATTTTGGTGAATGTTCCACGTACACTTAAGAAAAATGCATGTTCTGCTTTCTTTTTTAACTTGTTACTTTCCCTTTTATTCTTTTTTTTTCACAACTCACACACACACACACACACACTGTTTTATTTTTACAAGAGATAAATAAACTGACACCAAGCATTGTAAATGGATGACCACAACAAAAGCAACAATGATTGCAATTACCAAACACGAAACACACTCATACTATGTCATAATATTGACATTCAGTCCAGTAATCCTCCACTGTAACAGCTCCTTTACTTTGCAGTGAAAATTGATTTGTATATTTTTTGCCTCTGAGTCCTTGAGGAATTTTTTTTTTTATTCAAACAGAAAGTCACAAAAATTATAATCATCTTCATCAGTTCACTCAGTCCCATGTAATTAATTTTTTTTTCATCTTGATCTTTTGTTAGCACTTTTATGAATTCATCAGTTTTCCATTAGAGTTCTGAAAATGCTTCTTCATTCAGCTCAGCAGTATAGTCAGTTACCAGAAACCTGTATTTGTCAGAGTCTTTTCCATGAATTCCTTGAAGATGAAACCCTTTTATAGGAACATTTTTGCGAAAGCATCAGAGTACACCAAGAACTGTCTGTAAATGACAAAAGACTTAAAAATGACCACGGTTAAAGATTTGATGAAAGTTCATAATAATGCAATTGACAAGGAAATTTAGTTATTTCTGAGATATACCTCTTAAAGTAATAACTAGAATTATGACTTATTAGACCAGAACATATAAGTTTTTTAGAAATTTCATGTAATGCCTGAAACATTTATATTAACATATTTCCATACAAATAACCCAAAGAAAGTTTAGTATAGTTGTTTTTTGTTTGTTTGTTTGTTTATACTGCAGGTTCTTATTAGTCATCAATTTTATACACATCAGTGTATACATGTCAATCCCAATTGCCCAATTCAGCACACCACCATCCCCACCCCACCGCAGTTTTCCCCCCTTGGTGTCCATATGTTTGTTCTCTACATCTGTGTCTCAACTTCTGCCCTGCAAACTGTCTCATCGGTACCATTTTTCTAGGTTCCACATACATGCACTAATATACGATATTTGTTTTTCTCTTTCTGACTTGCTTCACTCTGTATGACAGTCTCTAGATATACCCACGTCTCAACAAATGACTCAATTTCGTTCCTTTTTATGGCTGAGTAATATTCCATTGTATATATGTACCACATCTTCTTTATCCATTTGTCTGTCGATGGGCACTTAGGTTGCTTCCATGACCTGGCTATTGTAAATAGTGCTGCAATGAACATTGGCGTGCATGTGTCTTTTTGAATTATGGTCTTCTCTGGGTATATGCCCAGGAGTGGGATTGCGGGATCATATAGTAATTCTATTTTTAGTTTTTTAAGGAACCTCCATACTGTTCTCCATAGTGGCTGTATCAATTTACATTCCCACCAACAGTGCAAGAGGGTTCCTTTCTCCGCACCCTGTCCAGCATTTGTTGTTTGTAGATTTTCTGATGATGCCCATTTTACCTGATGTGAGGTGATACCTCATTGTAGTTTTGATTTGCAGTTCTCTAATCATTAGTGATGCTGAGCAGCTTTTCATGTGCTTCTTGGCCATCTGTATGTCTTCTTTGAAGAAATGTCTATTTAGGTCTTCTGCCCATTTTTTGATTGGGTTGTTTGTTTCTTTAAGATGGAGCCGGGGCTTCCCTGGTGGCACAGTGGTTGAGAATCTGCCTGCCAATGCAGGGGACACGGGTTTGAGCCCTGGTCTGGGAAGATCCCACATGCCGTGGAGCAACTAGGCCCGTGAGCCACAACTACTGAGCCTGCACGTCTGGAGCCTGTGCTCCACAACAAGAGAGGCCGTGATAGTGAGAGGCCCGCACACCACGATGAAGAGTGGCCCCCGCTTGCCACAACTAGAGAAAGCCCTCGCACAGAAACAAAGACCCAACACAGCCAATAAATAAATAAATAAATTTTAAAAATCTATTAAAAAAAAAAAAGATGGAGCTGCATGAGCTGTTTATATATTTTGGAGATTAATCCTTTGTCCGTTGGTTCATTTGCAAATATTTTCTCCCATTTTGAGGGTTGTCTTTTTGTCTTGTTTGTAGTTTCCTTTGCTTTGCAAAAGCTTTTAAGGTTCATTAGGTCCCATTTGTTTATTTTTGTTTTTATTTCCATTCCTCTAGGAGGTGGATCAAAAAAGATCTTGCTGTGATTTATGTCAAAGAGTGTTCTTCCTATGTTTTCCTCTAAGGGTTTTATAGTGTCCAGTCTTACATTTAGGTCTCTAATCCATTTTGAGCTTATTTTTGTTTGTGGTGTTAGGGAGTGTTCTAAATTCATTCTTTTACATGTAACTGTCCAGTTTTCCAAGCACCACTTCTTGAAGAGGCTGTCTTTTCTACATTGTATATCCTTGCCTCCTTTGTCATAGATTAGTTGACCATAGGTGCATGGGTTTATCTCTGGGCTTTCTATCCTGTTCCATTGATCTATATTTCTGTTTTTGTGCCAGTACCATATTGTCTTGATTACTGTAGCTTTGTAGTATTGTCTGAAGTCAGGGAGTCTGGTTCCTTCAGCTCCGTTTTTTTCCCTCAAGACTGCTTTGGCTATTCAGGGTCTTTTGTGTCTCCATACAAATTTTAAGATTTTTTTGTTCTAGTTCTGTAAAAAATGCCATTGATAATTTGATAGGGATTTCAATGAATCTGTAGATTGCTTTGGGTAGTATAGTCATTTTCACAGTATTGATTCTTCCAATACAAGAACATGGTACCTCTCTGCATCTGTATCATCTTTAATTTCTTTCATCAGTGTCTTACAGTTTTCTGCATACAGGTCTTTTGTTTCCCTAGGTAGGTTTATTCCTAGGTATTTTATTCTTTTTGTTGGAATGGTAAATGGGAGTGTTTCCATAATTTCCCTTTCAGATTTTTCATCATTAGTGTATAGGAATGCAAAAGGTCTCTGTGCATTAATTTTGTATCCAGCAACTTTACCAAATTCATTGATTAACTCTAGTAGTTTTCTGGTGGCATTTTTACGATTCTCTATGTATAGTATAATGTCATCTGCAAACAGTGACAGTTTTACTTCTTCTTTTCTAATTTGTATTCCTTTTATTTCTTTTTCTTCTCTGATTGTCATGGCTAGGACTTCCAAAACTATGTAGAATAATAGTGGTGAAAGTGGACATCCTTGTCTTGTTCCTGATCTTAGAGGAAATGCTTTCAGTTTTTCACCATTGAGAATGATGTTTGCTGTGGGTTTGTCGTATATGGCCTTTATTATGTTGAGGTAGGCTCCCTCTATGCCCACTTTCTGCTGAGTTTTTATCATAAATCGGTGTTAAATTTTGTCAACAGCTTTTTCTGCATCTATTGAGATGATCATATGGTTTTTATTCTTCAATTTGTTAATATGGTGTATCACACTGATTCATTTGAGTATATTGAAGAATCTTTGCATGCCTGGGATAAATCTCACTTCACCATGGTGTATGATCCTTTTAATGTGTTGTTGGATTCTGTTTGCTAGTATTTTGTTGAGGATTTTTGCATCTATATTCATCAGTGATATTGGTCTGTAATTTTCTTTTTTTGTAGTATCTTTTTCTGGTTTTGGTATCAGGGTGATGGTGGCCTCATAGAATGAGTTTGGGAGTGTTCCTTCCTCTGCAATATTTTGGAAGAGTTTGAGAAGGATGGGTGTTAGCTCTTCTCTAAATGTTTGATAGAATTCGCCTGTGAAGCCATCTGGTCTTGGACTTTTGTTTGTTGGAAGATTTTTAATCACAGTTTCAATTTCATTCCTTGTGATTGGTCTGTTCATACTTTCTATTTCTTCCTGGTTCAGTCTTGGAAGGTTATACCTTTCTAAGAATTTGCCCATTTCTTCCAGGTTGTCCATTTTATTGGCATAGAGTTGCTTGTAGTAGTCTCTTAGGATGCTTTGTATTTCTGCGGTGTCTGTTGTAACTTCTTCTTTTTCATTTCCAATTTTATTGATTTGAGTCCTCTCCCTCTTTTTCTTGATGAGTCTGGCTAATGGCTTATCAATTTTGTTTACCTTCTCAAAGAACCAGCTTTTAGTTTTATTGATCTTTGCTATTGTTTTCTTTGTTTCTATTTCATTTATTTCTGCTCTGATCTTTATGATTTCTTTCCTTCTGCTAACTTTGGGTTTTGTTTGTTCTTCTTTCTCTAGTTCCTTTAGGTGTAAAGTTAGATTGTTTACTTGAGATTTTTCTTGTTTCTTGAGGTAGGCTTGTATAGCTATAAACTTCTCTCTTAGAACTGCTTTTGCTGCATCCCATAGGTTTTGGATCATCGTGTTTTCATTATCATTTGTCTCTAGGTATTTTTTGATTTCCTCTTTGATTTCTTCAGTGATCTCTTGGTTATTTAGTACCGTATTGTTTAGCCTCCATGTGTTTGTGTTTTTTACGTTTTTTCCCCTGTAATTCATTTCTAATCTCATAGCGTTGTGGTCAGAAAAGATGCTTGATATGATTTCAATTTTCTTAAATTTACTGAGGCTTGATTTGTGACCCAAGATGTGATATGTATGTTCCTATGACCATTTTCTTAATTGTTTTGGGTTTGTTTTCGTAGGTCTTTTTCTTCTCTTGTGTTTCCCACTTAGAGAAGTTCCTTTAGCATTTGTTGTAGAGCTGGTTTGGTGGTGCTGAATTCTCTTAGCCTTTGCTTGTGTGTAAAGCTTTTGATTTCTCCATCGAATCTGAATGAGATCCTTGCCGGGTAGAGTAACCTTGGTTGTAGGTTCTTCTCTTTCATCACTTTAAGTATATCATGCCACTCCCTTCTGGCTTGTAGAGTTTCTGCTGAGAAATCAGCTGTTAACCTTATGGGAGTTCCCTTGTATTTTATTTTTCATTTTTCCCTTGCTGCTTTCAATAATTTTTCTTGGTTTTTAAATTTTGTTAATTTGATTACTATGTGTCTCGGCGTGTTACTCCTTGGGTTTATCCTGTATGGGACTCTCTGTGCTTCCTGGACTTGGGTGGTTATTTCCTTTCCCATGTTAGGGAAGTTTTCAACTATAATCTCTTCACATATTTTCTCGGGTCCTTTCTCTCTCTCTTCTCCTTCTGGGATCCCTATAATGTGAATGTTGTTGCATTTAATGTTGTCCCAGAGGTCTCTTAGGCTGTCTTCATTTCTTTTCATTCTTTTTTCTTTAGTCTGTTCCGCAGCAGTGAATTCCACCATTCTGTCTTCCAGGTCACTTATCCGTTCTTCTGCCTCAGTTATTCTGCTATTGATTCCTTCTAGTGTAGCTTTCATTTCATTTATTGTATTGGTCATCTCTGTTTGTTTGTTCTTTAATTCTTCTAGGTCTTTGTTCAACATTTCTTACATCTTCTCAATCTTTGCCTCCATTGTTTTTCTGAGGTCCTGGTTCATGTTCACTCTCACTATTCTGAATTCTTTTTCTGGAAGGTTGCCTATCTCCACTTCATTTAGTTGTTTTTCTGGGGTTTTATCTTGTTCCTTCATCTGGTACATAGCCCTCTGCCTTTTCATCTTGTCTATCTTTCTGTGAATGTGGTTTTTGTTCCACAGGCTGCAGGAGTGTAGTTCTTCTTGCTTCTGCTCTCTGCCCTCTGGTGGATGAGGCTATCTAAGAACGTTCTGCTTTTTTTAGATGAAATGTTTTTGTGGATGTCAATTAGGTCAAATTGTTTAATAGTGCTGTTTTCAAGGACTCTCTATCCTTAGTGATTTCCTGCCTACTTTCTAACAATTACTGAGGGAGGCGTGGTGAAATCTCCAAATGTAATTGTGTATTTCTCTATTGCTCTATAAGATCTATTAGTTTTGAAACTCTGTTTTTAGGAGAATACATGGTAGAACGGTTCTGTCTTCTCAGAGACTGGATCCCTTTATCATTAAGTAATGTTCCCCTTTACCCCTGCTTGTTTCCTTTCCTGAAGTCTACTTTATCTGAAATTAGTTTCTTTTTCAGCTTTCTTTTAATTAGTGCTTTCACTGTATATCATTCTCCACCCTTTACTTTAACGTTTTCTATATCTCTGTCATTTAACCAACATTTTTATATCACTCTCACATAAAATAATTTTTGATATATTTGAATTAAAGTCTACCATCTTGCTAACTCTTTCTATTTGATGTATTTGTTCTTTGCCCTTTGTTTTCTTTTAACATGGTTTTTCTGGTTTTCACTGAGTACTCGTTTATAATTACTTTTTATTTTCCTTATTGAATAATTATACCTCTTTTAAAAACTTAGTGGTTTACCTAGAGTTTACAGTGTACTTTTAAGTTATATAACTTAAGATATATCCTTACATCTTCAAATAATGTAATTTAGCTTCCAGTGTAGTAAAAGAACTTCATAACAGAATATTCCCAGTTTCTCCCTCTGGTTGCTGTGTCCCTATTGTCATACCTTTTAGGTTTCCATACACTATAAACAGCTAATGCTTTATTGCTGTTATTGTTTCAGTCAGTTATCTTTACAGCAATTAAAAATTTTTAAATGGATAGTGTGTGGTAGAAATGATGGCTAGAAAGAACCCTGTGGTACCAGTTTTGACACAGAGATACACACAGATTTTAGTATAAATTCATTTTTTAGCTTAATACACACACATACACAGGTGGATAGTACAGACCAATTGTAGATATATGTGCACAAAAAGCTAATAGACATACCAATATTACCTAGTTTTGCCTGCTGGGAGGCACAGACATAATGACATCCCAGGTGAAATAAGCACACCTAGCAAATCCACTGCCAATATCTTGGTTTCTAAATATTATTCTCTAATAAAAAGGAAACAGGACTCAGGAAAAATGGCTGATTCTAGGTTTGAGGCAGAGAAAATAGAAGATAACTCTTGAGTATCTTTCAATGCTATAAAGTCAATAACTGTTCAAAGAAACAACAGAATGTGGGCATGTCAAGGAGAAACATGGTCAAAAATGAAAGTGCCCCCCAAGTGCAAAGATGGAATAAAGTGAACAAAATAAATAATGCAGCAGTGGATTAAAATCTGAAGTATAAAATAAATAT
This sequence comes from Balaenoptera musculus, assembly GCF_009873245.2. Lineage (NCBI taxonomy): Eukaryota > Metazoa > Chordata > Mammalia > Artiodactyla > Balaenopteridae > Balaenoptera > Balaenoptera musculus. Next base: position 97,048,428 of record NC_045792.1, on the reverse strand, counting down.
AGATATGTCTAAAGTGGCATCAATAAATAAATGAATAAATAAATGCAAGAGTAGAAATAAATCTTTTTTACATAAAAAATTCACATATGTGGAAATACTAACACTTTAGGAGGTGAAACTTTATTTCCTCATGTCTCCCTTGAGGGCAAACTAGATTTAGTATCTCACTTCCAAAGAATAGATTAGGAGAGGAAAAGATAGCAGTTTTACTATGGAGAAACATGGCAAACACTACCTTAAGCAAGTACGCCACAATTGACACATAGGAAATAGTCAATATTTCTGGATACTCAGTTTAAAATAGGATAATAAGATAATATGCTGAATATTTCAAAATCATGTTTAAAGTTTTAATTGTGTAGTGAGGATTCAAGTTATACATTTGTTTCCAAATTAGACAGTCCGTTCTAATAGAATTTTAATAGCAACAACAAAATAAATTACTAAGATAATATTCATAGTTTTGATTATTTTATGATGGCAAAGTAACATGCAATTTAAAGGATTTAGTTTTATATTTTTCTTGAACCAAACTTATAATTGTGTTTCACCATCTAAACAATTTAATTTTTGTGCTTTTGATGTCAAAAACATTGCAAGGGGGAATGATTATTTTCATGAGTGTATGTGTGTGGTATGTGGGCATGTGAATGGTAACAGGAAGATGGCAGAAAGAAGCAACAGAGCAACAGTGTCAAAACTAATTATATATACATCTAAGCACTCAAAAGAAGAAGAAGCAATTTTATGTGAGATGCCAAATGCCCAGGATGATTTGATGTATACCACCGCAGATGTTGAAGCCAGAAAGTGTGAGTTTGAATACAAGATGTGACTTTGGGAAAGATACTTATCTCACTGAGATTCAGATTCTTCACTTATAAATACAATAACAATATATATTTATTTTATTATACATAAATAATACGTATTTTCTATTATTGTTATTAGTATTATTGCTATTATTTTTTATTTTTATTTTTATTATTAGAAACTTCTGATGCAATTTCCAAAGAAATTAGTATAGGGAAGTGGGAAATATTTAAATGACAAAACATTCAGATCACAATCTTAAGACTGAAGAAAATGATATATAAAGAAGAAATATGACAATAGCTCACTATGAAAAACTATGTGAAATTGAAATTTCAGTTCTCTGCTTGAGGCAGAGAATGAGATTTACATGCTCATGCCTGGAGACAATTTGTGTAATGGAATTGATTATATAAGATATTCGATGACAGGGACTTGCCTGGAGGCCCAGTGGAACATAAAATTTCCTGCCCTAGCTCCTGGGACTGTAAATACGATAATATATCACATCTATGTTAAATTAAATGTCATAGGGATTTCAAAAATTTAATTAAGGTTATTAATCAGTTGACTTTGAGTTATATTTGAACTCTACATAATCCCATAAAGTGTTTAAAAACAAAGAATTTTTCCTGGCTGGTAACAGAAGAGAAAGTTACAGAAATTCAGAGTACATTCAGGAAGAATTAAATGCACCATTGCTGGCTTTGAAGACAGAGGGGCCACATGCAAGAAATTCTAGGAGCTCAGAGTGACCCCCACTGACAGCAAGCAAGGAAATCAGGGCCTCAGTCCTCCAATCAGAGGAACTGAATTCTGCCAACCATCTGAATGAGCCTGGAAGCAATTCTTCCCCAGAACCTCCAGAAAAGAGCCCAGCCCAGTAGATCCTTGATGGTAACCTTATCAATGACAGAAACCAGCTTATTCAAACTCCTGACAAGAAGCACTGAGAGAGTAAATGGGTGTTGTTCTAGGCTATTGCTTTTGTGGTAGTTTGTTACACAGCAATAGAAATATAAAACAATCAGAACAATAGCTTAATTTCTAGATTTATTATCTAGAAGTTTAGCTTAGTTTATTATCTAAATTTAGTTTAGTTTAAACTTAGCGTCTAGAATTGTTATCAATATACCTGAACTGTAGCAAAGAATCCTAGGTTAAAGGTGATAGAAATTCCATTACAGTTTTCTTTAAAATAGCTGAAGGCTTTTAGAAGAAAAAGATTTGTTTTTACTATACAGTCTACACACAAACACACACACATAGATAAGCCAAATGTATCAATATAATATGCTGGTAAAAATATGATAAGTGCAACATTGGGCCTTGAATAAGCAACTTATATGTTTAAAAGACACAGTTGGATGGTACTAAAATATAAAGCAAAACAGTGAGTCAAATGATGTAACAATAACAAGAAAAATTGTCAGTGACATTTATTAATAAGTTAAAACCTTATTTGATAAGACATTGTCAGAATGGCAAGTAAATGTAGATTTGAAGATATACAAAGAGTGGATCAGAGACTATTAGAATTCTTGAAATGTCAGGACAGTTCTCTATATAAACTAGTGTGGGAAGGTTACATAACAAAATTCAGTTGTTTTATGTGTATTTCCTTCCCTCTCTTTTCTATCACTGGTAACTTGAATACTTTCTCCCCCTATTTCAGCTCTTGCAAAAGAAAAAAAATGCTTTAAAGAAACTAACCTACATATCAGAGTATGATTCCCTGATGTCAGATTTCCCTTTCTTCCAGCTTAAATGAGACTGGGTCTATGGGAAAGGGAGACAGAGGGCTTAATGGAAGATGAAGAAGAAACATTATTGTAACAGGTGTGATAGAGAAGATCACTTGAAGTGTGAGCTTGTAAGGAGATTCTTAAACACTAGCACTAAGGAATGGCACAGAAGAAAACTGAGGTGACACGGTCTCTTTTTATGCAGACTAGCCCACCTCCATTAACCTATCACATTTACTGAAATTTAACAGTTCTAAAATAGTGTAAGCCTTCCTATAAGAAGGGTTAAAAGAGACAAGTGTTTGTGAGGGTGTGGAGAAAAGGGAACGCTCTTGCACTGTTGGTGGGAGTATAAATTGATACAGCCAGTATGGAGAACAGTATAGAGGTTCCTCAAAAAACTAAAAATAGAATTACCATATGATCCAGCAATCCCACTACTGGGCATATACCCAGAGAAAACCATAATTCAAAAAGACACATGCACCCCAATGTTCATTGCAGTACTATTTACAATGGCCAGGTCATGGAAGCAACCTAAATGCCCATCAACAGACAAATGGATAAAGAAGATGTGGTACATATATACAATGGAACATTACTCAGCCATAAAAAGGAACGAAATTAGGTCATTTGTTGAGACGTGTATGGATCTAGAGACTGTCATACAGAGTGAAGTAAGTCAAGAAGAGAAAAACAAATATCGTATATTAACCCATATATGTGGGACCTAGAAAAATGGTACTGAACAACTGGTTTGCAGGGCAGAAAATGAGACACAGATGTAGAGAACAAACATATGGACACCAAGGGGGGAAAACCGTGGTGTGGTGGGGATGGTGGTGTGCTGAATTGGGCAATTGGGATTGACATGTATACACTGATGTGCATAAAATTGATGACTAATAAGAACCTGCAGTATAAAAAAACAAACAAAACAACTAATACTAAACTTTCTTTGGGTTATTTGTATGGAAATATGTTAATATAAATGTTTCAGACATTACATGAAATTTCTAAAAATCTTATATGTTCTGGTATAATGTTATAAGTCATAATTCTAGTTATTACTTTAAAATGTATATCTCAGAAATAACTAAATTTCCTTGTCAATTGCATTATTATGAACTTTCATCAAATCTTTAACTGTGGTCATTTTTAAGTCTTTTGTCATTTACAGACAGTTCTTGGTGTACTCTGATGCTTTTGCAAAAATGTTCCTATAAAAGGGTTTCATCTTCAAGGAATTCATGGAAAAGACTCTGACAAGTACAGGTTTCTGGTAACTGACTATACTGCTGAGCTGAATGAAGAAGCATTTTCAGAACTCTAATGGAAAACTGATGAATTCATAAAAGTGCTAACAAAAGATCAAGATGAAAAAAAATTAATTACATGGGACTGAGTGAACTGATGAGGATGATTATAATTTTTGTGACTTTCTGTTTGAATAAAAAAAAAATTCCACAAGGACTCAGAGGCAAAAAATATACAAATCAATTTTCACTGCAAAGTAAAGGAGCTGTTACAGTGGAGGATTACTGGACTGAATGTCAATATTATGACATAGTATGAGTGTGTTTCGTGTTTGGTAATTGCAATCATTGTTGCTTTTGTTGTGGTCATCCATTTACAATGCTTGGTGTCAGTTTATTTATCTCTTGTAAAAATAAAATACAATGTGTGTGTGTGAAAAAAAAAAAAAAAAACAGTCCCCAGGCTCATCGAGGTTACATCCTTCATGTTCCTACCATGGCATAATAGAAGTAGAGACAAATGATAAACAATTAAACTTGATATGCAAATTAGATAGTAATAAGTCCTATCAAGAAAAATAAGACAGGTTAAGGATGATAGGAAAGCTGGTGGTTATTATTTTATTATGGTAGTAAGGAAAGGTCATCTTTTGCCAAGATCTCTGCTATCTTGAAAAGAAGGGGAGTGGGAAATACAGGAGTGGGAAAAACAAGGAAACCAGTTAGGAGAACATCATAATAATCTGGTCAACAGATGCTTGTGTTTCAGGCCAGGAGGGTAGCAGTGAAGGTTTTAGGAAGTTTTTAGATTCTGCATGTATTTTGAAGGTACAACTAACAAGATCTGCTGATGTTTTGATTTAGGAGAGCAAAAAAATAGAGCAATCGAGGATACCTCTAGGGTTTTAGACTAGACCAATCAGAGTGAAATGACAGACAGAAAATGATAAATACCATCTGCTTTCACTTATATGTGGAATCTAAAACAAAACAAACAAAAAAACAAAACCAAGTTCATGGATATAGTGAACAGATTGGCAGTTGCCTGAGGCTGGGGGTGAGGAGTAGGCAAAAGGGGTGGAGGGGGTAAAAAGGTACAAATTTCCAGTTATAAAATGAATTAGCCCCGGGGGTGAAATGATAACTACAGTTAATAATACTGTATTTCATATTTGAAAGTAGCTAGGAGAGTGGATCTTGAAAGTTCTCATCCCAAGGAAAAAAAATGTATAATTATGTATGGTCACAGGTATTAACCAGACGTATTGCAGTGATCATTTTGCAATATATACCAATGTCGAATTATTACATTGTACACCTGAAACTAAACTAATAGAATGTTATATCAGTTATTCCTCAATTTTTTAGAGAATCATATGTATTTATGTGTACACGTATTTATGTATAAAATACCCTTGAGCAATCAGACCATGGTTGCTATTTACTGAGATAGGAATGACTGTGGGGGAACCAGAATTGCAGGGAAATACAGGAATCCTGTTCTGGACATTTTAAATGAAGTTTCCTTTCAAAATTCCCGATAGATTTCATCAATATGGCAACGTAGTTTATTCCTGACTCCAGCCTCCCTCACAAGAAGACCAGCTAGCACCTCTCCATAGACAAGACACCACTGTGTGAATCTCAGAACCCAAAGGTGAGGCTGAAGTACCTCCACCGCCACAACAGAGACCAAGAAGGACCCATTTAGATGGGTAAGATAAGGAGTTTAACTTTGACTGCATCACCCCTCCCCTAGACCACCACACTGCTGCACTGAGAGGGTCTGTCTTCCTGGGTACAGTTTCTCCAGTAGGAAAAAGAGAACACAAGGCAGACATCCAGCTTCCCCAGCACTGCAGGACATTTCCCAGAAGGCCCACTCAGGTTTCTCCTCACGGAGATCACTGTGTGAAACGGCAGAGCCCAACCACTGGGGATCAGATAGAGACAAAGAAGAGGGGTGGGACTTACAGCAACCAGCAGTCAGCTCTTGGAGAACCAAGTTCCTGCTTGCAATGGCTCCCAAGCAGAGATCCCAGCCAATGGCCCTGCCCATCTGCAGAGCCAAGCCAGTGGGCCTGTCTCACCAGGGAGCTCAGTTGGCAGTTCTGCCTTATTCAGATACCCAGCCAATGGATAAAACCAACTGTGGAGCTCATTCTATGACCCTTCCTGGGAAGGTGAGCAAATTCCCAGTTCCACCCAACTGCACAGCATAGCCTCCAGTCATCCCTCTCGGAAGTGAAGCTACAGACACCCAGCAGCCATGGAGCACATCCTGTGGCCTGCCCAGGCAGGGGGCCAAGCCAGCAGCCCTGCACAACTGTTGATTACAGCCTCTGACCTTGCATAACCAGGGAGTCTGAACAGTAACCCTGAGCAGCCTCAGAGCTCAGCCTACATTACCACCTAACCATCGAGCCCAGCCTACAGCCCCACCCAGCAGCAGAGTCCAGCAAAGGAGCCTAGCTGACTGCTAAACACAACCTGCAGCTTTGACCAGGCAGGGAACCAGCAATGACCCCGCCCAATCACAGATCATAGCCTGCATCTCCACCCACCCAGACAGCGACCTCACATGACCACAGAGCATAGTCTCCAGCCCCACCCAACTTCAGGGAATATCCTGCAGCCCCCACCTAGATACAGAGCACAGCCACTGGCACCATCCAATTGGGGAGTACAGCCTGAGGCCACACCTGACCAGGAGCTATTGGATGATATATTCCAAAATATTGAAAGAAAGAAAACATCTTAAAAAAGAATACCATACCCAGCCAAGGTGTCTTTCAGAAATGAAGAAGAGATAAAGACTTTACCAAATGAACAAAAACTGAGGGAGTTCATCACTACTAGGGATGTCTTACAAGAAATGCTAAAAGGGACTTCCCTGGTGGCACCGTGGTTTAGAATCTGCCTGCCAATGCAGGGGACATGGGTTCCATCCCTGGTCCGGGAAGATCCCACATGCCGTGGAGCGACTAAGCCCTTGCGCTACAACTACTGAGCCTGCACTCTAGAGCCACAAGCCACAACTACTGAGCCCGCGTGCTGCAACTACTGAAGCCCACGCACCTAGAGCCTGTACTCCACAACAAGAGAAGCCACCGCAATGAGAAGCCAGCTCACCGCAACGAAGAGTAGCCCCCGCTCACCACAACTAGAGAAAGCCTGCATGCAGTAATGAAGACCCAAAGCAGCCAAAATTAAATAAACAAATAAATTTTTTTAAAAAAGAAATGTTAAAAGGCATTATTCAAGCTGAAATGAAAGGATGCTCTTTAACATAATAAAAACATATGAGTGTGTTTGAATGTCATTGATAAAGGTAAATGTAGTCCAAGTCAGTTTCTATAATAGTCTAACTGTGGTACGTAAATCAATTACAAGTCTAGTTTAAAAGGGTTTTTTTTTAGTACAAAAATAACCCTAACCTCAAGACAGTTAGAAGAGCTGGTTAGTGAGAGATGAGATGTAATAGTAGTCAACCACAGACCTATCAGGGTACTTGGCACAGGAGCAATCTTGCCCCGATCCAGAACAATAGCTACAAGTTTGCAGAAGTAAATACTGAAGTGCTATAGACCTGCGTATCCAATATGGTAGCCGCCAGCCACATGTAGCTATTTAAAATTAAGTTAGTTAAAATTAAATAAAATTAAAAATTCAATTCTTCCGTCGTGCTAAGCATATTTCAAATGCTAATTAGCCACATGGCTAGGCACTACCATGTATTAGCATAGATTTAGAACATTTCCATCATCACTGATAGTTCTCATGGCAACACTGATCTAGACCACAGCTGCTTCAGAAAACAGAATGTTTTCCGAGAATATATGTGTAACCAAATGCCTGAAAATAAGTCCCAATCCTTATATCCATTCTCTTCTTCCTCTTTGAGAACAGAACAGAACCCTGATTTTAGTTAAAAACAATTCTACACAGAATAAAAGATTATAGGGACTTACCCGGTTGTACAGTGGTTAAGAATCCACCTGCCAGTGCAGGGGACACAGGTTCAAGCCCTGGTCCGGGAAGATCCCACATGCCGCGGAGCACCTAAGCCCTTGAGCCACAACTACTGAGCCTGTGCTCTAGAGCCCGCGTGCCACAACTACTGAAGCCCGCGTGCCTAGAGTCCGTGCTCCGCAACAAGAGAAGCCACCGCAATGAGAAGCCCACGCACCACACCAAAGAGTAGCCCCCGCTCACCACAACTAGAGAAAGCCAGCGCGCAGCAACGAAGACCCAACACAGAAAAAATAAAATAAAATAAATTTAAAATAAATTTAAAATAAATAATAAAAATTAAAATAAGATTATAGTTTCCAGACTCCCTTGCAATTAAGGGTTGCCATGTGATTAATTTCAATAAACTAAGATGAAAGCAAAATTGCTGTGTGGCACTTTTGGAAAATCTCCTAAAAAAGAAAATGATCAGTTTATTCTCCCCCGCCCACTGCCCCCACCCCCGTCATCCCTTTACTGCCTCTTGGAATATAGATGAAATGCTAGAGTGGTATTGTCCAATATGACATGCACTAGTCATATGTAGTGTTTAAATTTAAACTTATTTAAATGAAATTTAAAATTCAGTTCCTTGGTCTCAGTAGTCACATTTCAACTGTTCATTAGCAGTTAGATTATATTATCTAACTATCATATTAGATAGCACAGAGGACATCTCCAGCATAGCATGAGTCCTACTGGGCAGCACAGGTCTGGAGTATTAGCAGTCCCTTGAGGTCAACATAGGTTGAAGCTACATGCTGAAGATGGCAGAGTCTCAATTTCTGATAATACTGTTGGACTTCCACAATCATGCTGGATTTTCTCCCTCTGTACTCCTGTAGTTCTATCTCTTAAGTTGCCCTTATTTTCTGTTGTAAGTAGTCAAACCTATACCAAAAAGAATACAAATAATAAATGGGGGAAAATTGTATATGCAAAGTAGTTTGCATCATGCTACCAAATTTCCTTTAGTGAGATTATTTTATATTTATTTTCTAAAAAATACATTTTTTAATGCTGTGACTGAATCAACAATTGAGAACTAACTACATGACCTTCGACAATAAGTGGTATAATTAGACTCTTGCATCTGTGAATTTAGTAGGCATTCGTGAACTTTACAACACTCTCCGTCTCTTAAAACAATGGGAAAAATGCTTTCCTTTGCTTCCTGTGTTTTTCCAGTGAGACCAGAACAAAGCGAGTAATTAGTTCTCAATAGACTCACCAAGTCTCAACTCTCAGTAGGTGAGGTAATCCCTGAGAATTATGACAATTCATTTGGAGTAGATATTATCTGCCCATGCAGTATTCAATGACTCAGAGTTCACTGATGATGTTCTTTCTGTAGCTCTCAGTGAGGAACCTAAAGATGCACGTGAGTAAGAGGCTCCTGTCACAGCCTGCATCTTACAGTCCTAGCAACACATCAAGACAAAGGGAGGGTAACTCCACTAAATTTAGTTCTGGATCAAACACTTTCAAATATACATTAACTAAATATAGGAGCATTCAGCATAAAAGATGAATGGGGAGGCCATATGACAGTCAACATCCACTTAACAAATATTTATTGAGCACATATGATGTGCCAGGTACTGTGCTAGGCACTCTAAAGCAATTAATTTTATATATACAATAGATAACCAATAAGGACCTACTGTATAGCACAGGGAACTCTACTCAATGCTTTGTAATGACCTATATGGGAAAAAAATCTAAAAAAAAGAGCGGACATATGTATATGTATAACTGATTCACTTTGCTGTTCAGCAGAAAGTAACACAACAATATAAATTAACTGTACTCCAATAATTTTTTTTTTTTTTTTTTTTTTGGTTATTAGTTGTGGCAGGCAAGAGCTTCGTTGAGGCATGCGGCCTCTTCGTTGTGGTGCACGGGCTTCTCTCTAGTTGTGGCATGCAGGTTTTCTCTCTCTAGTTGTGGTGTGTGGGCTCCAGGGCACACGGGCTCTGTAGTTGTGGCACGCAGGCTTAGTTGTCCCGCGGCATGTGGGATCTTAGTTCCCGGACCAGGGATCAAAACCATGTCCCTGCATTGGAAGGCAGATTCTTTACCACTGGACCACCAGGGAAGTCCCCCCCAAAAATTTTTTAATTAAAAAAAAAAGCAATTAAGCAACAGAGAATGTTTATCCCAAAGAAGCTTCAAAACAAAAGGATTGAACTGTCTTCAAATGCTTGAAAGCTTTTTGGGGTGCAATCAAGGCTTATTCCAAGTAGCTCCCCAAGAAAGAAAGAAGACCAATATGAGAAGAGGCATAATAATGATGATGGTGGCTAATATTTATTGGTCCATGGTACAACGCTATATCATGTTCTTTTCTAAAAGCTTTTTGTGTATATTATCTTATATAATATTCAGAATAATCTTATGAAGTTCATACCATTGATAATCTTATTGTATTTGTGCAAAAACAGGTGTTCAGAGAAGTTGGGTAGCTTGGGTCTTGGACTGTGGCTAAGAGGAAATTGAAACAGCCTGATGAATTTCAGAGCCTGAGCTCTTCAGAGTTTAACAGGAAGAGAAGTGCTCCTCACCATGAAAGTGTTCAGAAGGAATTAGTAAGAATTGACGTAGAGAGGATTTTACGTGGGTCTAAAAGTTTCCATATTCAACAAGCACGTATGAACTACCAATTACATGCACAATATTTAGAGCCACAAAGAAGAAGAAGGGGTAGTGGGTAGTCCTGCCCTTGAGAGCTTACAGTTTAAAAGAGAGAAAAACATATAAAATAATATAATCAAAGTCATAAGGGCAATGATAAATGCATGTAAAAATAAACATGGACAGGAGACACAAATTCAGCCCAAGGAGGAGGGAGGTCAGAGAAGGTCTCATAAGGGAGACGACTTTAACCTAGGTCTTAAAGGATGCATAGGAGTTTGCCATATGGAAAAGGGTAGTAAAATCATTCCAGACAAAAGAAGTGGCATTTTCTCAGAGATTATTAATGGTCATCCATGGCCATGATTAGTGGGGACAACAAGGGAAGTGGGGAAGATTTCCTGATGCCTTTAAAACCATTATTCACCTACATGCTCAATCAGCACCTGAGGAGAAAGGGAAAAGCCCTTAAGGTCTGTAGCATACTATGATGCTCCACGGCTCTGCAAGGAAGCTGCCTGCATTATTTCCCCTGATCCTCAAGGAATGCTGGAAGGATGGAGGGCAAATGCAAAGCCAGTCTGTGTAATCCTGAAGCCAACAGGGGCAAATTTTATGATATTCTCTAAATTGTCCACAATGATAAGAGTCAGTTGGGTGAAAGGAGTTTCTGAGAGATGAAACAGTAATGTCGACACAGTCTGTCTCATCCTACTTCACCAAGAAACAGTAATAGGCATGACAAGAAATGGACCTGGCCTGATCAGTTAGAATAAAGTACAGAGTATGGCATAGAAACATACTTGGACATTACTTACCACCCATTCATTCTTCAAGTTATGCCTAACAAGAATTTCCTACATTCTATATTTATTTACTATAGATAAAGCTTTGTTAAAATGTTTGACTTGACCTTTCCCTATTGATAGCTAGAATCTATGACCTTTTGTTTTTTTTAACTTATTGATGGTAGACATTGTGAGAGAAGATTTAAGGACTATCTTTTGTGCCAACATGTCACAAGAACTGAAATTGCTCCAGGGACTTTTCTGGTACTTGTGATCAGATGGTCTATGGTACAAGATGCCAAAACAACCAGAAGAATAGAAAAATCCCTGGATGCAATTTTCAAAGACACACTTACCCACGTCGAAAGAGTAGATCAGATTGTTACCCTCCTCCCCAAATATCCCATGATAATTCCTCTATTTTGTTTCCTTTTTTAATGAAATGTTGGTTGTTATTGCTAGGGAGGTTGAATGAAGAGGGGAACATGAAGAAGGAAGGAGGAAAAAGAAGTAAGGAAAGAAAGAAGGGAGGCAGGGAGGGATGAAGAAAAGGAGGAAGGAAGGAGATCATAAGAATAAGTGATTTAACTTCTAAAACACTTGTCAAAATGTTCTCCTTTTCATTTTCACTTAGCTTAAGTCTTAATATTTCCTAATCTCATGATATTGTTGGATATCATGAAACCAATCTGACCTCTGTCCTTTGATCATTACACCAGATTAGTGGGGAGTCTTTGGTTACTAAGGAGAATCACAGTAGCAGTAACATTAAGTCTTTACATTTATTTCTGCCATTCTTGAATGTCCCACTAAAATTAAAATCCATTTCAAGAACAGAGAATAATCAGACACACTTTTTAAAATCACTTTCCCATTTTCACTCCACCCCTGAGTTCTCCTTTTTGCCCCACAACCTCCTCATAGCGATTTTCACCTCTGCATTTCTGAGTGTGTAGATGATGGGGTTCAGCATGGGGGTGACCACTGTGTAGAACAGGGCCACCAGTTTTTCCTCAGTGAAGGTGGAGGAGGGTCGCATGTAGAAGAAGATGGCAGGTCCAAAGAACAACATGACCACCGTGATGTGAGAAGCACAGGTGGAGAGGGCTTTGCGTCTTCCCTCTGCTGAACGGTTCCTCAAGTTGACCAGAATGACAATGTAGGAGGTCACCAAGATGAGGAAGGAGCAAAGAGCAATTAAGCCACTATTGACCAACACAATAACCCCCTCCACAGAGGTGTCAGTGCAGGCAATCTTGAATAATGGCTGGAGATCACAGAAGTAGTGGTCAATCACATTGGGACCACAGAAGGGCAATTGGATGGTGATGAGAATCTGAATTATGGAATGAAAAAAGCCCCCAAACCAGGAACCAGCCACTAATACATGACACAGTTGACGATTCATAATGTTAATATAATGAAGGGGTTTGCAGATGGCCACAGAGCGGTCATAAGCCATCACCACAAGCAAGAGGATCTCAGTGACCCCAAAGAAGTGAAAGAAGAATATCTGAGCCAGACAGCCCTCCAGTGAGATGGTTTTAATCTTGGTAAGTAAGTCCGTGATGAATTTAGGGACAATAGTAGAGGAATAGCTGATTTCCACGAGGGACAAGTAGCTAAGGAAGAAGTACATGGGGGAATGCAGACTCTTACTGGCTTTGACTGTCAGAACAATGAGGCCGTTGCCTACCACGGTGGCCAAGTACACGGGAAGAAACACCACAAAACACATTCTCTGCACCTCTGGATCCTCGAAAAGACCAGTGAAAATTAACTCAGTTACATTATTTTTACTCACCATGGATTCCACTCAAAGAAGATGGATCTAAGAGAAGAGACCTGTGACAAAACAAACACAATCATAACACCAATCCTTCATGTTTACTTAGCACTTGCCTGTTGATAGAACTCTTTCACACATAATATCTGACTGGTTTATTTATTTATTTGTTTGCTAATATAGTAAATGTTTATTCATTCAGTGCTCAGTATCCCACTCTATGATTCAATCTACCTCACAAAAATTCTATGATCCCCATATTACAAGTGAGAAAACTGAAGCTCAGAGAAGTTGTGAATTAGCGAAGCTGTCCAGTAAGAAATGGATTCAGAACAAGAACCAGATCATTTTATTCCAACTAGTATGTTGTTTCAAGGAAACCACACTGAAAAAATAATTACCATCTTCAACATTAATAATCATCTATAGATATTAATGACTAACCATTATCCCATTCTCACCATGCCTTTATGTTAGAAATTCTCAAGTGAACTTCTGCTCCTGAATCTCTCGTTTTCTCCTTTTATTCCCCAGAAATGCCAGTCCCATTGATATTTCTCCCTTTCTAAGGAATGTCATCGATATTTTCTTGTCTGAACTAGACAAGCTTCTGAATTATTTCAGGCCTTATGGCTCCACTCAATCCCACAGCTTCATGAATTTTTACACACATTTTTTGAAATTTCTGACATCTGAGACCAAAGTGAAAATCTGGAAGCTGTTGAGAACACAGCTCACTATCAGACGTAGTTCAAATATAATATATGGGGATTCACCAGCTTGCTCGTTTCTGTCTTCCAGTTTTCCTGCCATTGACAAACCTTTTTGTCAGAAGGAGGTAAGGGTTTATTTTAATTCAATGCTTTGACCAAATGTTTTATTAAGTACCTACCGTGTGCCTAGGGGATTCAGGACATATGAAAGAAGAAAGATGACTCTCACTCTCAGGAAGCTTGCAATTTCAAACAATTAAATGACACATTTAAAAAACGAGGCAGAGAAAACTCTCAAGATTTTCTCTGCTTTTAAAACGACTTTGAAAGATCTCTTCTTCCTCTTATGATTCCTTCTTCCTCTTGTGCATCCATGCTGAAATAGATTAATTACTTCCCCCCCAATTTTTCTCTTAATGAGAATTTGAAGACATACACAAGGTGAAAATATGCTGAGAGAATCCTCAGTAAGTTATCTGGCTAAAACTAGAGAAGAAACGGGACATTGAAAGGCATTTAAAAAAAGGGGCGACCTCCTCCCAGGATGGGCTCAGCAGCCGCCATCTTGCGAGCTTGGCTTACTTTCCCCATTTGAGAAAATCTTGGAGCTAGATTTCTGTCAACTCCATCTCCAAAAGTATCTGGCTGTCCACAAGTCTGCTGCTGAAAATTTTTTCTTGCTAGTATTTTTCAACTTTTATGTTTGGAAGGACCTTCAAGATGGCGGAGGAGTAAGACATGTAGATCACCTTCATCCCCACAGATACATCAGAAATATATCTATATGTGGAACAACTCCTACAGAACACCTACTGAACGATAGCAGAAGATCTCAGACTTCCCAAAAAGCAAGAAACTCCCCACATACCTGGGTAAGGCAAAAGAAAAAACAGAGACAAAAGAATAGGGACAGGACTTGCACCTCTGGGAGGGATCTGTGAAGGAGGAAAACTTTCCTAGGGAAAGACACTAGGAAGCCCCTTCACTGGCGGAGACTGGAAGTGGTGGGGGGGGAAGCATCGGAGCCATGGAGGAGAGCACAGCAATAGGGGTGCAGAGGGCAAAGCAGGTAGATTCCTGCACAGAGGATTGGGGCCGACCAGCACTCACCAGCCTGAGAGGCTTGTCTGCTCACCCGCCAGGGCGGGTAGGGGCTGGGAGCTGAAGCTTGGGCTTCGGAGATCAGATCCCAGGGAGAGGACTGGGGTTGGCTGCGTGAACACAGCCTGAAGGGGGCTAGTGTGCTACAGCTAGCTGGGAGGGACTCTGGGAAAAAGTCTGGACCTGCCTAAGAGGCAAGAGAGACCATTGTTTTGGAGTGCGTGAGGAGAGGAGATTCAGAGCACCGCCTAAATGAGCTTCAGAGACAGGCATGAGCCGTGGCTATCAGAGCAGACACCAGAGACACAGGCATGAAACACTAATGCTGCTGCTGCAGCCACCAAGAAGTCTGTGTGCAAGCACAGGTCACTACCCATACCTCCCCTCCTGGGAGCCTGTGCAGCCTGCCACGGCCAGGGTCTCGTAATGCAGGGACAACTTCCCTGGGAGAACACACGGCACACCTCAGGCTGTTGCAATGTTACACCGGCCTCTGCCTCCACAGGCTCGCTCCGCATTCCATGCCCCTCCCTCTCTCTGGCCTGGGTGAGCCAGAGCCCCCTAATCAGCTACTCCTTTAACCCCCTCCTGCCTGGGCGAAAAACAGACAGCAGAGGGTGACCTACATGCAGAGGTGGAGCCAAATCCAAAGCTGAACCACAGGAGCTGTGTGAACAAAGAAGAGAAAGGGAAATTTCTGCATGCAGCCACAGGATCTGCGGATTAAATTTCCACAATCAACTTGATGTATGCTACATCTCTGGAATACCTGAATAGACAACAAATCATCCAAAAATTTAGGCAGTGGACTTTGGGAGCAACTGTAGACTTGGGGTTTCCTGTATGCGACTAACCAGTTTCTAATTTTTATATTTATCTTAGTTTAGTTTTTAGTGCTTGTTATCATTGGTGGATTTGTTTATTGATTTGGTTGCTCTCTTCTTTTTTTTTAAA
This sequence comes from Balaenoptera musculus, assembly GCF_009873245.2. Lineage (NCBI taxonomy): Eukaryota > Metazoa > Chordata > Mammalia > Artiodactyla > Balaenopteridae > Balaenoptera > Balaenoptera musculus. The sequence continues at coordinate 97,032,627 of NC_045792.1, read as the reverse complement.
TTACTTTTTAAAGTTTTTTATTTTAATAATATTTTTTAATTTTTTATTTTAATAACTTTATTTTTTTTATTCTACTTTTCCCTTTCTTTCCTTCTTTTTTTTCTCCCTTTTCTTCTGAGCCATGTGGCTGACAGGGTCTTGGTGTTCCAGCAGGGTGTCATGCCCGAGCCTCTGAGGTGGGAGAGCCGAGTTCAGGACATTAGACCACCAGAGACCTCCTGGCCCCATGTAATATAAATTGGCGAGAGTTCTCCCAGATATCTCTGTCTCAACGCTAAGACCCAGCTCCACTCAACAACCAGCAAGCTCCAGTGCTGGACACCCCATGCCAAACAACTAGAAAGACAGGAACACAACCCTACCCATTAGTAGAGAGGTTGCCCAAAATCATACTAAATTCACAGACACCCCAAAACACAATGCGGTCCTGCCCACCAGAAAGACAATATCCAGCCTTATCCAACAGAACACAGGAACCAGTCACCTCCACTAGGAAGCCTACACAACCCACTGAACCAACCACACCCACTGGGGGTAGACACGAAAAACAACAGGAACTATGAACCTGCAGTCTGCGAAAAAGAGACCCCAAACACAGTAAGTTAAGCAAAATGAGAAGACAGAGAAATGCGCAGGAGATAAAGGAGCAAAGTAAAAGCCCACCAGACCCAACAAATGAAGAGGAAAGAGGCAGTCTACCTGAAAAAGAATTCAGAGTAATGATAGTAAAGATGATCCAAAATCTTAGAAATAGAATGGAGAAAATACAAGAAACGTTTAAGAAGGACCTAGAAGAACTAAAGAGCAAACAAACAGTGATGAACAGCATAATATATGAAATTAAAAATTCTCTAAAAGGAATCAATAGCAGAATAACTGAGGCAGAAGAACGGATAAGTGACCTGGAAGATAAAATAGTGGAAATAACTACTGCAGAGCAGAATAAAGAAAAAAAGAATGAAAAGAATTGAGGACAGTCTCAGAGACTTCTGGGACAACATTAAACGCACCAAGATTTGAATTATAGGGGTCCCAGAAGAAGAAGAGGAAAAGAAAGGGACTGAGAACATATTTGAAGAGATTATAGCTGAAAACTTCCTTATTATGGGAAAGGAAAGAGTCAATCAAGTCCAGGAAGCACAGAGAGTCCCATATAGGATAAATCCAAGGAGAAACACACCAAGACATATATTAATCAAACTATCAAAAATTAAATAAAAGAAAAAATATTGAAAGCAGCAAGGGAAAAGCAACAAATAACATACAAGGGAATCCTCAAAAGCTTAACAGCTGATCTTTCAACAGAAACTCTGCAAGCCAGAAGGGAGTGGAAGGATATACTGAAGGGGATGAAAGGGAAAAACCTACAACCAAGATTACCGAGCAAGGATCTCATTCAGATTTGATGGAGAAATTAAAACATTTACAGGCAAGCAAAAGCTAAGAGAATTCAGCACCACAAGACCAGCTTTACAACAAATGCTAAAGGAACTTCTCTAGGCAGGAAACACAAGAGAAGGAAAAGACCTACAATAACAAATCCAAAACAATTAAGTAAATGGTAATAGGAACATACATATCGATAATTACCTTAAATGTAAATGGATTAAATGCTCCAACCAAAAGACATAGACTGGCTGAATGGAAACAGAAACAAAACCCGTATATAGGCTGTCTACAAGAGACCCACTTCAGACCTAGGGACATATACAGACTGAAAGTGAGGGGATGGAAAAAGATATTCCATGTAAATGGAAATCAAAAGAAAGCTGGAGTAGCAATTCTCATATCAGACAAAATAGACTTTAAAATAAAGACTATTACAAGAGACAAAGAAGGACACTACATAATGATCAATGGTTCAATCCAAGAAGAAGATATAACAATTGTAGATATTTCTGCACCCAACATAGGAGCACCTCAATACATAAGGCAAATACTAACAGCCATAAAAAGGGAAATCGACAGTAACACAATCATAGTAGGGGACTTTAACACCCCACTTTCACCAATGGACAGATCATCCAAAATGAAAATAAACAAGGAAACACAAACATTAAATGATACATTAAACAAGATGGACTTAATTTATATTTCCATACAAAAACAACAGAATACACTTTCTTCTCAAGTGCACATGGAACATTCTCCAACATAGATCATATCTTGGGCCACAAATCAAGCCTTGGTAAATTTAAGAAAAGTGAAATCGTATCAAGTATCTTTTCCAACCACAATGCTATGAGACTAGATATCAATTACAAGAAAAAAACTGTAAAACATAAAAAAAATGGAGGCTAAACAATACGCTACTAAATAACAAAGAGATCAATGAAGAAATCAAAGAGGAAATCAAAAAATACCTAGAAACAAATGACAATGAAAACACGACAACCCAAAACTTATGGGATGCAGCAAAAGAAGTTCTAAGAGGGAAGTTTATAGTAATACAATCCTACCTCAAGAAACAAGAAACATCTCAAATAAACAACCTAACCTTACACCTAAAGCAATCACAGAAAGAAGAACAAAAAACTCCCAAAGTTAGCAGAAGGAAAGAACTCATAAAGATCAGATCAGAAATCAATGAAAAGAAATGAAGGAAACCACAGAAAAGATCAACAAAACTAAAAGCTGGTTCTTTGAGAAGATAAACAAAATTGATAAACCATTAGCCAGACGCATCAAGAAAAAAAGGGAGAAGACTCAAATCAACAGAATTAGAAAGGAAAAAGGAGAAGTAACAACTGACACTGCAGAAATACAAAGGATCATGAGAGATTACTACAAGCAGCTATATGCCAATAAAATGGACAACCTGGATGAAATGGAAAAACTCTTAGAAAGGCACAATCTTCTGAGCCTGAGTCAGGAAGAAATAGAAAATATAAACAGACCAATCAGAAGCACTGAAATTGAAACCATGATTAAAAATCTTCCAACAAACAAAGCCCAGGACCAGATGGCTTCACAGGTGAATTCTTTCAAACATTTAGAGAAGAGCTTACACCTATCCTTCTCAAACTCTTCCAAAATATAGCAGAGGGAGGAATACTCCCAAACTCATTCTACAAGGCCACAATCACCCTGATACCAAAACCAGACAAAGACGCCACACAAAAAGAAAACTACAGGCCAATATCACTGATTAACATAGATGCAAAAATCCTCAACATAAAACTAGCAAACAGAATCCAACAGCACATTAAAAGGATCATACACTATGATCAAGTGGGGTTTATCCCAGGAATGCAAGGATTCTTCAATATACGCAAATCAATCAATGTGATACACCACATTAACAAATTGAAGGAGAAAAACCATATGATCATCTCAATAGATGCAGAAAAAGCTTTTGACAATATTCAACACCCATTTATGATAAAAACCCTCCAGAAAGCAGGCATAGAGGGAACTTACCTCAACATGATAAAGCCCATATATGACAAACCCACAGCCAACATCGTTCTCAATGGTGAAAAACTGAAACCATTTCCACTAAGATCAGGAGCAAGACAAGGTTGCCCACTCTCACCACTATTATCAACATAGTTTTGGAAGTTTTAGCCACAGCAATCAGAGAAGAAAAAGAAATAAAAGGAATCCAAATCGGAAAAGAAGAAGTAAAACTGTCACTGTTTGCAGATGACATGATATTATACATAGAGAATCCTTAAGATGCTACCAGAAAACTACTAGAGCCAATCAATGAATTTAGTAAAGTAGCAGGATACAAAATTAATGCACAGAAATCTCTTGCATTCCTATATGCTAATGATGAAAAATCTGAAAGAGAAACTAAGGAAACGTTCCCATTTACCATTGCAACAAAAAGAATAAAACACCTAGGAATAAACCTACCTAAGGAGAAAAAAGACCTGTACACAGAAAATTATAAGACACGGATGAAAGAAATTAAAGATGATACAAACAGATGGAGAGATATACCATGTTCTTGGATTGGAAGAATCAACATTGTGAAAATGACTATACTACCCAAAACAATCCACAGATTCAATACAATCTATATCAAACTACCACTGGCATTTTTCACAGAACTAGAAAAATAAATTTCACAATTTGTATGGAAACACAAAAGACTCCGAATAGTCAAAGCAATCTTGAGAAAGAAAAACAGAGCTGGAGGAATCAGGCTCCCTGACTTCAGACTCCACTACAAAGCTATAGTAATCAAGACAGTATGGTATTGGCACAAAAACAGAAATATAGATCAATGGAACAGGATAGAAAGCCCAGAGTTAAACCCACACACATATGGACACCTTATATTTGATAAAGGAGGCAAGAGTATACAATGGAGAAAAGACAGCCTCTTCAATAAGTGGTGCTGGGAAAACTGGACAGCTACATGTAAAAGAATGAAATTAGAACATTCCCTAACACCATACACAAAAACAAACTCAAAATGGATTAAAGACCTAAATGTAAGGCCAGACACTATAAAACTCTTAGAGGAAAACATAGGCAGAACATTCTATGACATAAATCACAGCAAAATCCTTTTTGACCCACCTCTTAGAGAAATGGAATTAAAAACAAAAATAAATAAATGGGACCTAATGAAACTTCAAACCTTTTGCACAGCAAAGGAAACCATAAACAAGACAAAAAGACAACCCTCAGAATGTGAGAAAATATTTGCAAACGAGGCAACTGACAAAGGATTAATCTCCAAAATTTACAAGCAGCTCATGCAGCTCAGTATCAAAAAAACAAACAACCCAACCCAAAAATGGGCAGAAGACCGAAACAGACATTTCTCCAAAGAAGATATACAGATTGCCAACAAACACAGGAAAGGATGCTCAACATCACGAATCATTAGAGAAATGCAAATCAAAACTACAGTGAGGTATCACCTCACACCAGTCAGAATGGCCATCATCAAAAAATCTACAAGGGCTTCCCTGGTGGCGCAGTGGTTAAGAATCCGCCTGCCAATGCAGGGGACACAGGTTCGAGCCATGATCTTGGAGGATCCCACATGCCGCGGAGCAACTAAGCCTGTGCGCCACAACTACTGAGCCTGCGCTCTAGAGCCCGCGAGCCACAAGTACTGAAGCCTGCGCGCCTAGAGCCCGTGCTCCGCAACGAGAGAAGCCACCACAATGAGAGGCCCGCGCACTGCAACAAAGAGTAGCCCCCGCTCGCCGCAACTAGAGAAGAACCTGCGTGCAGCAACGAAGACCTAACGCAGCCATAAATAAATAAATTAAATAAATCTATTTAAAAAAATAAAAATCTACAAACATTAAATGCTGGAGAGTGTGTGGAGAAAAGGGAACCCTCCTACACTGTTGGTGGGAATGTAAATTGATACAGCCACTATGGAGAACAGTATGGAGGTTCCTTAAAAAACTAAAAACAGAACTACCATATGAGCCAGCAATCCCACTACTGGGCATATACCCTGAGAAAACCATAATTCAAAAAAAGTCATGTACCACAATGTTCATTGCAGCTCTATTTACAATAGCCAGGACATGGAAGCAACCTAAGTGTCCATCGACAGATGAATGAATAAAGATGTGGCACATATATACAATGGAATATTACTCAGCCATAAAAAGAAACAAAATTGAGTTATTTGCAGTGAAGTGGATGGACCTAGAGTCTATCATACAGAGTGAAGTAAGTCAGAAAGAGAAAAACAAATACCATATGCTAACACATATATATGGAATCTAAAGAAAAAAAAAAACATGGTTCTGAAGAAACTAGGGGCAAGACAGGAGTAAAGACACAGACGTAGAGAATGGACTTAAGGACACAGGGAGGGGGAAGGGTAATTGGGACGAAGTGAGAGAGTGGCATTGACATATATACACTACCAAATGTAAAATAGATAGCTAGTGGGAAGCAGCTACATAGCACAGGGAGATTGGCTCGGTGCTTTGTGACCACCTAGAGGGGTGGGATAGACAGGGTGGGAGGCAGAAGCGAGAGGGAGAGGATATGGAAATATAAGTATACGTATAGCTGATTCACTTTGTTACATAGCAGCAACTAACACAACAGTGTAAAGCAATTATACTCCAATAAAGATGTTAAAATTTTTTTGTTTATGTTTGTTAGAGCCTCCAAGTTTGGGGCAGGATGAGATGAGAAGATGTCAGAAAATTCAAGAAAACTTCTATTTTGTAAGACTCAAAAGGATTTGATAAGAATATGAATTGTCAGTTTTGCTCATCTCTCAGTTCTAAAAATCTATACTCAAAAGCTTTCATGTCTGTCTTATCCCTCACTAGCATCAAACATAATAAAATCAAAATAAACTTCTGATAAAAATCAGGTTTCAAAATTTTTAAAAAAGGGGGGAGGGCACCCTGGAAGAACAACTGAGCAGGAGAGATGAAGCAAAATGGGGCTCCCTTACTGGTGCAGGGAAATGGAAACAAGGAAGGCATCCAAAACAACCCAAAGAGGCTGTGAAATAGTCTGGTGGCTTAAAGGAAACTGAAGCATGTGGTTACCTGATGTTCACTGTTTTCATTGTCAACCCAACAACCAAAAGAGCAGATACTGCTGCGCTTTATTCAGCTTCTACCGTGTGCTGGACAATGGTAAGCATGTTATCGTCCTCTCCTCATTTCATTCTTCCTGTAACACTTTGAGGTAGTGAACTGATAGATGAGGAAACTGTGGCTCAGAGAGGTTAAGTTACTTACCCAAAGAAACACAATTTGTGAGTGGTTGAGTCAAGACTGAAACTCAGGCCAATCCAGAAAGGGAGGAAGGGCCTCCCTCAACATGAGTATGGGATGAACCTGAGGAAGGAGAGCAAATAAGGAAAGAGCATAATACATGAATGACATTTTTCTAGTGAAGATCAAAGTACTACAGTACCCTCCCTCGTGTGGCTCAAGAAAAACCTAGCCTTAGCTATTGGTTCAGTCTCTCATGCCACAATATTCTTATGAGTGCCTGATCCTTGGGTGAAGAAATATGTCTATCTTCCTTACAGTCCAGAGTAGACATCAGAGTCTTGGTGTAGTGAACACTAAAACAGGACAAAGATGGTCCAAAAAGGCATGGGTCTATTCCACTCCATTTTCTTCTGGTATTCAACAAAGTTGGAGGAAGAGATAGGAAGGCAATATTAACTCCTCAGGGGGAATTCCTGGAGCTTCTTATTCGTGGGCAATGGAATAAATAGTAAAATAAGTAACATCAAATGTCTTAATTGCCCCCAGAGGTAAAGAAAACCAACTTTTAAGAGAGAAAAGCAACACCCGGGTTTCATACAAAGTGATGCGGTCCCATGTTCCTTGTATGTCTATTTAACCTAGTCCAAGCTACCACTATCTCATGGCTGGATTACTTCAATATGTCCTTAACTGTTCTCTCTGCTTCCACTTTCTCTCCTCAAGTTTATTCTCCAGATAGCAGAGTCAGCAAGATCCTCTCAAAAGATCAGTCAGATTGGGTCTCACACGCACATCCTCAAAAAAGGAGAAAAAAAAAAAAAAGAATCCCTACCAATGTCTTTCCTGGCTCCCATAGAAAAAAATAAAAAGCTGCAGAGTCCCTCCCATGGTCTATGTGATGTGGCCCCTGCTCTTTCCCTGGCCACTTATCCCACCTCTCTTCCATTGTCTTGGTGTTTTTCAACTGCAGAATGTAGGACACCATAGGGACCGTCAGGAATCATTCTAGGGTCCTGACCAACATGTAATGTCATGGCATAGGATAGAACTGTCAACAAACTACAGCTAAAAGTGATCAACTTCTTGTTAAAATGTTTGGCTTGATATGCCCATATTGATATGGACATAGAATCTATGCCATTATGATCTTTTACTGGAGGGAATAGTTCCAGGTTCATGGACCTCTGAAGAGCTGAGGAAAACAAAATACTGTAAGGACACCTAGTTGAGCTGACTCACTCTCCTCCCAGATGGGTCTGGATTAGTGGTTATAAGAGCGAATAGTGCAATTAGCAGCCAGTTCCTAGCTCTGTCACTACATATCATATGCCCTTAGGAACAGGTTTTCTTATTTTCTTAGAATGGGGTAACAATTCATATTTGGCATAGTTGTTGCAAGAATTAGATACAAGATAAAATATATAAAGCACTTAACAGGGTTGCCTGGCAAATAGGAAGCTCTCAAAAAATAGGAGCTATTATTATTAGCTCAGACTTCCTGGTATTTATTTACATTTCTCTCTGCTTTCTCTTTCCCTCTTGCTCAAGAGAAAGACAGTTAGTTGGTAACCTCTTCTTCCCTCTAACACCTCTCCAAATAAAACCCTTACCATGGGATCAAGGATTACAAGATAATCCATGGGTTGCATGTAAAACCCTAGACAGGTAAATGATGGTCTAGACCCTAACTAGGTAGAATTTTCTCCTCTAACATAAAGCACCAATGAGAGAAATCTAACAAGGACATGACAGTAAAATGATAGAGAGCCTGGAAGACATATTACTATGAGTTCAAATCACATCACGAGGGCCTCCTTCCCACAACTCACTTTGGACTCCCAGCTGGTACTTCATGGAATCCCTGAATGTGAATGCCAAAAAAAACCTCTAGGAAACATCCTGTCTAGTCCTCTCCTTTTTATAGAGGCAGAAACTGAGGCTCAGGGAGGAAGAGTGACTCACGCTAGATTACACAGTGATTTGGAGCCTCTCACTCACACTCAGTCAACCTGTGAAAGTCTCTGGGTATGGCATTACCTACCTTGTATGGGTACTGTTCAGTCTCAGAGCAAGGAGTTGAGCACGAAGGTTTTTCTCCTTAGGCACAGGAAATATTTCTCCTTCTGCTGCAAGAACTCTTCACTCACACGGATGTCCTGGGCTGAGGAGACCGAAGGGGTGTACGCTGGAACGCAGAAGGTTCTCTTCACAACAGAACTCTTCCACTGGGCTTCTTCCTCTGCATCAGAGGCCCCCAGTGAGCTAAGCCACTTAATCTCAGCTAAGGTACCAGGTGAAACCAAAGAAACTTTAGAGCTGAAAAGAAATTTGTAGATGATTAATCCAATCTCCTTAGTTTACCCATGAAGCAACTGAGGGCCAGAGAGTTTAACTGACTTCTCAAAGTCACACAGCTGCTTATTGGTCAGGTTGCTGAGGCACTATTTCCGGGATCGTTTCTAGTGATTTTGATTTTGTGATTGTTGTTGCCAATTAACAGTGTCAACTTTGCTACCATACAACAAAACCCCATAGACCTTGTGATCTCTTAGAAAATGAACAGCCTATGTTGATGTGGATAAATTAGAAAGAGAGAGATTCAGGAAATCAGTCCATGGCCAATCTTTAGATCAACTATTCAGAAACAGAAAAATAGCTACAGAAAACAGCTAACCAGTAAGTTTTAGGTTCTGCTATTGGTTTAGGAAAGCTACTTGCTCTCTAGAAAACCAAAGATTGTTTTTCAATATTGAGATGCTTGAAATATTTAAAATAAATTGAACCCCATGCTGTGATCAAGGGGCCAAATTCCCCCATGGTTTTTTGTCTCTAGTGTGAAACTTTTCCAAGAAACAGACTTAGGAAAAAGTTCAAAATGTGTGTCAATTAATTTAGAGAACTTCTAGAAGTTAACAAACATCCAGTAATTATGCTCTGAAAGAGGGAAGCTAAAAACATGACATTAAGAAAGTTTTTCACCCCTATTTTCTGAGTTACCATGGGAGTATGAGTCTGAAGGGAGAAGAGAAAAGAGGACTGGCCCAGGGGAAGGGGCTGTAAACTGGATGACTTTAGGCAAGTTCCTTCATCTCTATGGTTTGCAGTTCTACAGACATAAAATGACAGAACTGGACTAGATTATCTTTCATGTCCCTTCTCACTCTAACAATCTATGCGTCAAGGTCACTTAGACTTAAGTACCACACAAGCTATGATGATGATCATGATCACAATAATAATAATTGCCATTTATTGAGTACCTACCATGTGCCAGGCACTATACCAGACATTTTGCAGCCATTGTCTCTAATAGTCACAACAATCCTACAGGGCAAATTTTCTTTTTGAGCATTTTTTGTTTCCTCCCCAGCATCTATTTTCCTCTAGTCTTGTCAAAACTACCCAGATTTTGCTTTGGAGAAACCACACCACCCCAATCCCAGCCATGCAATTTGGATGATGTTGATCACCTAGAGGCAGGTTTTGATTGGTTTAAGCAGATGTACATAAACCACCCCTTGACTACAATATTAGTTCGGGGGTGGAAAGTAACCCAGACAGGAAGACAGGGAGGCAACTGAGGGAGTCACAGGAAAGAAGTGTACTCTATCTTGGGCAGAACATATCAGAAGTGACAGAAACATTTGCTTTAAATAGTTTTGAGTGGGTGTGTTTGTGAGGTCTAGAACTGCAACAGCAACTTTGTGACAAAGAGGAATCATGAGCTTTCATGGGTAGTGGTAATATCTGAGCCACTGTATCAAGTCTCACTTGGAGCCTACCTTGCCTCTGGATGTTTTCAGTTACATGAGATAATGAATTCCATTACTTTTTTAAATACATGGAATAGGATTTTCTGTCGGTTGAATCATAAAGAGTTATAACTGGTACAATATTATTATTTTCCTCTTACTGTTGGAATTCTGAGTCTGAGAGAAGCCTACTACTTATGCAAGGTTACCCAATGCTATCCTATCTATAAGTTCCCCCAAAAAGTGTTGTGACAAAACTGAGACCAGGGAAATGAAAATACTAAAGTCCAAAAGTGAAGATGTATTTAAACTCAAGTAATATACTCATAAACAGTATTCATGTTTATCTCTGCGAATTGTGTTATGTGTGTTTAGAATTCTTTATTATTGGTAGCTTCCAAGTGTTTCTGAAATATCTATAATATTTATATGAAAAAATCTTTTTTAAAAATAAATTATTCCTAAGATTCAGGAAACTCTCTACAAAATCAAATAAAAACGGCTGTGGGGAAAAGGAAACAGAGAAATTTGTGACTCCCAGAGACATCGTAAATATAAACTCCAGATTTGAAGACTATACTGTGCAAACTCAGGAAGGAAACAGGTTAAAATCTCATAGGATTCTCCATTATAAGTTCACATGACTGACAGTTTCCTACTACCCATACCTGTTTCTGGTAATTGCAGACTGGTAATAATATCAACCCCAATAGTCTCATGAATTCTCTGAGCTGCATCATTCTCTAACTTTAATTACACATTGAAAAGTAGATGCCAATTCTTGGAGAAAAATTGCAGATGCCATATGGGATGACTTCCATACCCATGAAGAAAGGAAACTTCTGGAAAGAATTAATAACACTGAGACACTATATTGCCATGACTAAAAATAAGCTTCAAAAAATGTTGAGTTTTAAAAGAAAATATAGCATAAGAAAAATTTTAAAATAAAAGAAAACATAGAATAATGGAGAGACTGCATCAGGAAAAAATAATGGTTTCAGATTCTATTTCTACCACTTAGTAGTTTTGTAACTTTAGACAATTTAGTTAACAGCTTTTTGTCTCAGTTCCTCATCTGTTGAATGGAGATAATAATACATACCTTCAAGATTGTTAGAATGTGGAATGGAATAACCTGTGTTAAAATGTTTATTTAACACAATGCTTGATACATGGTAAGTGTCCCATAAATGTTAATTAGGATTTTTAAATTATGTAGTGGGACTATCACCCAGTTTAATGTATAGGTCTTTGTGTCAAATTTTATAGGGGGAGTAACACTAAATTAAAAATCAAATCATATGATCACTTATATGTGGAATCTAAAAAAAAATGGTACAAATGAACTTATTTACAAGACATAAATAGAGTCACAGATGTAGAAAACAAACTTATGGTTACTGGGGGAAAAGGGAGGAGGGATAAATCGGGAGATTGGGATTGAAATATACACACTATTCTATATAAAATAGATAACTAATAAAGACCTACTGTATAGCACAGGGAACTCTACTCAGTACTCTGTAATGATCTATATGGGAAAAGAATCTAAAAAAGAGTGGATATTTGTATATGTATAACTGATTCACTTTGCTGTACACCTGAAACTAACACAACATTGTAAATCAACTCTACTCCAATAAAAATTATTTTAAAAAATCAAATCAGTAGCACCAAAAATAATTACAAATATTTCTTTTATGAAACAGAGTGATAAAAACATTTCTTCCTCCTTTTTGGTGACAGATACTCCTAATACTTTATTCCCTTTACTCCTTTCTAATCCTGCCCAGAGGAAAATAATCACCTTCCCAGACTCCTTTGCAGCTAGATGTGGTCATATGATCCAAGTCTGGTCAATAAAATTTAAGCAAAGGTAACTGGTGGAGCTTTTGGAAATTTCTTTAAAGAGCTCAAACTTAATTGGTGAGCCCAATTAGCACCTCACTCATCACCCTTTACTCTTCTCCCTTCCTTCTTTCTGCCTACAGTGTAAACATGCAACTAGAAGAGCAGGAGCTATAACACTCTTGCAATCAACCCATGTCTACAGAATTAATAGGAATAGAAGAACAAAAACTATATCTAAACAAAAGTACCATAAGAAATCTGAAAATGTGAATCAAAATACTTCTGCTGATGAAAATGCCAAAAATGCTCCATTAAAAGTGCAACCCCAAAGTGAAAGATATCTGCAACATAGTACTCAAAGCCAAACTAAATATACTCAAACAGTTATGGATATGAAAATAAAACACTGAATCAGAAATACAAAAACTAAGAGCAGAAAAAGATTTTTTAAATGAGTGGGTGAAATGGGAGTTGATTAAACTCAGGAAAAAAATAAAAGGACAAAATCTTGTCAGTAATGAAAATTAAAGTACAAAAAGGAGAATATTCAAATGAAAATAGAATAAAAGACATGAGAGTAAATCAGATAATCAACCAAAGGAAATAAAACAAGATTTAAAGAAGTAAAAAGTGTCAGAGAGGAGGTAGAAATAAAAGTTAGACCAAGAGAGAAAGAGGTAGAAATGGAAGTTAGACCAAGGAAGCCCAACATATATTATTGATGTCCCTAAATAAATAAGATTAAAACAATGGAATAGAACCAATATTTAAAACTATACTCCAGAGAATTCCCTGGTGGCCCAGTGATTAGGACTCCACACTCTTACTGCTGAGGTCCCCAGTTCAATCCCTGGCTGGGGAACTAAGATCTCACAAGCCAAGTAGCATGGCCAAAAAAAAAAAAAACCTAAAATCCAAAAATACTCCATAACGGCTTCCTTGATGGCACAGTGGTTAAGAATCCTCCTGCCAATGCAGGGCACACAGGTTCGAGCTCTGTTCCAGAAAGATCCCACATGCCGTGGAGCAACTAAGCCAGTGCTCCACAACTCCTGAGCCCACGTGCCACAACTACTGAAGCCCGCGCGGCTAGAGCCCGTGCTCCGCAACAAGAGAAGCCACCGCAATGAGAAGCCCGTGCACTGCAGTGAAGTGTAGCCCCTGCTCACCACAACTAGAGAAAGCCTGCGGGCAGCAACAAAGACCCAACGCAGCCAAAATTAATTAATTAATTAATTAAATACAAAAAAAAATACTCCATAAGTTCTTAAAATACCTGAATGTACACATTAAAAGGATACACTGGATACCAGGGGAAAATGACGTAGAACAGTCAACCCCAAGTCATATTCTAGTAAAACTATGAGATATTAAAGATAAAGAAAGAAATCTTCAAGAATTCTAGGCAAAATGATGAAATAACTTACAAAAGCGGAGAATTCCAGTGGTGCTCAACCTCCCAAAAACAGCATGCAGAGCAAGGCAACTGTGTAGCAACATTTTAAAGAAAATCAAGAAAGTATAAACCAGAATCTTATACCCAGCCAAGTAGTTCTTCAATAAACAAAACTATAAAAAGAGTTTTAATCATGCAATAACTCAGTAAATACTGTACATAAGTATCCTTTATGAGGAATCTACTACATGATGAGCTTCATCCAACCAAAAGATGACTGCACCGGGATGATGACGAGCCCCCGCAAGATCTGGTTTTGAAGCCCAGTGGGGATTAATTTCAGGAGAGCCAGAGGGCTATAGGAAACAGAGACTTAACTTCTTAAAGGGTGAACACAAAATCTCACACGATCCAAGACCCAGGGCATAAGCAGTAATTTGGAAGGAGCCTGGATCAAACCCACCTGCTGATCTTGGAGAACCTCCCAGAGAGGCAGAGGGAACTGGAGCTCACCCTGGGGAGACAGGCAGTAGCAGCAGCCATTTCAGGGAGCCTGTTCTACCATGAGGACACTGGTGCTGGCAAGTGCCATTTTGGAATCCTTCCTCTACTAGCTTCTTAGTGCTGGGACTCTGACCTACCTGACACCAGCACTGGGACATCCCAAACCACACAGCTAGCGAGGTGGGGACACAGCCCCACCCAAAAGCAGATGAGCTGCCTTAGGACCCCATGAGCCTCTGCTACCCAGGGACCTGGCCCCTCCCACCAGAGGACCCAGGTCATCCCCACTCACAAGTGAACCACAATTAGCCCCAACTACTGGGGCCCTGTAGCCAGCCATCAGAACTTGGCTACACGCACAAGTGGGCAGACATCAACTCTGTGACCCCCCAGGCCCTGTCGCCAGAGACCCCAGGACCTGGCTCCACCCACCAGCAGGCTGGCACTAGCCTCGGGAACCCCTGCGCCCAGGCCCCACCCACCAGCAGGCCAACACCAGCGAGACACCTTGGAACCCTCAGTCAGCCACACCAAGATCTGGCCCCACTCACCAGAAGGCTGTCACCAGCTCTGGGACACAAAAGACCCCAGAGCCAGCTGTGTCATGAACTGGCCCTGCCCATCAGTATATGAACGCTAGATCCAGGAAAGCTGGCTGCACAACCAGCCACCCTGGTAACTGGCTCTACCCACTAGCGGGCCAGCACTCGTCCCAGAATTCCTCACAGGTCTGCAGCCATCCACCTTGTGACCCAGCCCAGCCAACAGCAGTCTGCAGCCTACACACAAGGCAGGGCATGGCAATCAACCACACATGGCGACAGCCGCAGCTACAAGACGATCCACGGTAGTCAGCCCACCACAAGAGAAAAGCCCATGCAGCCCACATAGGGGGCATCCCTAGAGAATATACATGTGGTAATCAGAGGGTAATGCACTTATAAGTGTTGCTATACATAATCTCATGGTAATCACAAACCAAAAATCTATAATAGATACTCAAAAAAGAGAATGTAATTCAAACATAACTCTAGAGATAGTCATCAAATCACAAAGGAAGAGAGCAAAAGAAGGAGAAAGGAATGAAAAATGACTACAAAAACAACCACAAGACAATTAACAAAAAGGTAATAAATACATAACTATCAATAATTACTTTAATATAAATGGACTAAATGTTTCAATCTAAAGGAATAGAGTGGCTGAATGAATTGAAAAAGCAAGGCCCATATATAGGCTGCCTACAAGAGACTCACTTCAAATCTAAAGACACACACAGACTGAAAGTGAGGGAATGGAAAAAGGTATTCCATGCAAATGGAAATCAAAAGAAAGTGTGAATAGCAATGCTTATATCAGACAAAATACACTTTAAAAGACTGTAATAAGAGACAAAGAAGGAGAATACATAATGATCAGGGATCAATCCAAGAAGAAGATATAGAAATTATAAATATATATACACCCAACATAGGAGCACCTAAATGCATAAAGCAAATGTTGACAAAAAGGAAGTGGAAGCTTGTACTCAATCTCCCTTGCCTATTTCCTTCCTCTCCTCACCCCTCCCCTCTGGCAACCACCAGTTTATTCTCTGTATCTATGACTCTGTTTCTGTTTTGCTATGCTTGTTCACCTGTTTTGTTTATTATTTTGCTCTATAAGAGAGAAGGGTCTGTTTGAGGCTTTGTGCTTTTCCCACAGTGCCAACTGTTCTCCTCATCCAGGCTTGTATCTCCTGTTTCCTGCCCTGTCCCCAGTATTTCTCATGAGCACCCAGGGGAGGTCCCCATTAAGAAGATCCTCCAAGTGAGCATGAACTCCTCTTGTGACTGTGGCTCTCAGGCATTCTATACTCTCATGCTAACCCACATTTAGCCTTTAGGCAATTTTTTTATTTAGTTATATCTTTCTTACCCACCTACGTGGCTCTTGGCATTTCTTCCATCAGTGCTTTCCCAGTGAGCCAGTACTTGTGTTCCATCTCTGCTTGAACTAGTCTGTGTTTCCCTATATTTCAGGATATTTGGTTACTCTGCAACCTCAACTCTCTGAAAAGTACAAAAAGAATTAGGAATTTGTAATTTATATAATTTATCTAGATTTTTTCCTGTTGATAGGCTAGGAACAACACCCTTTCCAGTTTCCTACATCCTAGGCAAAAGTAGAAAATCTAGAATGAAATTCAAAGTGTAGTGTAGGTCCCCAACACTGAAAACTAGAAAGCATTTAGGAAGCATTTAGAGAAATTAAAGAAGACCTGAATAAAGTGAGGGATATAACATTTAACATTCAACTCTATAAGCTTCAAGATTATTAAAATGCAAAGTGTACCCTATCTGATGACCAGATTCATCACAATCCCAAATAAAATTCTAAAAGTTACTTTTGTGAAAATTTACAAGCATATTTCATAATGTAAATGAAAACCAAAAGGCCAAAAATCGCTAAACCACCTTTGAATAAGATCAAAGTTGGTGGACTTACACTATTGATGCTCAATAGTTATTACAAGATTACAGTTATTAAAACAGATATTGATGCAAAGATAGACATTAGACCAATAGTATAGTGTAGAAAGTCCAGAGGCGCACACGTACATATGTGGACATTTGCTTTATTACAAATGCTCACGGAAGAGCCATGAGTAAAGAACAGGCTTTACAATAAGTACAGTTGATTCAGTTGGATATCTGTATAAAAAAAAAAGTATCTTGGACCCTCCCTCACAGAATACTCAAAACATCATTGCAAGGGGATTTTAGATCTAAATTTGAAAAGTAAAACAATAAAGCATCTAGATATTAATGTAGGGGACTATCTTTATAAATTTCAAATAGGGAAGGATTTCTTAAAGAGGACACAAGTAGTACTACTGTCTTATCCTTTAGGGTTGGTAAAACAAAATATCATAGACTGGGTAAGTTATAAATAAGAGAAATTTATTTCTTACAGTTCTGAAGGCTGGGAAATCTAAGATCAAGGCACCAGAAGATTCAGTGTCTGGTGAAGACCCACTTCTTGGTTCACAGAAAGCATTCTGCTGGGTCTTGACATAGTGGAAGGGATGAGCTAGTCTTCTGGGGTCTGTCAACGGGGGCTCCACCCTTATGACATAATCACCTCTCAAAGGCAACACCCTCAGTACCATCACATTGGGGGTTAAAACTTCATATATGAATTTTGAGGGACCAAAAAACATTCAGTCCACAACAACTATCATAATGGAAAAGATCAATAAATTATATTATGTTAAATTAAGAACTTCTATTCCTCAAAATATACCATTAAATGAGAAAAAGCAAGTTACAAAATTGGGAGAGAAGATGACATAGATGTAGAGATAGAAGTAGGGACAGAGACAGAGACATAGGTCTGGCAAGGGAATTTTACCCAGATTATGTAAAATCCAGATTATATAAAAAGGACTTCTACAGATCAATAACAAAAGATAGGTAACCTAAAAATGGACCAAAAAAACAGGAATTCGTACAAAAACCATCAAAATGTCATGAAAGTCATGAAAAAGTGTTCACCCTTAGCA
Source organism: Balaenoptera musculus (assembly GCF_009873245.2). Taxonomy (NCBI): domain Eukaryota; kingdom Metazoa; phylum Chordata; class Mammalia; order Artiodactyla; family Balaenopteridae; genus Balaenoptera; species Balaenoptera musculus. The sequence continues at coordinate 97,014,909 of NC_045792.1, read as the reverse complement.
AAATTCTAATTTGAAACAATAAAATACACAGACTTTCAAATATAGTTACCTCTTGGCATTTAAGGGTAAACAATGGGGTGGGCTTGGGAATGCACACACAGGAAGATGTAAGTTATTCATAATGTCTAACACTTGGATTACATTTTGGTTCACAGGTATTTATATATTAAACTAATTAATTAATTAATACTGAATAGGTCATGTACGGAACAATGACGATAGCCTCAGTACAACAGTCCTGATTACTTCAAATCAATTCAACTGAGGCCCTAAAAACAAAACCAAACAAAACCAAGCAATGCACATAAAGTGCATTATAATAATGCACTTATAACGCACTTATAATAATGCAGGACACATAGTAAGTATTTGACCAGTGGAATCCATTGTTATTAAAGAATGGGTATAAGACAGGAAATTCAGGGTGACCATAAAAACCAGGGAAATCTATTCTGAAAAGCCTTCTCCCAAGTGGGTCCCCACATTGACCAATGCAGTCGGGAAAGTTACATGTATCTTTAGTCAGAACTTTCAACAGTGGAAGCAACACAGAAGCCTCAAGGGAGCTCATTACTCAGGAGAGCGACAGAGAGCACAGCACCATCTGGGTATCAGGGGGCTTTACTTTCTCCTTCTCAAGCCATAGAATATGGATTTGAAAGAGCCTTAAACCAGGACTCTTGACTGAAGTTACACTGGGCTGAGGAGCAACTCTGGATCTCAGGGAGAGAGTAAGTTAACCTTCGGAATGCTCTCAAAGACGTTTGTTTCCTCCCGTATTTACCCTCTGTCCTTCCTGTTTACTGAGCACCTGCCAAGAACCTAATAAAGTAAAACTTATCTTTGCTTCAGGCACCAAAACAAATAACCTTTGCTTTGTGACCAAGGCAGCAGTTCTAAGGAATAAGTGGGGACAGACTACTTTCCAAAGCAACGTACATATGCTCTCACCTACAGAAATCTAAGACTTTTGGAATAGGAATTGTGTTTGGAGGAGTCATAGCTGGAGAGAGGATTCATAGGACCCAGAAGTAGGAAAATGATGGGAAGATTTTCATACTCTCCAGGTAAGTAAGGTCACTTTTATCACCTTTCTTCTTTGCCTTATGTTTCCCATCTTTATGATTTGCAGGGTAAAAATAATTAACATTTCTTAAGTACTTCCTATGGAACAGATACTATGCTAAGCTTTATGGACATTAGCTGTTTTAATTCTCACACCAATTCTATGAGGCAGGAACTATTAAATCCCTACTTTACAGGTGAGGGCAATGATTAAGCAAATAAAATTACTTGCTTAAAGCCACACTCCTGGTAATTGCTGGGGCCAGAGGTAGGAAATCCAGCTCTATCTGATAGAATTTGTGCTTTTAGCAAGTATTCTATGCTAGACAATGGGCAGGGCTAAATCCAGGCCATCTAGAAAGATTCATAAACCAGAAACTCTCATTTCCTTTCTCCCTCTCTCCCTCCCTCCTGCAAAGTTTACTCAGAACCTAATGTACTCGATAGTCAAGTCAAGAGTCAAACTGCTGGGGATCCACACAGTCTAATGAGGGAGACCCACAAGTAATTTAAAAGATGATGGTTTAAGTATTATGATGGAAATAAACAGAGGATACCTAAAGGGGTCAAGAAATGCCTCTGCTGCAGACTCTTGAAAAGCCACCTCTTTCAGGAAAAATCTGATGACATATTTTTTCAGGGATTCAGCATCTGGTCAAGGCAGTGGAATTTAGCATTTGGTGAAACCTAAAGCCTCATCCATTAGGCCTTGCCTCCTTTCTTATTCGACTACAGGTTGAAAGGATCTTCCACAATGTAGAATAATCCACGCCTAGTCCCAGCACCACATGGCAGTTAACAGTTGGGGGAGGGAAGGTGAGACAAAGGATCCCAGGAGTCCCAGACTCTGGCAAGATAATGGGAATGTTTGAATACGCTTCTTCACAATCTGAATCATTTTCTAAGACTGTGCCTGTCCTACAACAGAAACTACTGTTTGGTTATAAAGCCCGTGGGTCTACCAAGGGCACAGATATCAGGACTCCACTAACTTATTACAGAATATTGGTGTCTATCTTGGTTAATTATATTTTGTTTGAATTAAAGTAGCAATTCCTGTCCCAGAGACCCTAGAACAATAAAGAAGAACACAAACCTATTATCAATATTTTTAAAAGGTCAGTGGAATTTGTGCGTTTAAATGACAGAATGTAGCACAGGCTAAGAGAATATACTACGGTTGAATCTCTGTTCCACCAATGACTAGCTATGTGACTGTGGATAAACTTAGTTTACCTTTCTGAGTTTTATTCCTTATGTCAATAATGGGACTAGTGCTACATACTTCATAGAGTGACAAGAATTAAAGTAGATAATATGATCAAGCACTGAGACAAGGGCCTAATCCTTAGAATAGCACTGTGGAATAGAAATAGAATACAAGCTTCACTGTCATTTTAAATGTTTTAAAAGCCACATAAAAAAGCAAAAGATATAGGTGGAATTTATTTTAGTAATATTTAATCATATTTTGTTTAACCCAATTATGCAAATTTTTATGATGTCAAAATATTTTATATCACTTTAGTTTTTTAACTTAAATTTAAATAAATTGAAACTTCAGTTTCTTAATCACACTATCCACACTGCAAGTGCTCAGTACCCACAGTGAGCTACCATATCCCATACAGCAGACAAAGTAGGCACTAATCTAATTACTGTAAGGAGAGGTGGGAACAAAACATGGCTCCAGCAGACCAGGAATTGATAGATACCAGGAAACTACTGGTAATTTTATTAATCTGATCATGCTTTCTTTTTATGTAAAAAAAATCCTGATTTTTTTTTTAGAGACATGAATACTGAAGCAATAAAAGTTGAAATGACATGATTTGCATTAAAATACTTTGGAACCAAAAAGAAATGAAAAAGAGAGATGAAACAAATGTAGTAAAACATTAGTCATTTTTAATCTGAATAACAGATATATGAGCACTTATTATCTCCATTTCATGTTTATTTGAAATTTTTCACACTGAAATGTAAGAACTGGGAATCTAGTTGGAAAAATCAAAAGGCGTAATTCAGTGAGTGCTTCCCTTATGCTGGGCTAGGTTTGGTGTTTGAAAAATTCTCTGAAGTAGTCAGTCACATTTCCATTTGAAGGATGAAGAAACCAGAGTTCAAAAAGTTTAAATGACTTGCCAAATTAATGGAAGCAGTATTTGTACTGAAGCAGTACAAAAATAGATACACATTGTCCCAACCTTCGCACATCTTTTGGTTCAAAAGAATACAGAAATCATGAAAGAAACTACATTCAATGACAGTGATTCTTTGTATTAAAAATATCATCTCAGATTTCATGATATAACATTAAAGCTGGAGGAGACCCTGGTGTTCATGCAGAGTCAACCCATTGACCAAAGAAACTAGGTCTCACTGAAGATAAGTAACTTGCCCCATTATCTCACAGTTGGTCACTGTCAGAGGCACATCTAAACCTACCTTAGCATTGTTACCTCCCATATCCTGTAACAACTAATGTCAACTAGAATCTGAAGTCTTGAGCATCTTGCAAATGGTATTTCCTTCTTGTGAAGCCTCTGTGCATTTTCCCCAACTTTTAAACATATAAGGAGTGACAAAAAGTAAATTCCCAGAATAATCTAATATGTGATAAAGCCAATCAGGGTGATAGTAATTTGGGAGGCCAAAGAGCTACATAAAAGGCTAGTTACATGCCAGGTCTAGCTCAAAGTTGTACATTTGAAGACATATACTTATGATCACAAAAGTCTGTGGATAGGTTCCATGTATCAACTGGCACATAGGAAAAAAGCATCCTGGAGTTGAGAGAGAGGAGGTTATCACTTGGAATCTCGATTTAAAAGGAAGATATAATTTAAATTCTCAAGCAACAATGATTCAGATAACTGATTATTAAGTGGAGAGCCTAGTCTCCATGCCTAAATATATCTAAAGTCCATTAATTTTTCTTCTCTTTCCTCTTTCTTCCTCCATCCCTCAGTCAATTTCTGGTCATTTTAAGAAACAGACTATACCGAAACCAACACCTCAAGGGAGAAGTTTTGTAAATAATTGTTTAAAAATAATAACAATAATGTTATGGTATCATGTGCCCAAATCTAATTGTCCTTTATATATTTTTTCTAACAGGTAAAGCCACACAATGTTTTTCTCTTGTGACCTGCCCAGATTCCATGGAAAATAATGTCACTGAATTTATCCTCATGGGTCTTTCCCAAAATAAGGAAGTACAGCAACTATGCTTCTTTTTGTTCCTACTCTTTTATATGATCATCATGACTGGAAATTTTTTCATTATAATAACTATCCAAAGGAGCTCCAATCTCAACTCTCCAATGTACTTCTTCCTTAGCTTCCTATCATTTGTTGACATCTGCTATTCCTCTGTTACAGCCCCCAAGCTGATTATTGACTTTCAAGCCAAGGTCAAGAGAATCTCTTTTGATGGTTGTATGGTCCAGCTCTTTTTTGTCCATCTGCTTGGCTGCACAGAGATTTTTATCCTCACAGTGATGGCCTATGACAGGTACGTGGCCATCTGTAAGCCTCTACGCTATTTGACCATCATGGACTGGAAATTCTGCTCCATATTGGTGGTGTTCTGTTGGTTAGGAGGCTTTGTGCATACTTTTATCCAGACCGTGCTCACTGTACAACTCCCTTTCTGTGTCCCCAACCTGATCGACCACTACTTCTGTGACGTCCACCCTTTACTGAAGCTGGCTTGCACAGACACGTATGTGGTGGGGCTCATTGCAATGGCCAACAGTGGCATGATTTCACTGAGCTCCTTTGTCATTCTTGTGGGCTCTTACACGGTCATCTTGCTTTCCTTCAAGACTCACTCATCAGAGGGGAGGCACAAGGCTCTGTCCACATGCGCTTCCCACATCACTGTGGTAATATTATATTTTGTCCCCTGCATCTTCATCTACCTGAGACCTTCCACCACTTTTCCTGAGGACAAGATGGTGGCTGTATTTTACACTGTCATCACACCCATGTTGAATCCTCTGATCTACAGCCTGAGAAACACGGAGGTGAAAAACGCAATGAAGAGACTATGGATCAAGAGGTTGTTGGGCAGAACAACCTGGGGATTGATACAGCCTCCGTTGTAACAGTTTCCAAAAGGGTTACTGGGAATTAGTCAGTCACTAGCCCTTAATCCTATCACACAAATAAATAATTGAATATCATATAAAGAGTCTTGGATTTGAAGTCTAACAATCTAGTTTGGAAAGTAGCAATCACCAGTAGTTTGACTTTAGTGATATTCTAAAGATACTCTGATATCTGATAAGAGATATTCCCTACTGGGAGCCCTGAGTGGATTAAACATTTGTACAGGGAAATCTGACACCAAACACAGTCTATTTCATAACAGAGAGTACTATTGCCTCTGAGCAATGCCTCTAAGTGATGTGGTATGTCAGGTATACACATATTCCAATAAAGGAATGATACCAAAAACAAATGCTGAAGTTGATTTCGCTATCTTTGCCTTGCCTGTTTCCGCATCTGTTAAATGGATTGAAGCTACTTTTCCCACCACTTCCCAGGGTTATATAGAGAATCAAATGAGATGGAAGTAGAGGTGAAAGCATTTTGTCAGTGGCAGGAACTGCATTCATTGATGTTATTGTTGTTACCATAACCTTGGCAACTCCAGACATCTAGACAACCCTCATTTAAAGAATTTGATTTGGGGTTGAGGGGTTTTTCTCACATGATCATTACTAAACAGTTCATAGATGAGAATTATTTATGTTGATATTACAGTACAAGCTATACTGGGCTCAGAATGTTTAAAAACATGCTCACCTATAGTGAGGGCTATCTGAGTCAAGGAAAGGGTTTTTAGTGGTTGCTGGGGTGAGCCACCCAGACCCCCTTCAGGATGGAGGTACTCATTCCCTCAGTTGCCAGGAGGGATGGCTGCTCGTGGCTCACTGTTCATCCTTCTCCAGATAATGCCTCCCCCCAGGGCAGTACCAATATCATGTCCTCTTCCTCCAGCAGGCTACAGCCAGGAATGGTCAATGTGGTGATAAAAAGACCAGGGCCTCTTGCCTCAACTTGAAACAACTGTGAAGGGCCATCCCAGCTCTAAACCTCCTTGTGGGACCACCTAAGATCTTTTTTGTTACTGTATCATGGTTCAACTTCTCCCCTCTGCCCAATTCTGCTTCCTTCATTCTTTTACAGACGTTGATATTGGGAGTACTTCCCAAGAAATTTTTACACACAAATTCAATCTGAGAGATGTTGCCTAGGGAACTCAACCTTTGACATAGATTTATAGTAACGGGGGAAAATATATGCAAATATTAAAATAATCAAAATTATTTTTGCATGACTTGAAGAGAGTTCTACCTTCTGAGCAGGTTTACCTAACTTGTTTAACAATATCATGAATAGATAAAAATGCACAGTTTAAATCTTGAACTACCAGTGCAACAAACATAGCACTTGATTTTTATGTGGCTGCCTAACACCCTCATAACCTCTCATCATTGAAACCCAAGAAATTTGAAAAGTTCTGAGTGAGTGATCGTCTTTTCTTTTCTCTCCTGATGAGTAAGGAAGTAAACCCTGGCTTCCTTTAAGCACTGAATGGAGATTTTAAAATTTCAAGGAGTGTGCTCCAAAAAGCACTGAGCCTCCTGAGGCACAGAGCCTAGAGTAGGGGCCCCACATGCCCTTGTTAAGGGCAGTACAGGCTCTGGGTCAGTTTAGGACTATTTGAGCGGCTACAGAAACAGGGACTGTAGCAATTGTTGTATGCTGATTATTTCTACCCTCCCTTTTTTCTACTACCTTATATCAAGAGCACAGTAGTAGCTAATATTTTAGGATTCACATGAGATAATGATTGAATTGACAACATCCACAGAACTATGACTAAGTCCCCTGTGTAGAGAACATAAACTATAGACCAAATGAGGACAAGGGTAGATACTGAAAGGCATCAGGTTGGACTCCTGAACATCCTCTGTACTCCAGAACCACTCTCCACTCTGATGCACCATGGTCTATGTCCTCTGCGGTGACCTTCATGGACTGCTTCAGTGGGTTCCTCTACTGTAATAAAGAAAAAGAAAACTAAGAGACATCATTCCCTGGATCTTCCTGTCACATTTTTACTTGTCTACCAAACTGTTGTTTGCTTCAACAAGTCTCAAGACTTGTAACATTGAGTGTCTCTGATTGTTTGCCAATGAGATTGCTATTGCTTTCAACAATGACCCTGGGCATGAAATTTTCCTCACTCTGCTCCAAATAAAGAGAGTCAACTCTCTCCAGAAGTGGAGATGCCTGTCCTTATAGATTGATGCTCTGCCATGATAGAACTTCTACACCATGTAACTGGAGGGTGAGTGGATGGGGCAGCCTGAGTATAAAATGCCCACAGACTCCTATTCTTCTTTCCAAGTTTGGGTAAATTTTCTTGAATAAACTTCTCAATTTGTTGTATACTTCTGGTCAATATCCAGAGTTTTTGAATCATTATTTTTGACAATTTTGTCCAGTTTTATTATTGCTTCTTAGAGATAGATTTTATGAGCTCCTTATTCAGCTATTATGGAAGTTCCACCTTCACAAACCTTATTTTTAATAGTAAAACATTACAAGCAAATATGAAAACATACTGAAATTTTAAATTATGAAATTAGGAAATCATTGGTGCATGGATAGGCATAAAGTACAGCAAAATATTAACTCAAATGTATCTTGCTCCCATGTGGTATAAAAATATCCAGGAGTTCCTGCTAGTCCCAAGGAGGAGGTGAAAGGTGGCTGAAAGTCGGGGGAACTTCTTTGGGGGCTATGATGGTGAGATAACTCTATGACAGGGGCTGCAGGACCAACAGCCTAAGCCAGGGGCCATATGGAGGATATGGCTGAGATTCAGAGTTGTATAGCCAAGATGAGCCCAAATCAGCAAAGGAGAATGAGGAATTGCTACCCATACTATATAATAACTCCTATAAATCAATAAGAAACATTTTAAGACACAAAACTTATGAAAAGATAATTTATAGAAGAAAAATGTAAGCAGCCAATAAAATATGAAAAATTTTTCAACTCACCAGTAATCAGGAAAATATAAATTGCTTTAAAATGCATCATTTTTTACCATCAGTTTGGTAAAAATGTAAAAGGTTGATAATGTCCATCACTGGTAGAGTGTGGGAAAGTAATATCCTCATATACTGTTGGTGGGAATGTAAGCTAGTAACTGGAGCAGGGACCACTCACTGTCTTCCCTCCTATAGGCACACAGCTAGACCACACTGCTGACCACTGCTGTAGTTAGGAGTGAACGTAATCAAGTTCTCTCCAATAGAATGTGAGAAGTGATGTGGACCACTTTCAGCCCTGACCACTAGAAGCCTCCCATGAACACTCTCCACGCTCTTTCCTCTTCCACTGCCTGGATGCAGATAATGCTGAGTCTTAATAGATGTCTGTGATGGTTAATTCTATGTGCCAACTTGACTGAGCCACGGGATGCCAAATATCTGGTTAAACATTATTTCTGGGTTTGTCTGTGAGGATGTTTCTGGAAAAGATTAACATTTGACTCAGTAGACTGAGTAAAGCAGATTTCCCTGCACCATGAGGATGGTTATCATCCAATCCATTGAGGGCCTGAATAGGACAAAAAAAGCAGAGGAAGGGAGAATTCAGTCTCTCTGCCTGACTTGAGCTGAGCTATTGGTCTTCTCCTGACCTTGGACTTGGACTTATACCATCAGTGGTCCTGGTTCTCAGGCCTTTGGACTCAGACTGGAACTACACCATCGGCTTTCTTGGGTCTCCAGCTTGTGGACTGCACATCTTTGGACTTCTCAGCCTCCATAATCTCTGAAGCCAATTCCTGATAGTAATAAATAGGAATGTAAATATATATATATGACTCTCAGTCTGTGGTACTTCATTATGCGAGCCCAAGGAAACTAATACAGAATGGGAGTGAAGAATAAAGATCAAAGAAAATAAATTTTAAAACAAGAGGGACCTTACATAGACCAATGATAAAATAAGGAATATAGTTAGCTCAGTCTTGAGATTAGTACACACACACACAGAACACACACACACACATATGTTTTGGAACATATATAAGATAATATAATATGAAACAGTTAAAGGAATGGCACTATGGGTTCCAGTCCAAGATGGTGACAAAGGAAGTTCCTGAACTCACCTCCTCCCACGGACACACCATATCTACAACTACACATGGAACAATTCCCTCTGAAAGAAATCCAAAGACCAGCTGAGTGACTCCTACACACTGAGTGAACAAGGAAAAACCCACACTGAAATGGGTATGAAAGGCTGAGACACACTCTCACCATAAACCATTTTCCTAGCACAAGGACAAGCAATCAGGAGAGAACTCCCAACTCCCAGCTTCTCTCTGAGGAGTGAAGATTCTGGACCCAAAATCTAGCATCCCAACTTTTAAGAATTCCACCTGAGGAATGTACCCCAAAACAACTAGCTCCAAAAGCCAACTGGGCTTGTACCCATGAGACCCACAAAACCTTAGCAGACAAAAAAATAGTTCTTAACAGGCACATGAGTATTTGCTGTGGCTACCCTCCCTGGACTCAGTGCAGAGGGAGCAAACAAAAGACTCCCATCTCCCAGTCTTTCCCTGAAAGAGGCTTATTTGCGTAGTTCAAAAGCTGTTACCTTAGGGTCTAGCTTTCAATCAGCCTGCTTCTAAGTGCTGACTTTGGGACATTGACAGGTCTTGGCAAACCCTCAGCTACTGGGAGCCACTAAGAACTAAGAAGGCAGCTTGGACAATCACAAACTTTTGAGGGACAACCAAAAGCTCAGGCCAGGCTGAAAATAAATTTCACCTCCTACGAAGACCACTCCATCAAGACTGGAAGAGGTGCTATTTTATCTAATGCATAGAAACTAACACAGAGAGTCAAGGAAAATGAACAGAGGAATATGTTCTTAACAAAAGAACAGGATAAACCTTCAGAAACAGACTTTAATGAAATTGAGATAAATTACCTGATAAAGAGTTCAAAATATTTGTCATAAAGATCCTCATTGAGGTCAGGAGAACAATGCATGAACAAAGTGAAAATTTCAACAAAAAGATGGAAAACCTAGAAACTACCAAACAGAACTCACAGAGCAGAAGACTACAATAATTAAACTGCAAGATTCAGTAGGGTGGTTCAACATTAGACTAGATAAAGCAGAAGAAAAAAGAATCTGTGAACTCAAAGACAGGGCAGCAGAATTCATTCAATCAGAAGAGCAAGGAGAAAAAAATAGAGGAAAAGAGTGAAGACAGTGTAAAGGACTTATGGAACACCATCAAGCACACCAATATTTGCATTATAGTGGTCCTAGATGGAGAAGATAAAGAGAGAAAGTAGCAGAAATCTTATTCAAAGAAATAATGGGGAATCCTGCAGTGGTCCAGTGGTTAGGACTCCACGCTTCCACTGCAGGGGGCACGGGCTCAATCCCTGGTCGGGGAACTAAGACCCCACATGCTGTGCAGCACGTCCAAAAAAATAATTAATTTTAAAAATTGTTTTTAATTTTTAAAAAGAAATAATGGTTGAAAACTTCCCTAACCTGGAGAAAGAAACAGACATCCAGATTCAAGAAGCCCAGAGAGTTCCAAATAATATGAGTACAAAGAGACTCACACCAAGACATATTATCATTAAATTGGCAAAAGTTAAAGACAAGGAGAGAATCTTTAAAAGCAGCAAGAGAGGGTTTCCCTGGTGGCGCAGTGGTTAAGAATCCACCTGCCAATGCAGGGGACACGGGTTCAAGCCCTGTCCAGGAAGATCCCACACACCGTGGAGCAACTAAGCCAGTGCGCCACAACTACTGAGCCTGCTCTCTAGAGCCTGTGCGCCACAACTACTGAGCCCGTGTGCTACAACTACTGAAGCCCACGCCCCTAGAGCCCGTGCTCCACAATAAGAGAAACCACCACAATGAGAAGCCCGTGCACTGCAACAAAGAGTAGCCCCTGCTCACTACAACTAGAGAAAGTCTGAGCACAGCAACGGAGACCCAACACAGCCAGAAATAAATAAATGAATAAATAAATTTATTTATTTATTTATTTATTTTTTAAAAGGCAGCAAGAGAAAAACAACTTCTTATGTACAAGGGAACCCCAATAAGGCTATCAGCAGATTTTTCAGCAGAAACTTTGCAGGCCTAAAGGAAGCGACATGATATATTCAAAGTGCCAAAGGAAAAAAAAAATGCCACCCAAGAATACTCTACCCAGCGAAGTTGTCTTACACAACTGAAGGAGAGATCAAGAATTTTCCAGACAAGCAAAAGTTGAAGGAATTGATCACCACTAGACCAGCCCTATAAGAAATGTTAAAGGAAATTCTTCAAGCTCAAGTGAAAGGACTCTAATTAGTAACAGCAAAACATATGAAAATATAAATCTCACTGATAAAGGTAAATATATAGTTAAATTCAGAATACTCCAATGTTGTAACAGTAGTGAGTAAATCACTTATAACTCTAGTATGATGGCTCAAAAATAAAAGTATTAAAAATAACTATAACTACAATAATTTGTTAACAGACACACATGGTAAAAAGATGTAAATTGTGATATCAAAAACATAAATGGAGAGGAGTAGTAAAAATGTAGAGCTTTAGTATGCATTTGAACTTAAGTTGTTATCAGCTTAAAATAGACTATTATAAATGTTTTATGTACACCTCAAGGTAAACACAAAGCAAAAAGCTATAGTAGATACACAAAAGATAAAAAGAATGGAATCTAGGCATACCACTACAGAAAATCATCAAATCACAAAGGAAGAGAGCAAGAGAAGAAGAAAGAAACAAAGGAATTATAAACATCCAGAAAATAATTAACAAAATAGCAATAGTAAGTCCATACCAATTAATAATTACTTTAAATGTGAATGAATGAAATTCTCCAATCAAAGGACACAGAGTGGCTCAGTGAATTAAAAAAAACAAGACCCAGCTATATGCAACCTATATCCTTCAACTTTAAGGCATAGACTGAAAGTGAAGGGATGGAAATAGATATTCCAGGCAAATGGAAACCAAAAGAGGAGCAGGGGTTGCTATTCTTATATCAGAAAAAAATAGACTTTAAGTCAAAGAATGTAACAAGAGAAAAAGCACATCATGATATAGTAATAAAGAGATTAATATGTGGAATCTAAAATAAAAGGTCAAACTCAGAAACAGTGTAGAAAAGCTGTTTCCAGGCATTGGGGGAGGGGGGAGGGGAATAGGGAGAGGTTGGTAAAAGGGTACAAACTTTCAGCTATAAGATGAATGAGGTCTGAGGATTTAATGTATAGCATGGTGACTATTGTTGACAACATCGTATTGTATAATTGACATTCACTAAGAGAGAAGGACTTAAATGTTCTCACCAAAAAAAAAAAGATAAATGTGTGAGTTTGCAGGGTGATGGATGTGTCAATTAAGTAGATGGGGGAATCCTTTTATAATGTATATGTATGTCAAATCACCACCATGTACACTTTAATTATCTTACAATTTCATTTGTCAATCATATCTCAATAAAGCTGAAATAAAAAATAGAAAAAAAAAATGGTGCTATGGACTGAATTTTGTCTGCCAAAATTTCATATGTTGAAGCCCTAATCCCTAATGTGATGGTATTTTGAGATGGAACCTTTGGGAGGTAATTAGAGTTAGAGGAGGTCATGAGGGTAGAATCCTCATGATGGGATTAGCAGCTTTATAAGAAGAATAGCTCCCTCTCTCTCTCTCTCTCTCCCTCTCTCTCTCTCTCTCTCTCTGTCTGTCTCCCATATCAGGACACAGCCAGAAGGCAACCTCTGAAAGCCAGGAAGAGTGACCTCACCAGGGAACCAAATCCACCAGCACCTTGATCTTGGCCTTCTAGCCTCCAGAACTATGAGAAACAAATTCCTGTTGTTTAAGCCACCCAGTCTGATATTTTGCTGTGGCAACTAGACCTAATACAGATGAGTACATCTACCTACACTGATATTGAAAGAGCTCCAAAATATTTAATTTTTTAAAAAAGTTGAGGGCTTCCCTGGTGGCGCAGTGGTTGAGAATCTGCCTGCCAATGCAGGGGACACGGGTTCGAGCCCTGGTCTGGGAAGATCCCACATGCCGCAGAGCAACTGGGCCCGTGAGCCACAACTACTGAGCCTGCGCGTCTGGAGCCTGTGCTCCGCAAGAGAGGCCGCGACAGTGAGAGGCCCGCGCACCGTGATGAGGAGTGGCCCCCGCTCGCCGCAACTGGAGAAAGCCCTCGCACAGAAACGAAGACCCAACACAGCCAAAAATAAAATAAAATTAATTAATTAATTAATTTTTTAAAAAGTTGAAAAACAGTATGTGTAATATAATAGCATAGATGTAAAAAAAAAAAAAGTGTTGATCAAATTCATGTATTCTCAACTCTTTCCACTAACGCTCCACAACTCCAATGCTGGCCTCTTCACATTTAATAGAAAAAGTTCTCTGCTGCTACAGTGATCATCAAAGGAAGAAAAAGAGCCAATTATTTTTCTGTTTTGTGAGTTGGATGATCAGTTAGTGCTCCACTTTCTGGAGGCCACTCTCGGGCTTTATGGCATGATGACAACCGCAAGTGACTAATTATGCCCTCAGGAGCTGAGGCAAAGAGTTAGGAAAAGTTTGCAAAGCTAGGAAATTAGTGTCATCCCTTGGGGGTTCTTCAGAGCTAAGAATTTCTTTCACCTGGAGATTCCCCAGGAGCTTCGGTTAGTAATTAAAGGCATGATTGGTTGCTACAAGAACACATCCCCACTAAATGTGCAAGTCGCTAATGAGCTCACAGTTCCCAACTCCTGTAAGCATACTCTGGACCACAACCAGGACACAGCAACTGCCGGTATCCCTGTTAGGTCCACAAAACCATACATTTTAGAAGCAGCTGGGTCACCATGCCAATGCTGGAGGACAGAAGCCATTTCTTTCCCGTCTACCCCTTCCCCAGACAGGTGGCTCTGGAAGGAAGGAGGAGACCACCATTTATGGAATACCTACTAAGTGCCAGGCACTTTATCCATTGGTCAGACCAATGTGGCACCGAACGCCAGTGCTCACCAAGATCCACAGCTCTCTTCTGCCAGGGTACATGGCCAAATGCTATTCCTCCACCAGTGGAAGGTGGGTGAAAGTGATATATGTCACTTACAAACCTGGCCTGTAGAAACCTCCCACCCACTGTCTTCCACTTTCTCTTCCTCATCTGCTACCTGGGTGGTGGCACTCTGGATGACCTTGACAGGTTTGGGTTAAAGGTGGTGAAGCCTGTACTAGCCTAGGTCCTTGAATGGTGCCAGCCACATTAAACTGTGACATAGGTATTAAACCACTGAGATCTGGGCGTTGTTTGTTATAAAACCAGTTAGCTTACCCAACTCAGCCAATCTATTTCACCATCTGGAAAATACAAATTAGATCACATCTTTTATTTACCCAACGAATGGCTCGAGGCTACCTCTGCCTTAATAGCAGAAGTCTTTTATCTCTCATGTAATGCTGGACCTCATCTTAAACCAAAGTGTCCAAGAACACTCAGGCCAAAGGACTCCTGCTTCCAAAGGCCATGCAGGGAGGAAGATCTAAAACTCTGACCAGGCGCTGTGTTTGGTAATAGCCATGGAATCGGTCCTGCATAATCTGATGGGTGTGTGCTGACTGCCGCATTGCGGCTGCAGGTCTGGAGCCCTGCCATGCCAGGGTGTGGCTCCATCCTTCAGCTCCAAGGTCATAGTTACCTTTGCCCGCTGCCACGTGCTCAGCTCGTGCTCCCCAAAACACAGTGGCCTAGGATGGCTGGACCGAGAGGGGCTTCCAGCCCCAGGCACGTGCTGCACAAAACCAAGCCTCCTACCCAAACCCCAGTGCTGAACCTACTTCACCAACACACGTCCCCTTTCCCCTCATGGTGGGCTCCCTCTTGGTGCTTTTAATATTCTTTTATGCTGATGGATTATGGTCAATGTCACCCTGAACCACCGAAACAGGTTTCCTTAAGTGCAAATCTCAGAGACCAAAAGTTGGGGGAGGGGGTCAACCCTTTCCTTCCCAGAAAGCCCCTTGAGCAATTTGTATGAAAACTGTGCAAACCAAGGGGAGAAGCAGGTTTTGCATTGCCTCAGGAAAAACATAATAATAATAAGTGCCTATACACACTACATCTGCATACTTAATCAGGGCACTCAATTAACTTAGAACAAAGACATCTACTCCAAGGAAACCTTCTGCCTCTACCTACATAAAGAAGCAGCATCTTGAATTTTGCACACATTATGTTACTTGAAGCTGTGAGTAAATACTACTGTTCTCATTTTACAGATGCAGAGGTTCAAAGATGTGGAGTGGCTTGTCTGCAGTATCACAACTAGTAGGTGGTCAGCTAAGACACAAAGCAGGTCCATCTGACTCCAAAGCCTAAAACAGTGTCTGAGGATCAGGAAGCTGGGAGTGGCTTAGCTGGGTGGTTCTGGCTCAAGGTCTCCCAGGAGGTTGCAGATAAGCAGTTGGCTTGGGGCCGCAGCCATCTGAGGATTGACTGGGGTTGGAGACTCTGCTTCCAAGATCACTTGGCTGCTGGCAGGAGGTTCAGTTCCTCACCACGTGGGCCTCTCGTAGGGTTGGTTGTTCATGAGAGACACAGACAGACAGACAGACAGACAGACAGAAAAGCTGCAGAGTCTTTTACAACCTAATCTTGGAAGTAACATACCATCACTTCTGCTGAATGCTATTGGTCACACAGACCACAATGTGGGAGAGGAAAAGGGTGGGTTGGATACCAAGTACATTGGGGGCCACCTTGTTGGTGGGAAGACCACATGGGATTTTTTTTTTCCTTCTTTTTCATATCTAAATTTCCTAAATTTTTTTACCATAAACATATATGCTAAATTATAAGGAAAAAAGCTACTGGCTGCTGGAAAGTGCACTTCCATAGCCCTGCTGTTGATTTTTAGGCATCTCCTATCAACCTCTGAGTTCCTTTTCTTCTTTTTTTATCATCATCATCAATAACTTTTATTTGTTTTTAAGTTATGTCAGTTGACAAACTACATATTGGGGAAATCTACCTTTGGTCATGACTGAAAGATAAAGACCAAAAGATACTAGGAAACACCCAGTTAAACTATATCTTCTTTCCACCAAATCTCCTCTTTGACATTGTCAAAATGACCTTTTCAACCAACTTTGTCACAAATTTCACAAGGATATATTAACAATAATTACAAGACTGTAAAGAAAGATTGATATGAAGTTGGGTATGGGAAGTGATCAGGTTGGGACCCATGCCTTAGCAGGGGGACACAGGAGAGGAGAGGGATATCACAGTCTTGCAGATCTTCCCTGGGAAGTGAGGGTTCTACCCACATGTTGGGCACGGAAGATGAGTGCCCTTAGCTGATTTTAAAACCAGTGGGGGGGCTTCCCTGGTGGCGCAGTGATTAAGAATCTGCCTGCCAATGCAGGGGACATGGGTTCGAGCCCTGGTCTGGGAAGATCCCACATGCCGTGGAGCAACTGGGCCCGTGAGCCACAATTACTGAGCCTGTGCATCTGGAGCCTGTGCTCCCCAACAAGAGAGGCCGCGATAGTGAGAGGCCCGCGCACCGCAATGAAGAGGGGCCCCCACTTGCCACAACTAGAGAAAGCCCTCACACAGAAACGAAGGCCCAACACAGCCATAAAATAAATTAAAAAAATAATAATAATAATTAAAAAAAAAAAACAGTGGGACTTACAGGAGGGCTGTAAGAAACCAAGACTTCATTGGTAAAGCACATGCACCTATGCTTGCTTCCTCCTGGGAACAGCACAGAGAAAGTAGATTGAAAACTGCCTGGGGCTCTGGCTGGTTCCTCACGACTGCTGCAGTATGCACCCCAACACGCACTAGGAGGCCACTGTAGCCACTCTTGCTCCCCGTGCTGTTCCTCACTAGGGTGGAAGTGCCATGGCCAAGGAGTGTGCACTCACTTGGAATGGAACCAGCTCAGACCTGATCGTCAGGGTTTCTGCTCCAACACCTTGGGCCCTACCCACACCCCCAACAGAGTGTGACTGCCATTGAGCACCCGAGAGCTCCTGGCTCCCACCTGGCTCTGACTCTAGCTCCTCCACCTCCAGCCCAACTTCCCACCAAGGTGGTAGCTGCTAGCACACCCTCGGGGACAATATGACCCATGCTCGCTTCAGATCCAGCTCTGTGATTTCCTTTTCTAATCGTCTTTTCCTCCATTGCCCTCTCACAGCCTGACCAAGGATTGCGTTCTCAGCACGGTCCTCTGGCGCCATCTATTGGCGGGCATCCAAAATCACTGCTGTCAGCTGACAGCTGCGAACGCGCGAGTCCAAAGGCCTCAGCTGCCTGCAGTAAAGTGAGATAGATAGGATATAACCATCGTTTGGCGGGGGGTAAAGCCTAGGGTCCCGTGTTTTTCTTCAGAGGGCCCAGGGGTCCTCCATATTCATCCACGAAGGGAGCTGTGGGATCCCAGAAGGGATGGGAGGGCTGTAAGAACTTTGTAGAGCAGGGCTAATCCTCTTTTCTCCCTGCTTCCCCCTTCTGCTTCCCAGATGCCGACCAGGCCTTCCACCCTGGCAGGGCCATGCTCAGCCGGGAGCAACCAGGTGGGCCCCTGTTTCGTCCAGCTGAACAGCTCAGAATCTAATATCCAGAAACTTAACTTTCACGTTTAACAAACTGCAACTGAAGGCACTCCAAAAAGCCTTGTTGTTCATTTTAAAGAACTTTGTAAAGCTGGACAAATATATTTTGAAATATGTTGTAGCTTATTTTTTTGAGTCAAGAAGAAAAATGCTGAAGTTTTCATTAGTCTCAACAAGTACTCCATACTCATTGGGAAAAATTAGAAAGTTTAGGAAAGTAAAAATAAAAGCCACTCATAACCCCACCATTACATTATTCTGGAGTTGTCTTTCTTGTCTTCTTATGTGCTTACCTAATTGTTTACTAGAATTATTTTCTTATAGTTCTATAAATTGTTTTTCTCACTTCAGCTTTACATGTTGTAAGAGCCCAGGTGATCACTTGATTTTTATTTCCCATTGTAACTGAGCAGGACCCTATGAAGCCTTCCTAGGTCAGACCTCCCCCACTCCCCCTGCACCCACCCATGTCCTCTGCCTGCCTCTTGTCTGTAGAAAAACTTTACCTAAAGAATAAATTTAATCAGAAAAGTGAGAAAATGCAGAAGCAAAGAAAAACAGCCAAACAAGACAAAATAATGATAGTTTAGCAATTAAACAAAGTCAAGGACATTTAGCTCCTCCTCAAGGGATGTAGAGAATATTCTGAGCCATATTATTTGAGCTGTTTTGCAGAGATTAAAACCCCCACCTGGTAAACAAAGTTAGCTACATGATGCCCAGACTGTAGCCATGACATAAGAGCTCCATCTGCACAAAGCCAAGAACTGGCCTCAAGGAAATGGGAACAAACCAGCCCTGGAACTGAAGATTAACTGTATTTAAAACAATCAAGATGACATTGATCAAACTGCCATATGACCAATTTCAAGATGACTGTCAGAGCTGACTGTGCTGTTCTGCACGTAGGCCCCCCATCCCCTGCCTATACACCCTGGAAACTCCCCCTTAAAAGCTCTTGCCCCCAGTGGGCAACAGGGAGTTGGTTCTTTGGGACACGAGTCCGCCTTCTACCCAGCATTGCCAGCTTCCTCAATAAAACTGTCTTTCCTTTTACCCAGCACCTATTTCTCAGTATTGGATTCTTGAGGGATGAGCAGTTGAACCTGAGTTCAGTAACACCATGATACCTCAGTTTCTAGGCTACACCTGCATATTCTTTATCAAATTAAGTGCTAGAAGAAGGCAACACTTGAATGCTGGCCCGTTTTGCAGTTTAGCCTGGTTTTTGAACAGTATCCAGTTAACAACAGGTCACTGATAGAATGTGAAGGTTTCTTGTACCTTCCTGCCTGGACCAAACCAATAGTATATGCATAAAGTTCTGGGACAAGTTTGGCCTGAATTAAAGCACGAAGAATGTGGATTTGTTCCCCCAGCCCAGAAAGAAGCCTAGCAGAGGGCCTTCCCTGGTGGTACAGTGGTTAAGACTCCACGCTTCCACTGCAGGGGGCACGGGTTTGATCCCTGGTCAGGGAACTAAGATCCTGCGTGCCACGTGGTGCGGCCAAAAAAAAAAAAAAAAAAAGCCCAGCATAACTAACTATAACATAATCTTTAGTGAAGGCCTCTAGGATAGAGATATAGGCAGATCCTTACTGTTTTCTCTCACGTGTTAGATACCTCCAGGTTCTGTTCCTAATTGCCTGTGCTAAGAAACTGACTACATTTTAAACGAAATCATCTACTGTTGAAAGAGATGACTAAGAACCAAACTTTGGAGTTGACTCAGACTCCAGTTCTGCCTATTACTAGCTATAGGGCTGTGTTTTAGTTAGTAATTGCCACAAAAATGCCGTGTTTTAGTTAGTAATTGCCACAAAAATGCCACATAACAAATGACCCCAAAGGCATAGATTCCCATGGAATAAATTATCCTCATGGATGTGCACATCACCTAGGAGCCAGCTGACCTAGAACAGGGCTGGGCCATGTAGCTCTGCACCAAGGTAGAGTCTCGGCAGGCTTGGCTGGGCAGCTCTATTCATTCTGGGGCCCAGGCTCACAGGGCAGCTGCCCAGGGGAGGTTATTTTCATGGCAATGAAGAGGGAAAACAAAATCAAGCAAAATCTCATATGGACTAGATTTGGAATGAGTACTTCTGTTCACATCTATGGGCCAAAGCAAATTGCAGGGCGGCCTTGTCTTAAGTCCAAAACAAAGGAGAGGGAATGCATCAGGCCACCATCACCACATGTCTCAGATCCACCCATCTCTCCAAATTCACTGCCACTTCCCTCACAAGTGACCATCATCTATTTCCAAAACCATTCCTAAGGCAGAGCCTCTAACAGGCTCTCCTGCTTCCAGGCTCCCCTCCTACAACCCATTCTCCTTGCAGTGACCGGCACATCAGCACACTCTGTTGTGGAAACTCTGATGGCCTCCCACGGCTCGTAGGCTAGCTTCCCATCTCCCGACCGCGGCTCCCGAAGCCCGACTCACTCCCGACTGTCTCCGGCTTCATATTCTGCCCTTAGCTTCCTCACCAGCGAGGCCCTAAAGACCACAGCCTTCTCACTGCTCTTCAGAAGTGCCAGCTTCATTCCTGCCTCAGGGTCTTGGCACGCTGCCCCTCCGGGGCTGGCCTCTCACTTCAGCCGCAGTGTGTCGACAGATACGGGTTCGATTCCTTCTTAATTTCCTGTCTCTCCCATAGGCCCTTAAATTCCACAAGGACAGGGATTATGCCTGTTTTGTTCACAAATGTACACACCGAGGGCCCACTGCCAGCCTGTAGTACATGATCAATACAAATTTAAGTCGATAAATAAATAGCTACACTTACTGGGTGTTTAATATATCCCAGGCAATACGCTGAGTGTCTCAGCATGTTACAGCATCAAAAGTATAACCACACTCCTACCTGCCATCTTCTTTCTTCCTGAACTTACCCTCAAGGGCCCTCTCTGCTGGGACATGAAGATGGGCCCTGGGAACTTCCCAGTTGAAGTTGTAATGGTCAGATGACCATTCAAAACACTTGTGGGAAGATGCCCTCCTAGGGAACTGAGTCTCTAAACTTCCTCAGCTTTAACAAGAAGACATCCACCAGCACCCAGCCCCCTCAGGCACTCGGGGCTGTGTATTCAGCAAGCCACAGATGCTGCATTCCGGACACCTCGGGCAAACTTCAGCTCTCTGTCACCTACTGCTTATCATCTGTTTTGTTTTGTTTTGTTTTTTTAAGAGAACGAACATATGGTGACCAGGGGGGAAGGGCGGGGGGGAAGATAGTTAGGGAGTTTGGGATTGACATATACACACTGCTATATTTTAAATGGATAACCAACAAGGACCTACTGTATAGCACAGGGAACTCTGCTCAATACCTAAATGGGAAAAGAATTTGAAAAAGAATAGATACTTGTATATGTAAAACTGAATCCCTTTGCTGTACACCTGAAACTAACACAACATTGTTAATCAACTATACTCCAATATAAAATAAAAAGTTTTTTTTTTAAAGATGCTTATCAAAAGTAGAAAAGTTCTGTGATTTCCACTCAGTCAGTTTGGGCAGGGGGAGAACTGAAGCTCAGGCCTCCAAACTTCTGGACCCGCACCATCCTTCTTACCACCATGTATCTGGAAGCATCTCTTTAAAAGCAAAATATTTTCTATCCTCAATGAGGCAAGTAATCATGTCTGGAATAATTCCATTGTCATATGCTCCAGATCTGTGCTTTTTGCCTAATCAGGAAAGTAATTACAGCAAGGGATCTTGGGCAGACCTGGACATACTATGGGAATCCATGCCTGGAAAACTGACCTGATTTCACCCAGTATTTCAAATAAACAACTCAGGAATGTGCTGGAATTGTCAGTAGTTATTTTGACTTGGCAAGCAGGCCAGCATTTAGCTGTAGTCTCCAGATGGTTGGGACAGGCGAGGAGGATGAGAAATGAGAAAGAAAGGGAAGAGGTGGGGAAAGAGAGAAAGGGATTGAGAGGGTGCGATCAGCAAGGGAAACAAAAGATCTGATAGGACCCCGCCTGCTCTGCCCGATGGCAATGACCACTGAGGACCTAGTGGGACCTGGAGGCCCGGGCAAACGTGTCTCCCACTGAACGTGCTACAGTGTGGCCTGTTCTGTGCAAGAAAATATACCCTTTACTCCCACTAACTAGTCAAGGGTCTGGTGGTGTCCTTCCTTCCATCCTATTGTGGCCATTCACCCTTGTGACTACCGTGCAGTTTCCATGCAAAGAAAATAGAGAAGGCAAAATTGTGTGTATATGTCTGTGTGTAAGTTTACTTATGTACACACACACACACACACGCCTGGTGCAGCGTCTTAAAGGTGAGACGGTTTTAATCAACCTGGCTTACAATCCTAGGGCTCTTCCCTGCCAGGGTCATCAGGCACAACCTGACCTCACCTCACCTCACCCCTCCCTGCACGCCCTCATCCTGAAGCCCTCACCATCCTCCAAGAGGGCACGTTCACCCCCTGCCTCCCCCCTTATATCCTCCAACTAAAATCCTGCTTAAGACTTGGCTCACATACCACCCCCTTATGCTCCTGGGACCCCTGTCACCTGTTCCTTTGTCGCCTCCAGTATTTCGTGGGGTTTGTTGTCCATTTGCATCACACGTGCCCCTGGCCCCTCCCTCTAGACTGTCCGCTTCTTACGGGCAGGACTTGTGCTGCGTTCACCCTTTGTGTCCCTGATGGACCCGAGGAGTGGGCACTGCCGCCGTCCAAACAGTAAATAAGGCAGGGGTTGAGTGGAGAGTGTGTGGCGACACTTCCTCCTTGACACGATGTAGCTGCGCTGCCTTGTGTGTGAAAACCAGTTGGTGCGTCTGGGTGTGAAATGCTATTTTTCTCCATATTTTCATCATCTAACATACTAAAGATTTTATTTACGCTATGTTGTTTGTCTGCCTCCTCTTACCAGGATGTAAGTTCCATGAGGGCAGAGATTTCTGTCCATTTTGTTCACGGTAGAACCTTCAGCCACCAAGGTACAGTGGCTGGTGTATAGTAGGTACTCAGTACATCACTGTTGAATGGATTAATTTGTTTCAGGCAAGAGGAATAAGAGAGATCTTAGAATCATCTCAGTCTACTTAGAGTTTGCATCAAGGCATAAGGGAGCGAGATGAAAGAAAAAGTACCCAAACTGCCACAGTCTCCCAGCAATTCTGAGATTCCCCAAATCCCCCAACCAGAAAACCCTCTAAAACTCCTGGAGGCTTGCCTAAGGCATATAAGCCACCCCCAAGTGGGTGTCTGTCCATCTGCAGACCCACGTCCGACCCTCTGTGAGCACAGGCAGCCACACCTTAGCTGCACACTCACTTCCCCCAGGTCTCCACTTCGTCACCCTCCGTGTGTGTTTCGGGCTGAATTATGTGCCCCCAAAGTTCGTATGTTAAAGTCCTAACGCCCAGTGCCTCTGAATGCAACTGTATTTGGAGACAGACTCTTTCAAGAGGTAACTAAGGTAAAATGAGGTCATTAGAGTGGGCTGTAATCCACTGTGACTGCTGTCCTTATAAGAAGAGGAGATTAGGACACACAGAGGGACGACCATGTGAAGACACAGGGGGAGATGGTCGTCCACCAGCCAAGGAGAGAGGCCTCAGAGGAAACCAACCTGCTGACACCTTGATCTCAGACTTCTAGCCTCCAGAACTGTGAGATGATAAATTTCTGTTGTTTAAGCCCTCCCAGTCTGTTGTACTTTGCTACAGCAGCCCTAGCAAACCAAAAGGATGTGGGAAAATCCCAAGGGAAACGTGTTTTTGTTAAGGATGCCCCAGCTGAATGCAGGAAACTAAACCGCTGGATAAGCGAAATGATTTGGACATAAAGTAAGGAGGGGGAAAGTCAAACAGAGGCATAATGTGTTGACATTTTTTATATTTGGTATTTATAAGTCTTTTTAAAAATGTTTTTTTCAGGCCATTTTTTTCCTTAAAAAACAAACCAAAAAAAAAGCAACCAACAGCAATACTCTGTACAAGTATAACAAACATTAGAAATATGCATCATTCCAAAATAGTTACAAGAAAATTACAGTTTTAGAGTCCACATCAACATATGCTATTCATAGGTGCCCCCGAGGGAAAAAAAGCTACAGTATGTTAAGTACTCGACTGCTACACATAGTCTGAAAACTCAGAACTTGGACTTTGGAGGCAAATCAACATCAGTCACCAAGACTTGTTTAGCTCAGCAAGTGCAATCAAGCATTTCAAAAGAAAACCAGGCTTTTTCATCCCAGATGAAAAGCGAACATGAATCATCTGCCTAGTTGGCCCCAAACCCAGGAGCCTCTGACTTGGTGATGCCCAAATCCAGTGGAGTCAATTATGCCAAAATCTAATGGTTGTTACATGGCCACAGGGAACAGACCCAAATGTCATTTCCTACTGGTGCCAATCATCACGAGATTTAACTTTGCAGACAAAACGTCCTTGCTCTTGGGAGAAGATATCAATGGCCCAAATCCCCCAAACTAACTCATCCCATCCTGGCTGGTTTTCTGTATGCAACTGTCAAATACTAAGCAAGGGCGATCACACCATCCCCACAATTCCACTGGACTCCTCAAAGTTTAGTTCATTGTTCACTGTTCCATTGTTCCTGGAAGGGTTGGGGGCAGGAGCTCAAAAGCACTTTCTCTTTTCTGGGACCAACCCCCAGCCCGGGTGTCCTTTATATTTACACATTAATCTTCCCTTTTCACTGTGCTATAAATACCCTCACCAACCCCCACCCACCCTTGGCCCATCGCCAGGTCTCTTCAGGATGCAGAGAAGCATCGTGACCTTCGTGTGACCTGCCCATTTGGAATCCAGGCCTCTCCACCACAAGCCTTCCTCTCAGGATTGGGAATGACGTCTGAGAGTGGCTGCTGCCCATTTCCCAAGATCATCCCAGGCGGAAGGGAGGAAGATTTCTGGTTTTTGCATTTTGACACAATATGTTTATGATTATTGTTGCTTTCATCTTTTAAAGGAATTTTTCGAGTTAAGTCCTTCCCTCTGACTTCTCCACGGCAGCGGCAGTAATGTGGGCAGGGCGTACATCTACATGGGATTTGGTACACTGGCACCCATCACCGTGGTTTCCTGACAAATTGAAGTGGGAAGGGGTGTGACCCACAGAACTGCTGCCTGAACCGGGACCACTGAAGAAGTTACGGAACTCTCCAAGATCTGCGTGCAAGGGGCAGCCTTCCAAGTGTGAAGGCTTGGAAGCAATCGCCCAAACCCAGCTTCACTCAACACCCCGGGACGGCACGGCTTCCCTGATGCAGACCTTCAGAGCCAAAGAGGAGGACCCAGCCTGGCCTGGCCCGGCCAGCCCACTCCTCCAAGGGCCTGATACTGAACAAACTGCTTTCTACCAAAGAGAGCAAAGGATTCAGCAAAAAGTGCAATTTCCATTTGGAAAGTAAGGTTCTCCCAAAACACGACACCATCACCACTTCTCCTTTATTTCTTTCAGTACCTCAAAGGGAGAGGGAGACAAAAGACGTGCAACACTCGACCTCTGAACCGAATCAAGGGCTTTCTGTACGCGGTGGTTCCCCCTTCGTGACCCTAAAATACCCAAATGTCCAGTCAGTGATCGAAGTGCCGGTGAGTTAAGGAGCATGGCAGGGTCAGGAGACAGGTTCCCACAGATCCACGGTGACCAGGGCACCCTGCTCCCATTTTCAATAGGACACATCGTCCTATGTTTACAGCAGGATTTATGACTGTGGGAAACGGCCACAGGACTCCAGGGACTTGGTCATTCCTTCATAAGACCTTGTACACTTCATTGCCTATTGGAGGAGAAACTCAACGCATCTTCAAAATATAACCTGAGCCACAATATAAAATAAAAAGAAACAAATCCTTTCGCGTTAATGCCTTGAGAAGTTTACAGATTATGTACCAATAAAATAAATCCACATAGATTCTGAAATTCTCGGTGGATTACACATACCTGAAAGCCAAAAACAACAACAACAAAAATCAATCTACACTTTAAAAAAATCAAAGTAATTACAGCAGCAGTATAGTGAAAAGAAGTTTTAAAAATAATAATTACATCTTTGATACAAATTCGAACTTTGTACACCTCAGTTCCAAGGAATGACTGTTTTAAGAGCTTAGTATATATATATACACAGCAGATACGGGTATGTGTCACTGCAGATACAGACTAAAGCCAGTAGACTCTACGGAAGGAGGGATTCATCTGACACTGTTTTCACACGGAAGTGTTCGCAGATTGCCACGCTTTTAAAAACACACACACGTACACGGACACACAGAGACACATAAAATGCCAACCTGAGTAAAACGTTACTAAAAACCTAGAGCATCATGAATCACTAAGTCACATATTGCACCTTTAAATAATCCTTCTTACCACATACAGAAATGAGAAAAAAGATCAAATGGGGACAATAAAAGATTATTGTGTCACTGAAGGGTTCCTCTGCTTCCCCCCGACCTTCCCCCACCCCGAAATTCTCACGGTGATAATTTAGTTTCCACTCTTGCTCAACCAATGGGCAGAAAATGTGGTCATCAGAAGTGTCTTTGGGGAAAAAATAGGAGGGGAAAAGGGAAGAAAGAATAGAGCACAAAACAGGGGATGGGGGAAGTTGGGGAGGATCTCCTCTAATCAAATGAGAACAGGAATGTTACTGAGAAGGCTGAACCTCTGATACTAAACTACTGTTTAAATATTCCACATAGTCCAATTATGAGATTCAATACAAAAATAGAGATCTACTGAGTTTTACCTGTGGAAGCATAATTCAGAAAAGGCACATGTTCAAATAGAAAACCCAGGCAGGAGAGGTACCACGTAGCCCTCCCTACATGATAATCATCCACAATTATGTATTTTCCATCAGCTAGATTCCAAGATACAGTAGGTAAAAATAGACCTCTGATACTTAAAATATATTCAACCTAACACAATCCTGGCTTTAGCGTGTGAATCATATAAAATAGTCTTTTTAAAAAAGAATGTCTTGTAAAAGAAAAAAAAAAAATCATAGCTCACTTTTCCTGGTGTTCTGTAATTCTCAAGAAAAAAAAAAAAGAGTGAACTCATCCCACTGATAATCAGAAACATAGTTGATTTGCTCACCACCCATCCACAGCCCCTGATAGCCCCAACTTCTCATTTGTCATGTTTCACATGTGCAGCTTCACACTCTCAAATTAGTTCTAACAAAACGGAACAAAGAATTAGGATACTAGACATATAAAAACATGTCAACATCGGGGCATTTTCCTTTGCTGTGGGTGTGACGGTCTGGTTAACTCCAGAAAGGTTTTCCTTTGGAATTTAGGCAATGTAACCATTTGTCTTTCCGAACGCGGTCATTGGTGCAAGGTTTTCGTAGATTGTCATTGCGGTTGTGTTCTGGTAGATGAGATCTACTTTCGAGTCCTTCTGGGATCTGATAATATCCAAAACACACTGATTGAGGAAAACATACTGGTCCTGTTAGAAAAAGAAAGAGAGAAAACAAATGAGCACAGGTCCCAAAGATGAGCACCCAAGGTTTTTTTCAAACAGATTACTGCCCTCCAACCCCACCCACCCCACAGCGAACACTCCAAGTTCACGTAGGTCAAGGGGTAGTAGTGGTGAAATCTGAAACCACAGACAGCAAGGTTCTCATCATTAATGGTTCTCAATGAGAGCGGTGCACTCCCTGCACCTCCCGGCACCAAGGAAAAGTACCAGAGTCTTGGGGAAAGGCAAAGAAAGAATGTGGAGGAAATAATGCACTAAAAAGTCCAGCAGGGTTTTCTTGGCTAGGGAGGAAGTGGAGAATGAGTAAGCTATGATTCTCAACAGAGGGGTGGGTTAAAGGGGGATGATCAGGGCTGAGTTGGGGGTCCCCATCCTAAACGGGGTGTAGAGACAGGGGTAATGATTGGGGTAGACCTGAAGGTCCCCACGCTTCAGGCAAGCACATCAGAATCTGTAGGTAGCCATTAAAAAGAGGAAGAAAGGGTGTATGCTGAAAGATATTCATAATGCTGTTAGAGGAGAAAAACATCACAGGGCAGCATTACCTACAAAATAAGATCCAGTTTTTAAAATATGCTCTGTGTGTGTGTGTATGTGTATACATTTTTTTAACAGAGGTACATAAAGAAGCCTGTAAAGATACATGCAAGCTGTAAACATTAGCTACCTCTAGGGAGTGGAATTGGGGAAGAAAAAGTAAAAGAGAAAAATGTCCTCTGTATAATCCTGTACTGTTAAATTTTTTTGATATGAACAAATTTATATTATTTTCAAAATATTTTAAAAAGGGATGAGAAAATTTGTAAGCAGGTATAAGATTTCTGTGTTTCTCAAAAGCGGATAAAAGATTGAGAACTACGACTCTATATGTTAATTACAGCAGGAAATAGAAGATCTCTGTCCCCACCAACGCAGGAGGTGACTTCCACTCTTCCCACCACAGCCATGCTGCGCCACCCCAAAGCACACAACGCACGCAGGCCTCCGGAACATTCCCTGCTGGACTCGGAAACCCAGCACATACTCATAGAGTTCTGAATTGGTTCAGGGTGACGGCCTGATACAAGATTAATATTCTGCTCTATCCTGGCCAGGGAGCATTCATCCTGACAGCTTTGAGGAAGGCTATTTCCTAATACACATGTTGAGAACATGCCTTGAACACATCATTTATCAGGAACATTTCAGGGAAAGCCAAAGCCAACAGTTTTACATAAATGACACTGTAGATATTAAGCATGCATTTTCCCAATTGGTCACCATCCTCCCGTAGCTATGATGATTGATGTTCTTTAACATTTACAAGGCAGGGTGAGGATATATTGCTGTGTTAAAGCTTAAAGCAGCATTATCCTATTTCGTATCATTAATATTTGATAAGTCCATTTCATTAGCTTATTTTAAGAATGGTCAGACCTTCTTAGAAATCAAGAGTTGAAAAGACCAGTTTTATGAGTTTAAAACCCAGAAGCCAAAGTTCAGAGACTTGCTAAGATTATTTGGTGAGTCAGTGGCAGGAAGGTGAGGAATCCTGATACTGTCTCGGTTTGTAGCTGCATTGCTGCTATCAGGACGACTATGTCACTGCACCGGGTATCGTGGGGTAGTTCAATCCCACATCACTTTAAGGTCTTGAAAGAAATCCACCTCACAGCCAAGAGCCAGAAAGATCTGGAAGGGTGGAATATTTTAACACAAGTGTGTGACATGATGCCATCTTTTAAACACAGACGGGAAGGGGGAATTGTCAAACACAGACATTGGGCTCACCTCTGTTTGCACCATTAAAGGCCTGTGCATTCGAAGGTCGTACACAATCCCGTACACATCCACAGTGTTCTCGTCCTCTATCTGATAGATAAGACGATCGATGGCAATGAAAGTGCCCGTCCTTCCCACCCCAGCACTGAAAAAAAGGGGAAATGAGCATGTCAGCATGGGTTACCTCTACTGTAAAACTCCCATTTCTCCATTTATACATATATCTTACTCTCCTCCGCTATCAGGCTTTGAGGGTCAAGCCCAGGACCATTACCAATTGGCTCGATTGAAACCTTTTAAGTCAGACTGTACTAGCTTAGAACTGGGGCCCAAGTCCTAAAGTTACTTTCATGTCAAATGCCACAAATAAAACACCTTGCTAGAGTGTCTTGAATCTCAGTCCCATTCAAGTCGCCACTGTATCTAGGATGGCAAGTTTCATCAATTTACTCCCCAGAGGGCAACAAAGTCCCTCCCTTCTTCTGTCCTAAAATCAATTCCTTCAGCTTCAAAGCTAATTTCTTATTGTTCTGGAGGAGAGGGTGGCAAACTTTTTCTGTTAAGGGCCAGAGAGTAAATATCTTCAGCTTTGCAGACTTTGCAAATCCACTCTTTCTGCCACTATAGCATAAAAGTAACTATAGACAATATGTAACCAAATGGACATGGCTGTGTTCCAATAATACTGTATTTACAAAACCAGACTTGGCTGTCTGGTGACTTAGACTGTGGTGATGGTTTCACAGGGGTATACTCATCTCCAAACTCATCAGGTTGTATTCATTAATTTACATGCAGTTTTTATATGTGGAAAAAATATTTTTAAATAAATAAAATGAAGTAGAATTATGTGTTTCAACATTGTTGAACAGCAAACCAAAATGCTAAACAAAACAGGTTGCAGAATGATGTATACTTTATAAAATCTGGTAAAAGTTTAAAGCTATATAAAACCATAGAGTTACGTACATATGTAATAAAATATAAAAGCATGGAAGGGAATGATACAGACCAACTTTAGGACCACATTCACCTATGTAAGAAGGCGAATGAGATAGAAGGCTAGTAAGCAGAGACTTTAATTGTATCTGTAATGTATTATTAACAAAAAGAAACATATATGGCATCATGTCGTGCTTGATTAAATTGTTATTATTCTCCATACTTTTGTAAGGTTGAAATATTTCAAAACAAAATATTATAAATAAGAAAGAAATTAAAATATATTACGATTTTTTTTTAAATACAGGCAGGTGACCAGATCTGACCCACAGGCTATAGTTTGCCGACCGCCGTTCTAAAGTCGAAGGCTTAGGGAATAAGCCCTACTTCTTTATTGGTCCCTTATCCAAACCTTTCTTGAATTTGTAAATACCTATTGCAGTCCCTCTTAGGGTTTTTTTTTTTTTTTCAAAAGTGTCCATATTTATAATTACGTTTGAAATCTGTCACACATGGACAGCCATCTGCATACCTGCAGTGCACCAGAATCGGTGACTCAGGGGGACTCTGCTTCATGTAGTCACGAACAAGGTACCGGAAGTTGATGAGCAGGTCAGTGGTGTCGGGAACGCCATGGTCAGGCCAGGAGGTGAAATGGAACTGACGCAGAGGGTGACTCTCACTTGTCTGAATCTAAAAGCCAAGAAAAGAGGTAAGATCCAGACAGCAAGGCAAGCTAGATCAAGCAGTACCTGAAGACTGAACTGCACGGCTCAGCTGAAAGGCAGCTCAGCAGAAGTGGTTACGACCACAAATTAGAACTGTACATTGGTACAACAGCTGATAAAGTGCTTGCAGGGACTTCGCTGTACTCATCAAATCCTCATAACATGCCAAGCAGGAGGGTTTACTATCCCCCTTTAAAGAAGGAGGAGAAAGGTTCCAAGAAGTGAAACAACTTCTCTAACACTCAGCTCAGAGGCAGAAGTCTCTCATCCTTCGATTCTGAGTTCAGAATCTTCCCCTTCCAATCCAGCCTCCTGCCAATCATGTGCTCACATTCTTACACCTACACCTCCTTAGAGCTTCATAAACCCCACCCCTTGAGCCCACCTGGAAATGTCACTGACCAAAAATGAATTTATACAAATACAACTATGATAGTCAGTGCCTTCGGGGCAAGAACTGCCTCATAATTCACATCTTATAAAGAATTTAATAAAGTGATAGGCAACTGGCAAGCACCAAGTAAATATTTAGAACTGTAGGGGTTTGAGAAAGGGCTCTCCCCAAAAAGCATCTATTTCGACTTCAGATAGACAATAGAAAGTGAAGCTTATTATAACAGAGTTAGTTATTACACAGACTGGTTTCCTACAGGGACCAAAGCACATACCTTTAATTATCAGAACTCTGCCCAGGCTGGGCCATTCCCATTCCTGATTCAACTGTACTCATTATGCCTACACCTGGGCACTGGCCTCACCTGTGTGTACCTACATCTGGACTGCAGACATTTCCATCTTCTTTATGACAGCTACCCTTTGAAGCTTTTTTTTTTTAATGTATATACATTACAAAAGCAGTACATTCACATTATTCAAAATGTGGAAGACAGTAAGAAAAAAGGGCAGTGAGGGAAGAGGGTACTGTGAAGTCCCGTCCCGCATGAACATAACATTCACAGATTTAATTATAAGTACTCATCCAAAGAAAGAAACCAGCCATGAGAGAAAAGAGGGGAGAAGGAGAGAGCTGAGGGGAAGGTCAGATTTTCAGTATTATCTCCACAGAAGAGCAAAGAGGCTCGGGTTAGAGGTGGCAGTCAAAGGACACTTTCAGACCTATCAGTTATGTTCCCACTTTTTAAAGGGAACATATATTCATGCGTTTTGTACAATTAAAAATAATATTTTATTAAATGCCATGTGGTATCCTGGATTGGATCCTGAACTGGAAAGGGCTTTAGTGGAAAAATATGAACTTAGAATAAAGTCTGGAGTTTAGTTAATAAAAATAATAATAATAGTAATTTTTTTAATGATGTGGACCAATTCTACCCACAATTCCCCTCCACAAGGGCAAACTCCAAGCAGTGAAAGCAACCAAGGATAAGCCAGTCTGTTTAAAATGGGTGAAACCTATAGAAATAAGTATGACATTTTAAGGGATTCTCAGCTATGGTGAACTGCATTATTTATGTGACTCATTCAATACATGATTAACTGCTTTGATGGCATCTCCAGGAGAGGAATTGAAATAAGTATTAATGGAGGCCAGAGCCTTTGAGACACAGCAATTAGCAAAGAGTTAATAATATACTACAACAGTGTAGCATGAAATGACTTATGAAATCTTCAAGGATAATTCTCATCAACTAGAAACCAGCCCACCAACCCCTCATAAAATGCAACTCTACTAAATCTACTTCCAGGCTTTTCTTTTATGCACTATTCATAATGTGCATAAAATTTTGTCTCCTAGTATATTTCACTTAATTACACTCTAACTTCTCCTCATGGTAATTATGCAGTCTCCATAGCCATCATTTCTAATAGCTGAATAATGATACAGTGACTAGATAATCTATAGTTTCATTATCTATACTCCGAAAGCTAGATATTGTCACGGTTTCCAAATTTTCCCCCCCATTATAAATAATACTCAGATTCATCTTTATGAATAATAAGCCTTCGCCTATATTTCAGATTACTTCTTTAGGGCAGATTCTCAAACTTGGAACCACCAGATCAAACGGGGATGGATATTTTTATGCCTTTGATATAAACTGCAGAGGGTTATATTGATTTATGCAGCCATCAAAAGATATCAATGTTGCTCATGACACTGATTCTTTTAAACATCCTTAAAAAAATTAAAAGGACACATAAACTGACTTCCTAGAATGCCTACACAATTTAACTGCATTTGTTTTCGTAACGTTTTGGGGGAAGGGAGGCCATGTGTATATGTCCTGGAATCCTATTATTGTAACTGTCATTATAAACTATTCCAACAGCAAAGAGCCACTCCTGATGTCATATTTCCAACCAAATAATCCAAAACGGCCTTGATTTGTAACAAAAATTCTATAGCAGGTCACCTGGAAGTGGAAGGAAAGGAGTACAGATGCTGAGCCGTGCTCTTAAGATTCACTTTAGGGCTTCGCTGGTGGCGCTGTGGTTAAGAATCTGCTGCCAATGCAGGGGACACGGGTTCGAGCCCTGGTCTGGGAAGATCCCACATGCCGCGGAGCGGCTGGGCCCCTGAGCCACAACTACTGAGCCTGCGCGTCTGGAGCTTGTGCTCCGCAACAAGAGAGGCCACGATAGTGAGAGGCCAGCACACCGCGATGAAGAGTGGCCCCCGCTCGCCACAGCTGGAGAAAGCCCTCGCACAGAAACGAAGACCCAACACAGCCAAAAATCAAGAAATAAATAAATAAATTTAAAAAGAAAGTCTTTAAAAAAAAAAAAAAGGTTCACTTTATTTAAGAACAACTTAGGAAATTCTCTTTAAGAAAGCAAAGCCAAAGGGTTGCCTTAGAGTATATGCAGATATGGATTGTTTTATTCTGTAAAGAAAAAAGCAAAACTATAATTCTGATGCATAAAAAAATTGGTTAATACCAACCTAAAAAGTATCACCCCAAGATTAATATATGTTAATGTTATATGAGACTTATCCTTCTTGAGCTCTTACTTACATTTTTCACTGTGAAGTCTCTGATGGTCCATTCTGGTAGAACGATTTCTGACGTCATTGCCACCGTTATGTCCCCATAATCCTGAGCCTGCTTGTAGGGCCAGTACTCCTCACATTTGGTCTAGAATAAAATGTGTTTTTATACAAAGACTCAGATCACACCGTCTACCATCACGAAACCCTCACAAGGAGATCAGATATTGAAAACTAGCACCACCCGGGGTCTGAATCCATCCCTTAGGTGGGTTCTGTCTGACCCTTGGAATTTTGTTTTTTTTTTTAATTTACGATTCCTGCCCAACTCTTTTAAATTTGGGAGTTTTCCCATAAAAATCCAGATTTCTGGCTTCTCTTGAAAAATCAGAAGATCTAGCCAACACTGAGCCCCCATTTCTGCACAAAAACTGACTCAGAGCTAAGCAGCAGCTGTTCCTTCATGGGGGACACCATGCCCACCCAGCTCCCCCAGCCCTACAGCAGCCATTCCACTAAATGCTCCCTGAACTAAACTTCTCTGACTGACCTATAACCCTAAGCAGCAGAAGAAATGAGAACTTTTCCCAATACTTTTAGATACACACTAATTGCAATACAAATATGAACACCAATAAAGAGAATCAGATTAAATCGTTTGGGGGGTCTTTGATTTTTATAAAGTCAGTGGGCAGATGTGAACAGAAATAAAAATCAGGAAACAACTGCTCTCTGAGACTATCTGAATCCCCATTTAGTAACTGACTGAAAACACACACACACACACATATACACACACACTCTCTCTCTAAACTTTCCAAAGTGTGCTCTCCTGCAATGGTTTCTAACCCTGACTGATATCTGACTCACCTCGGAGGTTTGTTTTGCTTTAAAAACAGATACCTGCTTCCCACCACCAGAGATGCTGACTCTGACCCAGGGATCTGTATTTTTTAAAAGATCCCGGCTTCTGGACCACTGCTCCAAGAAAGAACACAGGACTGGGACACACACTGACATGGAGCTTTTGCCCAGGTTGTCTCTTACCCGCTGGATTTATGTTACTACCTTGTGGGTAAGTTCTTAAACTCTAAGCTTCAGTTTCCCCATCTATAAAATAATAACACCTCACAGGGTTGTCATAGGAAAAAATAACATATATGGAGACTCTAGTGCAGAAAATAAACTGGCTCTCTTCCCCTTTCACCCAGGGTCAGTAACATCCACTTCTCTCCCGACTGATGATGAACAAGGACCCATTAAATTCATCTTCTTGTTCTTCGTTAATTTAACTATGTCGTTTTCATTTATCTAACAGATATTCAGGAGAATGTTCCACGTGTGAGGCCCTGGGCTCAACAGCACCATAAAGTTTATTTGCATTCATAAGCAATGGCCTTTCGTTTGCATAATAACCTGTTCTAATGCAAGAAGTGGGTGCAGAACCCAACCTTCTGTGTCACAAATAATATGAAGAAGGGAACCACCTCTTAACTGTTCTTTGTTACCTTTCCTTCCTCCAACCCCAGCCCCTAGCACAGGACGTTACACATAACTTGGGGCTGGATAAACATCTGCTAAATTAAAGTGAAAGAACAGAACATTAAAAGAAATGATGCCCAGGGACTTCCCTGGTGGCACAGTGGTTAAGAATCCGTCTGCCAGTGCAGGGGACACGGGTTCGAGCCCTGGTCCGGGAAGATCCCACATGCCGCAGAGCAACTATGCCCGTGCGTCACAACTATTGAGCCTGGGCCCTAGAGCCCGCTCGCCACAACTAGAGAAAGCCTGCGTGCAGCAACAAAGACCCAACGCAGCCAAAAATTAATTAATAAATTAATTAAATAAAAGCTCTACTATTAAAAAAAGAAGAAAAAAAGAAATGATGCCTGACAGGTTGGCACTATCTCCGGGACAGTGCTACTCAAAGCATGCACCCTGGAGCAGCACCGGGAATTGTCAGAAATGCAACTCGGAGGTCCACCCAGACCCTCTGAATTAGAAACTCTGGAGGCGGAACCACCCTCCAGGTGACTCTGATGCACGTTAAAGTTTCTGAACCACTGGCTTAGGGACTTGACTCCTTGGGACTTCCCTGGTGGTCCAGCGGTTAAGATTCTGCCCTTCCAATGCAGGGGGGCACGAGTTTGACCCCTGGTTGGGGAACTAACACGGCCCAAAAAGAAAAGGGGCTTGACTCCTATCCTATTCTTCAAGTAACGAACCTACATGAAAAAATTCAGAAAGCACATTAGGTCCTATTCCTCAGGCACAGACTTTCTGAATTTAGCCCATGTTTTTCAATTCTCCTTGGTCCATTTATGGAAAGATGGGATTTTTATTACTAGAAGAAATCTTATCTTTGATGGAAGTGGCTGGGGGGATTCCAGGCCATCAGATGGGAGAGGGAACTGCTAAGACTTCTCTGGGGATACATCAGAAATTTTGCATAAAGGGTCCCAATGCTCTAGACTAAGTTTGAAAATCACTGAGTTGGTCAAATTGGTCATCTCACAGGTGCAGCTGGTTGCTTGGAGGCAGGTCGGGCTTGCACTCATTCACAGAGCTGATGAAGAATGGAGCTGCACGTGACTTCTCCCGCCTCACTAACCCAACCCCTGCTGTTCACTAATGCCAGCAGCAGTGACTTAATGAATACTGGCCACAAAGGAAGGTAATGATAACATAGAATTTTTTAACGTTTTTCTAAAACTTTTCTCTTAGAGGAGAAAAAGTCAGAAAACACACTTCTAAGAACAGAGGTGCTAATGTTTGGGGGAGTGTTTTTTTGAAAAAAGACAAATCATTTTTAAGATACCCTCCCACCACAGTAAATATGAATGAACGAATTGAACTGAATCATAATAAAAATAAAAGATACTTACCCTTCCCTGTTCAACACACTTGGTCAACATGACAATGGCATAGACATTTTTCTCCCAAACCATACGCCAAAAATCTTTCAAAGTGTTGGGTAAAGGTCCTTGTGTGGCAATAAAATCTTTCTTGGAATGGTAGCCCTAAAAATGGAAAGTAGCACATATTCACCCTCAAAGAGACAGCAAGAGGAGTTCTGAGGACCTCCTCCTAACCAGCCAGCACTATGAGCCCCGCTCTCCACTTACAGGCATGTAGTTGGCATTGATGTAGTCGTCAGTTGAATGGGCATGGACTGAAAGTTTGACACGGGAAATATCGTCTGTGACATTCAAAGAAAAAAGTTCCATATTAGAATAGAAGCAAAGGTGTGAGGTGAGTTGAATACAAGAGAAAAAAGTACAAAGTGGCAGCACAGGGGCTCCATCACACCTTGAAGCTACATGGCTTGGCATTTTACATCCACGACCTTATTTCATTCCCACAGTCGCCAGATGTGACTATGGCACAGAGAAGTTACATGATCACCTGGGCAGAGCTAGTCAGTGGCAGAGCCACAGTTCAAACCCGGGCAGCCTGGCACCAGGTCCCAAGGTCTGAACCACTCCAGACCGCCTTCTCAGGTGAAACCAACTATTACCATCCTTGGGTAAGTACCATGAGCCAGGGAAGGCCCTCAGCAATGTTATTTACTCCTCATAACCACACTACAAGCTTCTGTGCCCATTTTAAAGAGGAGGAAACTGAGGGTCAGAGAGATTAAGTGATTTTTCCAAGCACTTTCATCTGGTGAATGGCAGTCAGAATTCAAATCCAGTGCCCTTCCCACTACAGCAGGGTAGATACTCAGTTAAGCCATTCACACTTGCTCTATTCTCATAAAAAAAAGTTGTCATAAAAAGACAGTCCCGAATGTCAATATTATGACATAGTATGAGTGTGTTTCATGTTTGGTAATTGCAATCATTGTTGCTTTTGTTGTGGTCATCCATGTACAATGCTTGGTGTCAGTCTATTTATGTCTTGTAAAAATAAAATACAGTGTGTGTGTGTGTGAATAAAAAAAAAAAAAAAAAAAAAAAAAAAAAAAAAAAAAAAAAAAAAAAAAAAAAAGACAGTCCCAAATGCAAGAATAAACTGAATGTATAAGACTATTATAAGTGGTATATGTGGAATCTAAGATATGACACAAATGAACTTATTTACAAAACAGAAACAGACTCACAGGCATAGAAAACAAACATATGGTTATCCAAGGGGAAAGGGGGTGGGGGGATAAATTAGGAGTTTGGGATTAGCAGATTCAAACTACTATATATAAAATAGATAAACAACATGGTTCTGTATAACACAGTTATACTGAACTATATTCAATATCCTATAATAAACCATATGGAAAAGAATATGAAAAAAATGTGTGTGTATATATATATATATGTTATATATATATATATATATAAAATGGAATCACTTTGCTGTACAGCAGAAATTAACAGAACATTGTAAATCAACTATACTTCAATTTTTTTAAAAAAGACTACTATAAGTGGAAGGATGTAAAGCATAAAATTCTCATGTTTCCTATATACTGTCATCTCAAAAAACACACACACAAAATTGTCCAACTCCGGAAATGAAATAATATCCTTAAAATCTCAACTATCAGCCTGAGCTATAAGCAGCAGCTCCTATGTTTCCCTGTCTTTGACTATCCGCTATCTCACCCTCCCCTGAACAAAATAACAACAATTCTAAACCCAGTTACCAACATGAGTTTCAGCCTAAAATCTTCCCAATAAAAACAACAGCCAAACTCTGGCTCTGAAAATCTCCACAGACATCCACAAGAACAGGCCAATAATCCTGAGTTAACCCTCAAAGCGCAGAGCTGAGGCAGATCCCGACAGCCTAGTTTTAAAAGCGTTTCTCTCAGAACACGCATGAGTCAATGTCTGCTGTCAATATAAGTGCTGGAGGGGCGGCGAGGAATGAAGAGAAAGAAGGGAGGAGCTAGAAAATCCTGAATCTAGGCAGAAGTTAACATTTCAGGCCAGGAAAGAAAAACACAACTTCAAGTAAAACAGACAATTAAAAAAAAAAAAAAAAAAAGACAGGAATGAACCCAAATGTAATTCATATTTAGCCATGGAACGTACGCAGCCAACCAGAGACGTGTCTGGACAAAAAGAAAGCATTACTCCCTGCCTGCCCTCCTCCTTCTCCCTTTCATTCCAGAACTATACTAACTGAAATAAAAGAGCTGTGGGAATAAAGGGGTTCAAAGCACAGACTCTGGCCTTCTCCCTGAATGAAACGGACAGACCCGGTCCAAGTCTGGTCCCGCCATGACTATCTGTGTGACTCTGGACAAATCACCTAGCCACTCTGTGCCTCATTTTCCTCATCTGCTAAGCGACTATTCTACTACCTATTTCCTAAGGCTATTGTGAGGATTGAATTCAATGGCATATGCCTAAACACCGTGCTTAGCACACAGAAGGTGACTAAGGAATGGCTATGGAAGTGGTTAGTTCGTATCTGGATTCTTCTCCCCTTTACTGTTAGAGATGTGATGCCAGTGATGGAAAAAAGGGAAAGTAATGTGGAAAAAACAACTTACAGGGTAGAACATTATTATAGCGATTTTTTCCTCTATTCTCAGCCAGTTCAGCTGCGTACTTAGGTAGACTAATTCCAACAAGCTTCAGATCCTAAAAACAGAACATATGAGTTGTTCATTTACTCAGTGTTCAAATGTTAGTTATACTACTCAGAGAGTATGACAGAACAAAGTGGGAATGCAGAGATGTTATGGGTAACATTGCGTCCCTCAAATAGATATGCAGAACTTCTAACCCCCGGTACGTGTGAATGAAATCTGATTTGAAAATACAGCTTTCGCAGATGTACTCAAGATAAGATGAGGTCATACTGCAGTAGGGCAAGGCCCTTAATGCAATATCACTGGTGTCTTTATAAGAGGAGAAAAGACACTGAGATACAGACATACAAGGGAGACATGTGAAGATGGAGGTTATATGGCCACAAGTCAAGAATGCT
The DNA here is from genome assembly GCF_009873245.2 of Balaenoptera musculus. Classification (NCBI taxonomy): domain Eukaryota; kingdom Metazoa; phylum Chordata; class Mammalia; order Artiodactyla; family Balaenopteridae; genus Balaenoptera; species Balaenoptera musculus. Next base: position 96,975,273 of record NC_045792.1, on the reverse strand, counting down.
TGGGGCTTCCAGAAGCTGGATGAAGCAAGGAGGGATCCTCCCCAAGAGGTTTCAGAGGGGCCCCCAGGGGACATGCAAGAGCTTCTCTCTCCCCTCAAAGAGGGCTGCCTCTCACCCAAAACTTCACCATAAAACGGAAACAGACAGTTTTCCAACTTTCAGGAAAAACGTAGAGCAATTAAAAACATAACATTTATAGCCACATACTTCATATTCTTCCGCAAATCCACAGTTGGAGTCAGCTTGCTGTTTCTTAAAGTAGGCCTCAAAATTCTCCACTTTGATTAACTTGGATCTAGGAAAACAAAACAGGATTTTTTGCACTCAACCAAGTTCACGCTCAAAATAGAAAAATACAAGTTATTTTTTTTTAAAGTGGAGAGTTTACTCACTTTTTAGGTCTTCATCATAGAAAAGGAAAGAAAAAAAATAAGCAGTTAGAAAAAAATGACTCAACCATGACTCTGGAGATGATAGTAAACATCTTCCCAAAGAAAACCTATAATACAATAGGCAGGCAGGCGGGCGGTGGCAGGTGGTGGCACTATAATGTTATTTACAAAACAATGAAATATGCATCAGGAAATCTGACTTCTAGACCCTGTTATATAACTGATTGGTTTTGTGACTTTGAGCAAGTTCTCTCCTCCTAGATCTTCATAACCTTTTTTGAATCACAAAATATATATTTGTTGGTAGACTATATGGCAAAAGTATGGTTCCCCTTGCCATTGTACAACACAGGAAGGAAGCTAGCTTCAGGAGACTAGGAAACACAGGTTCCTTGCAGAATAACAAGGCTAATAAGAACTTCTGGATGGGGCTTCCCTGGTGGCGCAGTGGTTGAGAGTCTGCCTGCCGATGCAGGGGACACGGGTTCGAGCCCTGGTCTGGGGGGATCCCACATGCCGCGGAGCAACTGAGCCCGTGCGCCACAACTGCTGAGCCTGCGCGTCTGGAGCCTGTGCTCCGCAACGAGAGGCCACGATAGTGAGGGGCCCGCGCACCGCGATGAAGAGTGGCCCCCACTCGCCGCAACTGGAGAAAGCCCTCACACAGAAACGAAGACCCAACACAGCCAGACATAAATAAATAATTAAAAAAAAAAAAAAAAAAAAACTTCTGGATGATTAGGTCCAAACCTGTCAATCAGGAAAAATGGCAGCAGTTTCCAACAAAAAAAAAACCTCAAAATAGGCACTGAACAGATTGAGGGATTAAATGTATTAAGGTGCATAACTCTAGAGACTTACTTAATTTGAGAAAAGGACACGTCATTGTTCTTGGCATCTTTCCTGTTTTGAAAGAAAAAAAAAGACCCATTAGATCAAAACAGCTTAATTTTGTGCTTTGTCCCCTTTGTGTATCTACAAAATGCCTTTTCGCTGAGCATTAGTTCATACACAGCATTACATCCTGCTCACGAATACTAAGCTTAACGGTCTAAGCAGCAAATGCTGAGTATAAGCCTGTGAGGTTACTCTCTTTTATACCGTCTAAAAGTATCGAAGAATCTTACTCAAGCAATGTGTAGGAATTTCTCTGGGCAAATACATATCAGCAGCACCACCCTAGCGTAAAGCCACGCTCTGTTATTTAGTGCTCTGGTTTTTGTTTTCTTGGTTTGTTATTCGTTTGGCTTTGGTTTTGGTTTTGGCTTTGAGAAAGCCTTTCTGATAAAGTTAATGTAATAAACCAGAAAACACATCCAGTGTCGGCAAGGTGGTCGGGCACCTGGCACTCTCCTGTATTGCTGGCTAAACCCCATGCTGGCGTTAAAAGAAAAAAAAAACTTCTGGAAGGCAATTTCGCAGCACGTATCAAAATTGATAACATGCATACCCACTGACCCAGCAATTACCCAGCTTGGAATTTAGCCTAAGGGAGTAATCATGAATGTGCCCAGATTTACATACAAGGATAAGCAACTGTGGCAAACAAACAAACAAACAAAATACCTAAAAACATCAGGAAATTGGTTGAATAATTTCCATACAGCTGAATACTCAATAGCCACTTAAAATGAAGAAGAACTGAAGCCATCCACAATGTCTTGTGAACAAAGCAGGCCAGAAAATGATATGTATAATATGATTCTGTTTGTGTGGATGTGTGTGTGTATTTGTGTGAGTTTTGAAATCACATCGATGTTAAGAGTAGTTTTGTATAGGTGTGATTATGGATTACTTCTTTACTTTGCCCTTCTTTTCTGTTTTTTGTTTTTTTTTTATTTTTTGCCATAAATATGTATAACTTTTCTTTTAATAAGAAACAATAAAGCTGTTTTTGACCCCTCCTTCGGAAAAAAAAATCAGAATCTAATGCAAAACGATGTAATACGGGCACTGCCTGTCAACCCACGAGAGCAAGGCGGTGGCAGAAGACCAGGCGTAGGATTCATTAGAAACCCTGGGCCAGGATGAAATCCCCTGGCTGGCAGCACCCGATAACAGCGAATAAATCCCAGCTGATGCACAGGCTTCACACCCTGCATGGTCAGGCAGGTGGGTGTGCAATGAAAAGCAAAGACCAGGGTCAAGTCCATTTCCACACTTCCTACACTCAGCTTCTGCATCCTTGTAATGGGCTTGGGAGACCTGCCTCATAGAGCCTCATGCATGAGAGAATTCATGGAAAGCACAAGTCCAGGCACACAGTAAGTGCTCAAGACAGAGTTGCTATTTTTACTATTTAACTACCCCAAAGAGTAACTGTACTGATAAAATAATAATAGCATAAAAGGTATAAGATACTGTCAAAGCACTTTTTTTTATTTAATGCTCCTCAGCGTCATGAGTTAGGCACTGTTACCATCCCCGTATCATAGATTATCCAAGACATTAAAGCCAAGCTCCCTAACCGCCAGTCAGAGACAGAGCGTGTGTTCAAACTTAGCTGACTCTAAAATGCCAGCTCTTAACACTTTGGTTTGTGAACTAGAACGCCTGTTTGAAAGCAGCGCCCTCTGTTGCGGTGTTTACCATGACCTAATGCTTTAAAACCCTCCAGCTCACAGGGACTTCCCTGGTGGTCCAGTGGTTAAGACTCTGAGCTCCCAATGCAGGGGGCCTGGGTTCGATCCCTGGTCAGGAAACTAGATCCCACATGCCGCAACTAAGGTGCCCTGAAGCCCCAACTAAGGAGCCTGCCTGCCACAACTAAGACCCGGTGCAACCAAATAAATAAACATATTAAAAAAATAATAAATGCTTTTAAAAAAAATTTTTTTTAATAAATAAATAAATAAAATAAAACCCTCCAGCTCAGAGACTGAGATGAAATAAGACTGGCCAGACGGTGAAGACTCTGGATGATGGGGACCTGGGGGCTCATTATACTATCCCTTCCACCTGTGTGACTGTCTGGTTACCCACAATACAAAGCTCCCTTTAAAAGTAGGATAATATTGTTAACATAAGCAATAGTCACCTTTTCTTTCTCCAGAAGAGGAAGCCTCCTACGGCCACAATAACCAAGGCACCAAAGATACATCCAAACACTGCTCCACATATGACACCTGGGAAAAGTCCAAATGGGAGGCACTTCAAGAGGTGTTCACAGACAACTAAAGTGAAGTCAGTCAGAAAGAGGAAGACATGCCATATGATATCACTTTTATGTGGAATCGAAAATATGACAAGAATGAATCTATCTACGAAATAGAAACAGACTCACAGACACAGAGAACAGACTTGTGGTTGCCAACGGGAAGGGAGGGTGGGGGAGGGAAGGACTGGGAGTTTGGGATTAGCAGATGCAAACTATTACATATAGGATGGATAAACAACAAGGTCCTACTGTAGAGCACAGGGAACTATATTCAATATCCTGTGATAAACCATAATGGAAAAGAATATGAAAAAGAATATATATGTGTATAACTGAATCACTTTGCTGTGCACCAGAAACTAACACAACATTGTAAATCAACTATATTTCAATAAATTTCTTTTTGAACTTTATTTAATTTATTTTTTTATACAGCAGGTTCCTATTAGTCATCAATTTTATCCACAACAGTGTATACATGTCAATCCCAATCACCCAATTCATCACACCACCACCACCACCACCCCGCCGCTTTCCCCCCTTGGTGTCCATATGTCTGTTCTCTACATCTGTGTCTCATTTTCTGCCCTGCAAACCAGTTCATCTGTACCATTTTTCTAGGTTCCACGTACACGCGTTAATATACGATATTTTTCTCTTTCTGACTTAACTTCACTCTGTATGACAGTCTCTAGATCCATCCACGTCTCAACAAATGACCCAATATCGTTCCTTTTTATGTCTGAGTAATATTCCATTGTATATATGTACCACATCTTCTTTATCCATTTGTCTGTCGATGGGCATTTAGGATGCTTCCATGACCTGGCTATTGTAAATAGTGCTGCAATGAACATTGGCGTGCATGTGTCTTTTTGAATTATGGTTTTCTCTGGGTATATGCCCAGTAGTGGGATTGCTGGGTCAAATGGTAATTCTATTTTTAGTTTTTAAAGGAACCTCCACACTGGTCTCCATAGTGGCTGTGTCAATTTACATCCCACCAACAGTGTAGGAGGATTCCCTTTTCTCCACACCCTCTCCAGCATTTGTTGTTTGTAGATTTTCTGATGATGCCCATTCTAACTGGTGTGAGGTGATACCTCATTGTAGTTTTGATTTGCATTTCTCTAATAATTAGTGATGTTGAGCAGCTTTTCATGTGCTTCTTGGCCATCTGTTTGTCTTCTTTGGAGAAATGTCTATTTAGGTCTTCTGCCCATTTTTGGATTGGGTTGTTTGTTTCTTTAATATTGAGCTGCATGAGCTGTTTATATATTTTGGAGATTAATCCTTTGTCCATTGATTCGTTTGCAAATATTTTCTCCCATTCTAAGGGTTGTCTTTTTGTCTTGTTTATGGTTTCCTTTGCTGTGCAAAAGCTTTGAAGTTTCATTAGGGCCCATTTGTTTATTTTTGTTTTTATTTCCATTACTCTAGGAGGTGGATCAAAAAAGATCTTGCTGTGATTTATGTCAGAGAGTGTTCTTCCTATGTTTTCCTCTAAGAGTTTTATAGTGTCCGGTCTTACATTTAGGTCTCGAATCCATTTTGAGTTTGTTTTTGTGTATGGTGTTAGGGAGTGTTCTAATTTCATTCTTTTACATGTAGCTGTCCAGTTTTCCCAGCACCACTTATTGAAGAGGCTGTCTTTTCTCCATTGTATATCCTTGCCTCCTTTGTCATAGATTAGTTGACCATAGGAGCGTGGGTTTATCTCTGGGCTTTCTATCTTGTTCCATTGATCTATGTTTCTGTTTTTGTGCCAGTACCATATTGTCTTGATTACTGTAGCTTTATAGTATAGTCTGAAGTCAGGAAGTCTGATTCCTCCAGCTCCATTTTTTCCCCTCAAGACTGCTTTGGCTATTCGGGGACTTTTGTGTCTCCATACAAATTTTAAATTTTTTGTCCTACTTCCGTAAAAAATGTCATTGGTAATTTCATAGGGATTGCATTGCATCTGTAGATTGCTTTGGGTAGTACAGTCATTTTCATAATATTGACTCTTCCAATCCAAGAACATGATATATCTCTCCATCTGTTGGTATCATCTTTAATTTCTTTCATCAGTGTCTTATAGTTTCCTGCATACAGGTCTTTTGTCTCCCTAGGTAGGTTTATTCCTAGGTATTTTATTCTTTTTGTTGCAGTGGTAAATGGGAGTGTTTCCTTAACTTCTCTTTCAGATTTTTCATCATTAGTGTACAGGAATGCAAGAGATTTTTGTGCATTAATTTTGTATCCTGCAACTTTACCAAATTCATTGATTAGCTCTAGTAGTTTTCTGGTGGCATCTTTAGGATTCTCTATGTATAGTATCGTGTCATCTGCAAACAGTGACAGTTTTACTTCTTCTTTTCCAATTTGTATTCCTTTTGTTTCTTTTTCTTCTCTGATTGCCATGGCTAGGACTTCCAAAACTATGTTGAATAATAGTGGCGAGAGTGGACATTCTTGTCTTGTTCCTGATCTTAGAGGAAATGCTTTCAGTTTTTCACCATTGAGAATGACGTTTGCTGTGGGTTTGACGTATATGGCCTTTATTATGTTATGGTAGGCTCCCTCTATGCCCACTTTCTGGAGAGTTTTTATCATAAATGGGTGTTGAATTTTGTCACAAGCTTTTTCTGCATCTATTGAGATGATCATATGTTTTTTATTCTTCAATTTGTTAATATGGTGTATCACACTGATTGATTTGCATATATTGAAGAATCCGTGCATCCCTGGGATTAATCCCACTTCATCATGGTGTATGATCCTTTTAATGTGTTGTTGGATTCTGTTTGCTAGTATTTTGTTGAGGATTGTTGCATCTATATTCATCAGTGATACTAGTCTGTAATTTTCTTTTTTTGTAGTAATCTTTGTCTGGTTTTGGTATCAGGGTGATGGTGGCCTCGTAGAATGAGTTTGGGAGTGTTCCTTCCTCTGTAATATTTTGGAAGAGTTTGAGAAGGATGGGTGTTAGCTCTTCTCTAAATGTTTGATAGAATTCACCTATGAAGCCATCTGGTCCTGGACTTTTGTTTGTTGGAAGATTTTTAATCACAGTTTCAATTTCATTACTTGTGATTTGTCTGTCCATATTTTCTATTTCTTCCTGGTTCAGTCTTGGAAGGTTATACCTTTCTAAGAATTTGTCCATTTCTTCCAGGTTGTCCATTTTATTGGCATAGAGTTGCTTGTAGTAGTCTCTTAGCATGCTCTGTATTTCTGCGGTGTCCGTTGTAACTTCTCCTTTTTCATTTCTAATTTTATTGATTTGAGTCCTCTCCCTCTTTTTCTTGATGAGTCTGGCTAATGGTTTATCAATTTTGTTTATCTTCTCAAAGAACCAGCTTTTAGTTTTATTGATCTTTGCTATTGTTTTCTTTGTTTCTATTTCATTGATTTCTGCTCTGATCTTTATGATTCCTTTCCTTCTGCTAACTTTGGGTTTTGTTTGTTCTTCTTTCTCTAGTTCCTTTAGGTGTAAGGTTAGATTGTTTATTTGATCTTTTTCTTGTTTATTGAGGTGACCTTGAATTGTTATGAGCTTCCCTCTTAGAACTGCTTTTGCTGCATCCCAGAGGTTTTGGATCATTGTGTTTTCATTGTCATTTGTCTCTAGGTATTTTGTGATTTCCTCTTTGATTTCTTCAGTGATCTCTTGGTTATTTAGTAACATATTATTTAGCCTCCATGTGTTTGTGTTTTTATGTTTTTTTCCCTGTAATTCATTTCTAATCTCATAGCGCTGTGGTCAGAAAAGATGCTTGATATGATTTCAATTTTCTTAAATTTACTGAGGCTTAATTTGTGACCCAAGATGTGATCTATCCTAGAAAATGTTCCATGCGCACTTGAGAAGAAAGTGTAATCTGCTGTTTTTGGATGGAATGTCCTATAAATATCAATTAAATCTATCTGGTCTATTGTGTCATTTAAAGCTTCTGTTTCCTTATTTATTTTCATTTTGGATGATCTGTCCATTGGTGTAAGTGAGGTGTTAATGTCCCCCAGTATTATGGTGTTACTGTCGATTTCCTCTTTTATAGCTGTTAGCAGTTGCCTTATGTATTGAGGTGCTCCTATGTTGGGTGCATATATATTTATAATTGTTATATCTTCTTCTTGGATTGATCCCTTGATCATTATGTAGTGTCCTTCCTTGTCTCTTGTAACATTCTTTATTTTAAAGTCTATTTTATCTGATAGGAGTATTGCTACTCCAGCTTTCTTTTGATTTCCATTTGCATGGAATATCTTCTTCCACCCCCTCACTTTCAGTCTGAATGTATCCCTAGGTCTGAAGTGGGTCTCTTGTAGACATCATATATATGGGTCTTGTTTTTGTATCCACTCAGCAAGCCTGTGTCTTTTGGTTGGAGCATTTAACCCATTCACGTTTAAGGTAATTATCGATATGAATGTTCCTATGATCATTTTTTTAATTGTTTTGGGTTTGTTTTTGTAGGTCCTTTTCTTCTCTTGTGTTTCCCACTTAGAGAAGTTCCTTTAGCATTTGTTGTAGAGCTGGTTTGGTGGTGCTGAATTCTCTTAGCTTTTGCTTGTCTGTAAAGCTTTTGATTTCTCCTTCGAATCTGAATGAGATCCTTGCCGAGTAGAGTAATCTTGGTTGTAGGTTCTTCCCTTTCATCACTTTAAGTATATCATGCCACTCCCTTCTGGCTTGTAGAGTTTCTGCTGAGAAATCAGCTGTTAACCTTATGGGAGTTCCCTTGTATGTTATTTGTCGTTTTTCCCTTGCTGCTTTCAATAATTTTTCTTTGTCTTTAATTTTTGCCAATTTGATTACTATGTGTCTCGGCGTGTTTCTCCTTGGGTTTATCCTGTATGGAACTCTCTGTGCTTCCTGGACTTGGGTGGCTATTTCCTTTCCCACGTTAGGGAAGTTTTCGACTATAATCTCTTCACATATTTTCTCGGGTCCTTTCTCTCTCTCTCTTCTGCTTCTGGGACCCCTATAATGCGAATGTTGTTGCATTTGATGTTGTCCCAGAGGTCTCTTAGGCTGTCTTCATTTCTTTTCATTCTTTTTTCCTTATTCTGTTCTGCAGCTGTGAATTCCACCATTCTGTCTTCCAGGTCACTTATCCGTTCTTCTGCCTCAGTTATTCTGCTATTGATTCCTTCTAGTGTAGTTTTCATTTCAGTTATTGTATTGTTCATCTCTGTTTGTTTGTTCTTTAATTCTTCTAGGTCTTTGTTCGACATTTCTTGCATCATCTCGATCTTTGCCTCCATTCTTTTTCCAAGGTCCTGGATCATCTTCACTATCATTATTCTGAATTCTGTTTCTGGAAGGTTGCCTATCTCCACTTCATTTAGTTGTTTTTCTGGGGTTTTATCTTGTTCCTTCATCTGGTACATAGCCCTCTGCCTTTTCATCTTGTCTCTCTTTCTGTGACTGTGGTTTTTGTTCCACAGGCTGCAGGAGTGTAGTTCTTCTTGCTTCTGCTGTTTGCCCTCTCTCAATAAATTTTTTAAAAATAAAATAAAATGGGAGTTGGACAAGATGATTCCCATGGCTCCTTCTGATCCTAATATTCAAGGGTTCCATGCACTAAAAGTCACATGTGTGTCTGGTACATGGGCACACAAATGACTACACGGAGAAAAATGGACCAAACAGTGTTTGCCGATTGGAAGTGTAACTGGAATTCAGAGAAGGGAGTGTGGTGGGCGGGGCCTGTGGGGACCTCAGAAGAGGAAGCTGAGCTCGGTCCTCATGGCCCAGTGACATCTCAGCTTCTGAGAGGAGAGACCAAGCTCTCCAACCCTCCTGGGGGCCCCAGGGAGGTGTGCAGACCCCCATGCTCCTGTGGATACTGGAAGCAAAAAGTCAATGCATTGCTAAGATGCTCCTCTACCTGGATCCTGGGGCAAGAAAACAGCATCTGAATAGCGACTGAAGGACACGTAGCTCTCAGCCCCGTCTATGAGCCCATCACCGTGAGGGTTGAAGGTAATATTGGTGAAGCCAGCCACAGAAGCCCTGTGGGGTGACAAGAGGAAAGAGGGGTGGCTGAGAAGTGTCTGACAGCCCAGGCACATATAGTTTTGCACTCAGAGGCCCAGCCCCCAAAGGGCAAGAACCACAAGGCATTACCGATAGGAACCCAGAGGTTCCAGCTTCCCGTTGTAATACCCGTGCGTGGTGGACTCGTTCCCAACATTGATTTCATATCTCAAGACTTCAGATAAGCCCTGAGAATATCTTTTTTCTTCTGTTGTTATGAGGTATGTCACATAAGTATCCGAGTCCCCCTTTTTGAAATCTTCGTACGTATATCTCAATACATCTGCTGACGGGTGAACAGCTAAGAAAGACACACAGAAGGAAAGCCATAAGAAAGTGATTGCAGAGATTTAAGTTTCCCTCGTTTCTAAATAATGACTAGGGTGATGGTGGTGACAGCTGCCATCTCTCACGTATGCTCTCTCTGCCAGGTTTTCCTTATATTAAGTTCTAAGGGCTTTACTTATATTAACTCATTTAATCCCCACAATAATCTCATTGCATAGGCTTACTACCCCCATTTTACAGGTGGGAAAATGAGACACAGAAAGCTAAAAAGACCTGGGCCCCAAGCTGCACTGCCTACGTGGTAGAGTCGTATTTCTAACCCAGACCACCTGACGCGGAGGGTGTGATCTCATCCATCACAGGCTGATACTGGTCAGGCTGGTCAGTATGCAATATCATCTCCCCTGTTCAGCAAAGGTCTGAGCTTGGGATTTGCTGAATACCTTCACAGCAAAATGACTAGGTGTTTGAAACAGACCCAAAACAAAAGACAGAAAGAGAGAGAGAGAGAGAGAGAGAGATCTCAATGTCTCTTTTTGAGATTTAGCTGCAGGTTTACAACACCAGCAAATCCCTTGTCTTCCTGCATCCCCGCAGCCCTGACAGTGTGTTTGAGCTCTGTCTTCTTCGGGAAGATAAGGACAGCATCACAGGCTGTGAGACTGGGCAGGGGTGGCACTGCATAATTCACAGTTAGTTTAAAGAATCACCAAAAACAGCAAAACTCTGAACTTTTTTTCTTTTTTTTGGCCGCGGGATCTTATTTCCCCGAGCGGGGATTGAACCCGGGCCCCTGGTATTGAAAGCACCGAGTCCTAACCACTGGACTGCCAAGGAATTTCCAAAACTCACCGCTTTAAACCCAGACCTTGGGCAAAGCACCCACACACAGCTAACAAAGACACCCTCAAATCATTCCCGTCTTACTTCCAGGGAATGTAATGGAGCCCTTTAAGGAAAAGCAGCATTTAATCCACCTCCTCTCTCAGCTATGACAATGCTCTTTGCAAGTTCCCACTACAAATGCAAATCTTTTTCTTTTTTCTTCCAAGAGAAAGTCACCCTTTGAGGATGATCTGTGTGTGCGTGTTCATATGAGTGTGTGTGTGTGTGTGTGTGTGTCTGTGTGTGTGACAAACTTGGTTAAAACTAATATTCTGCCATCTAAAAGACCCTGTGCTGCAAAAGAAATGAAAAACGTAGATCAGAGGTAAGCAAGTCATGGCCATGGGCCAAATCCAGCCAGCCACCCCTTTTGGTAAATACTGGAACAGTCATACTGACTCTTTCTGTATCTTCTATGGCTGCTTTCACACTACAACGGCAAAGTTGAATAGCTGAGAAGGAGACTGGAGGGCCTGCAAAACTTAGAATGTTTGCTATCTGGCCCTTTACACTAAGTCTGTCAACCTCTGACCTAGCTCATCAGGCAACTGGCTTACACCCACCCACCCCAGGGTGAGTGCCAAAGCGTGGGTCGCAGTATAAAACCAGACGTGTGTTTGTCTCAGGAATGCGTTTCAGTGGGCACAAAAATGGCACCCAGTCACGCCATCACCCACTGGCTGTTTAACCCATAATGACCCCTCCTTACCGTCCCCAGTGGTGAGAATGAGAGCGTAGGCTTTGATGGGTCCGTGGCTGGCTTCAAACCCACTGAATTTGACCTTCACAGAATTGTGACTGACAGATGTAATATTAGGGGATCCATCTGGAGAAGGAGGGTCTGAAACAGAACAAAACAAAACATGATCACCCAACATTTAAAACCGAAGAAGGAACAAAATTATTATGGAGAGGATTTGCTGCAGTGCCCCGCTCAAGTTCTGCCCTTGCTCTGCAAGCTGTGTGCTGGGCTCATGCAAAGCAAAGCCAGAAGCAAAGGGCAGGGATGGGAACTGGTGGGGAACAAAGATGGCAAGTCCTGGGGGAGCCTGCCTAGCTGACAATGACCCCTTCAGTGGGTCCAGCCACATTGCCAGGGTGGCCTCCTGGCAGCCTTGTTTGTAGAAGATAACGCGCCTTTTCTATCTTCCCCCAGTCCCTCCTGACCCAGAGAGCCCAGATTCCTTATTTTGAGAATGGGGGCAGAAGGAGGAGAACAAGACGGAGACTGTGTGGGTAGAACTCCAAGGTGAGAATTTGGGAGCTGAAAGCAGACATCTGCCAGCACATGGACTTGGCCCCAGGATTGGTTGGTCAGAGAACAATGATGGAGCAGATAGTTACCCAGAAGGAAGCAAAGATGACATGGAGAGAACATACTTTCTCCTGAGACCTGGCTGCATTCCGGCTCTGCACCCTTCACACCAAAGTCCTTGTTTTTTGCTGGGGTAGGTTTAAAACTCTGCCTAGAGAAATCCAACTGACCCTCTTCCCGGAAACCAGAAAAGCCCACACGGGAACATTCCGTGAGTGGCCTTCATGATCTTGTGCCTCGCCTTCCCAAGCTAAGCTTGTGAAGCCACTCTCTAAATTAACACAAAAGGAAGGAAAAGGTGAATTAAAGATGATCTCTCTCCACACACACTCTCTCTACCTAAATTTGCCTCCCACATACAGTTTGAGTGTTTCTGTTATTATAACCAAGATTCAGGGAGACTGAGAAAACTGAACTCCAAAAAAGAAAAAGACCATAACACAATTCTCCAAATGTATGCTGTCCAATACAGCAACCACTAACCACATGTACCCATTGAGCACTTGAAAGGTGACAGGCCCAAGTCTGGACATAAAGTATCTCATTAATAACTCACTTTATACAAATTACATGTTGAAATGATAACATTTTTAATATACTGAGTTAAATAAAATGTGATCAAAACTCATTTCAGCTCCTCCTTTTTTTTTTTTTTTTCTGGCCATGCCAGGTTGCTTGTGGAATCTTAGTTCCCCGACCAGGGATAGAACCCAGGCCCCCGGAAGTGAAAGCACAGAGTTCTAACCACTGAACCGCCAGGGAATTTCCAGCCGCTCCTCTTTACAGTTTCTTAATGTGGCTCCTAGAAAAGTTCTTATTATACAGGAGGCTCACATGATTTTCTATTGGAAGGCACAGCTCTAAACCATCCTTCAGCAACCTCTCAAGTAACTGACCGCAGTGGCCACTTGGAGGCGCTGTCCAACGTCTAAGTGTCAACTGCCTCAACAGACACTTCCTAGCACCAGCTCCCACACCGCCCACAGCTCTATGCCTTTTAGTGGGCCAGCGAGGAGTCCCCAGCTCCCTGCCCCAAGACAGCTCACCCACCTCAAAGCCTGGAAATCCCTTCCTTCTCACTGTTTATCTCAGTCCTACACTAGAGGGACCTTGCCGGCCACGCTCACCATAGTGCCCCTTACCCAGGCACACAGTAAGCAATCAACAAGTGTTGGCTAAAAGACCATCGCTCCAACTCTCCCCGGTTTACCCATCCCACCACCACTTCCTGCCTCTCTCAGAGAAAATGCAGCTCCACTTTTATGTTAAATAAAAAAGTGTCAAAGTTGTACATTTAAAAAGCATGCTAAATTTGCACATAAAAATTCATCTGAGGAAAGGGAGCTGCAGACCAAAAAGTGAGAGAATCACTGGACTAAATGCTGAGTGGTCATTATCTAACCCTACCACGCACTGCTCAGCTTCAGAAACAACTAACTCTAACAAGCTCCTTCCCTTCACTAGGTACTGTGCTCAGCCCTGGAGATACCGGATCAGATATGGTTTATGTTCCTCAGCTTATACCCACTGAGATGACATCATAAAACAGAGAACTACAAAAAAGTACCCAACAAGGTTCACCGTTTCTATTACACTGTAGAGTGCTGCAGAAACACAAAGGATTGTGACCCAGGGCCATCCTATATAGCTGTGTACTACGCAACTCCAAGGAGTCCCACGCACACAGTAGACTATATGAATGGTGTCCCATGGAACTATGCAGTGCACAACTTGACTAGCCATACGTGGCAGCTCTGAAGTGATCTTCCACCTACACTACCTCATCTAATTTGTATTAACAGTCCTGGAAGGTAGGTATTATTTCCCCTTTTTTACAACTAAGAAAAACAAGGCTCAGAGAGGTTAAGCAGCTTTTCTGAGATCACACAGCTGGTAAAAGGTAGACTTTACAATCAAACCCAGGTCTGCCTAAGTCCAAGGCTCTGTCAATAGAATCCCTCAGCCATTTTCCAAGTCAGTGTCCCTGAAGCAAGAAGCCTTTTCTTCTTACTATTTCAACCACCAATTCTTTAGAAATTGTCTGGAAACATTCTGATACCCTAAAGGATATAGTATATCCAGGATTCAAAAAGCACAAAGCAAAACCAACTCAACCAGGTTGACCTAAGACATAATTTTGGCAAAGACACAGGGAGCGAAAGACAGATAAAAAGGAAACAAAGAATGAATATAACAAAACAGATACAGACTCATAGATAAAGAAAACAAACTGCTGGTTACGAGCTGGGAGAGGGGAGAGGGGAGGGGCAAGACAGGGGTAGGGGATTAAGAGGTACAAACTACTATGTATGAAATAAATAAGCGACAAAGATATACTATACAGCACAGGGAATACAGCCAATATTGTATAATAACTTTAAATGCAGTATAATCTATAAAAATCATGAATCACTATGTTGTACACCTGAAACTAATATAATATTGTAAATCAACCATATCTCAATTAAAAAAAAAAAAGCAAAGAAGTAATTTTTTCCAAGTTCAAAATAAAAGGTGGTCATGAAAAGATTAACTAGGGGGATCTCTCGTGAATGATCCCATTTCCCAAAACAGCTGGGGAGCTTGTTAATACAGATTCTAGGGAAATATGAATCTTGACTGAATATCTATCTGATAATACTATTAAAAAAAAAAAAAAAGAAAGAAAAAAAAAGGATTGTTGGGAGTTCCCTGGTGGCCTAGAAGTTAGGATTCCGGGCTTTCACTGCTGTGGCCCAGGTTCAATCCCTGGCCGGGGAACTGAGATCTCGCAAGCCACGCAGCATGGCCCAAAAAAAAAGTATTGTTAAATTTTTAAGGGTAATGGCAATAGTAATGTGGCTATGTTTGAAAGAAAGGGAAAAGGAGTCCCTATCTTGCAGCAATATATACTGAAAAACTTACAAATAAAATTACAGAATAACCAGGACTGGTCTCAAAGAAGTCCAATAAGGGAGGAGGGGATATAAATGAAACAAGATTGGTCAAATGCTCACAAATGTTCAGCTGAGTGATGATGGGTACGTGGATCCCATTATACTGTCCTTTGCTTTTGTGTATATTTGAACATTTTAGGGGAACTTACTTAAAAGAAAAGGTGGCAACAAATTATTCTGTAAAATGAAGGAAACTTTTGGAATGTAAAAAAATTCCCTCACTAGATTTCTATAGATTATATAGATTCTATAGAATATATAGACTCGATTTCTATAGAATTGGGTTAACAGTCCGTGCCAAAAAAAACCCAAATATTTTTGGATAAATTTTTTTTAGAAACAGGTTTCTAGGCCACACTTGCAGACCCTCTGGGTCAGCTTTCCAAGGTGACCACAATGTCACCTGGCCACCCTGCCCTTCCTGAAGCCCACCTGTGATGCCAGTGAGGCAGGTGTTCTGGGTGGGCGGTGCCATCTTGTTACAGGACCGGGCAGTGATGCTGATGTTGTACAAGGTAGAAAAATTCAAATATGTGACTTCCGTCCTGTACTCGGAGCCGTTCTCCGAGGAGCAGCTCTCCAGGTCCGTCATATTTTCCCAGTCTCCGTGGCTGACCTCCAGCTCGAAGCCTGTGTTGGTGCCGAAAGGGCAGGCCCACCTGAGGACCAAGGTTGGCTCTTTGGGGACCACTTCACAGTGGAAGGAGGTTACTGGTGCAGGGTCTGCAAGGCAAGAACAGCACAACATGAGATTCTTGGACTTTTGCCTTTGCAAACACTGAAACTTGGGGAGCAGGAGGTTCCTGGCCCGTTGGTGATGAGGAGACAGCCATGGGGCATGACAGAAGAGACAGAGGCTGACCTTGAATCGGGCCTTACTGAACTGTGTGACCTTGGGTCAGTCCCCCAACTGTTCTGAGCCTCAACTGCAGGACGGTCTGAGGATTAAATGAAACAGTGGCTGTCAGGGTCCAGGCTGGACGGGCACAGGGCTCCATGAGAGGTAGCGACAATACAGTGGAGGCGGTAGCAACTTCTTCGCCTGCGTCACCTCATTTTGGGGCCCGCCTGACAATCCTTCTGGAACAGGCAGGGTTAATATTGTCCTATTTTGCGGATGAATCAACTGAGGCTTAGAGAGATTAAGCAATTTGCTAAAGATGACATGGCTGGTAAGTGGCGAAGCCAAAACTGGATCTCAGGTTTTCTAAATCCAAGTCCAGCGTGTTTTCTACACATACAACAGGCTAAATAATCCACGGTAAATGGTATCGGTTTCTTCATCTCTAAAATGTGGTGTTATTTGTCTCTACCTATCTGAGGGCCAATAGCGTTTTATTGAGGGCCAACAAAAAACTGATGTAAATGGGAAACTCTGTATTAATGTACTGGGGGTGGGAAGGAATATTATCATTACTTTAATGTTGCCGTGTTTTAAAGCAGGAGAAGTTCTAAAGAGTCACCTAGTGCAACGCCCACATTCTCCACCTGAGGCCTGGAAAGGTAACCTGCCCAAAGCACACCTACTCCCACTGTTCCTGTTCCGTCCACCCCCACTCATAAATGCTCATAGATATCTTTCTTTTGCTACAGGCTACAATAATTGTAGCTACAATAAACATTAGCAATGGAAGCCACCCAAATACCAAAGATCAGAGTCTAGACCCGGTGAATGGAGCCAGAGTTAGCAGAAGGGACTCAAAGCTTCAGGGATCCCTTTAGCCACTCCACGTGAAAACTCAGAGGTCATCAAGGTTCCAGCTCCTACACTGCCAGGGAGGCTGATCCGATGAGACCCCTCTTCCCCTTCCAAATCAGCCTAAACACATTTGAATGGCTTGGTCTAAGGAAGAGAGGAAGCAGGTGCAAAGAGGGTAGGCAGTAGGGTGCTACACAGATACAGAGGTGATAAAGGCCCCACGATCAAAACTGTGAGCAGACGTACTCACAGCCGTCCACAAAACATTCCCCGGATTACTCTCTGAAAGTTCCCTCAGTTAAACCCACGGCTCTCCTTCCCTTTAAAAGATCACACCTTTTGCATCGAGACATTGAGGATCAAGAAAGGCAAAAAAGCTGAGCATCCATTTTAACAACATCCTTTCCGTCTTCTTCTTCAGCGTAAAAGCCAGACTATGAACTACAAGCCCGGACATCATCCACGCCCTGGCCCGTCACCTCTTGCATCTTGGGCCTCACCTCCTCCCCCTCCCCCTCTTGCTCCCATGGATCCACCTCTGCCACCCTGACCTCCTGCTCTTTCTTCAATACAGCAGCCACGCTCCAGGCTCGGCACCCCAGCACTGGCTGCCCCTCTGCCTGTGATGCTCTACGCCCCAACGTTCACATGGCCTGCTCTACACCCTTCAAGTCTTTGCCCAAAAGTCACCTTTTCAATGAAGCCTTCCCAAGATAAACATCTCATTTCCCCCGTCCTTGTTTATTTCCCCCTCCTTACTAATCATCAGCTAATAACCTATTTATCTTGTTTATTATGTCTTCCCTACCAGAATAAAAGTTCCAGAAAGGCAGGGACTTGTCTGTGTCCTTTAACAGTGCCTGGCATATAGTAAATGCTCAGTACATATCTGTTGAATGAATAAATGATGTGGGCAGCAAGATAGCACTAATAAGCTAATAGGATGCTCAAAGAGAGCTTGGGGTCTATTATCACACACCACACAAAACCTAATCAACTAGAGTTTATTTCAAGAACCTACGTGCAAGGCCAGCATCACACAAGAAGGAGTCCAAGAGGCACGTGGGACTACTCACCTGTACAGAATGACTGCCAGCCAGGTGCCAGTGACTCAATGACATTCCCCACCTGTGTGAAGATCTCTACGGTGTATGAGGAGCCAGGTGTTAACTCGGTGACTGTAGCATAGGTGGTGCCGATGCCTGTGACTATTGATGTGGCCTTGCTGGAATTTCCATCCTGCTCAATAAGAAGGCGGTAGGTGTACCTGAGAGAGGCTTCATCAAAGTTCTGCCAGTTTAAGGTTGCTGCTGTGGTGTTGGTCCTTACTTCAATGTTGGACACATTGCTGGGCCCTTAGTTTTTTTTAAAAAAAAAAAAAAAAAAGCATGGATTAGCTTGAACCATTTTATTATTTGCATATAAAAATAGCCAGAAAATTAAATTTAATTTAATAAAAAATAAAAATACCCTGGCTCCTTTTGGGAAAGAATAAATAAAGCTAATATTTGCTGGACTCGAAAGATAGAACGCTTTCCAAAAAAGACATTCAGAAAATAATTATACAGATTAAATCTCAAAAGAATGAAAGTTTTTCAGGCTTCTTTTAATACTTTATCTGAAATATATTTTCAAGATGTAATTTCTATCTGTTTTTGAAATATGATTAACGAAAGAGAAAAACATATGAAAAAGACATTATGAACTACCACTTCTACCATATATTTAGGTCAAATATTACCAAAGTACTTCCCTCACTTTTGCATGCAAAGCGCCTCATTTGGGCTGCATCTTCCAATGCCAACATGACAGGGTGACCCTCCTCTAGTCTGTATTCCAGACTAGAGAATGAATAGTCATGTTTTCCATGCTTATGGGATCCCTTTCTGCTTCAGAAGACAATTCCAAGTTCATATGGCTCAGCACCAAGTGCCCCAAGAGCACAGAAGAACATTTGCTGAGGCCGATGTTTTCAGCTTACACAGTTTCACATTCTACCTGGAGCCCAGAAACACAAGAGCCTCTTATTCCATCATTTAACCAATGCTTACTTCCTATCCTCCAAGTGAAAGGGAGAATACTCCTTTAGGAGGGTGTTCTAAGACACTTACGTGTGTACTGTGCAGTGGAGTTGGATTGCCCCCAGGTATCGTTCATTTCTGGGAAGATTGTGATGTTATATAAGGTGCCCGGGATCAGGCCCCCGAGAGTGATCGCTTCATGAGAACTATTTGTCTGGTTAGAGCTGTGCTCAGACTGTATCACTACACAGTAGATGTACCCAGTAACATTGTCCGTATTCTGCCATGCCAACTGCATGTCGGTTGTGGTGACATTAACCACACGGATATCAAACACTGCACTGAGGTCTGGTCAGAGGAAAGGAAGAAAAAAGGAAGTCTATTAATGACCATCATAACGTCCAGCTTTATTCCAAAGAGTCTGACAAGAGAACTTGTTCTTTTGCCATCAAACCCTCAAATGAGTTCACATAGGGCAAACTCTAAAACTTAGGTGAGAAACACACACACTCAGTTCTTTCAAGAATTTTGGCTCTTCTGTAACACAGATGAACTTACCAGCTTATCCTATCAGTTTTCTGGTCTTTTGCTTTTGTCATAGAGATGCCCCCTTCGGGGGTCTTCTGGAGTGGAAATCATGGTCAGTTTCTTGACCTGAGTGCTAGTGACCAGATGGGTTCTGTTTGTGAAGATTCATCAAACTATGCACTTAGGATGTGTGTGCTTTTCAGTATGTGTACTATATCTCAGTAAGCAGTTTTTTTTTAATCACTCCCTCAAAAGAAAACATCTTTCTATAACATAGACAGGCATACTGAAGAGACAAACTGAAATAGAGTTGACACTAAGTGGGAGCATTTGAGGCTGGAGTGACGAAGGGAAAAAGCACACATGCCCTCCACGCTCAGAGCTGGGAGTCAGAAGTGATATCACCCAATGAGTCCTCTCGGTTCTGTACTCGGATCATCTCACCTCTACACACTGAACCAGCTGCAGTATGAATGCACAGATCCCAGAAACAACTAGATAAGAGGACCTCTTTTCTGCCCTTGCTTACAAAACTTTTCTCTCTTTACCCAGTAACCAAGGTCACCTCTAAAGAGGCAAGTTGAGTAGATAGGGGACAAAAGAGGGGAACATTTTCACTGTAAAACCCTTTGTATTTTTTTAAATTTTGTACCACATGCATGTACTATCTGCTCAAAAATTAATTTTTAAGTAGGTTCTCCTTAAAGGAAGGTAACTGAGAATTTTCTTTCCCTACCACCGGATTCCTGATGTTAAAGGGATTCCACAGACAGAAGACCATGAAAGGCAGCAGTTTTCTATAAACATAAAAATAGTAGAAATAACCTAAACATTCCATAAAAAGGGAAGGGCTATATACATTGTGATCTGGCTACAAGATGAAATAGTCTGCAGCCACTAAAAACATGAAAACCATAACAACTACAGGAGGGAAGTTATGATATATATGGAGTAAAAAGAAAAAGTTCAAATACAAAATAAAATAATTCATATAATAATTACAATGATATAAACTAAATATATGACCATGGACACAGATAGAAAAGGAATTCAGTTGGGTTAGAAGAGTGGAGTTACTTTTGTTTCCCTGCCTTTTTGTGGTAGTAAAATACATACAACATAACATTTATCATTTTAACCATTTGTAAGTGTACAACTCAGTAGCATTAAATACATTCACAATGTTGTGTCACCATCACCATCATCTGTACCCAAAACACTTCATCATCCCCAACATGAACTCTGTTCCCATGAAACAACAACCCTCATTCCTCCCTCCTCCCAGCCCCTCTCTTCTACCTTCTGTCTCTATGAACATGCCTATTCTAGGCACCTCATATAAGTGGATTCATACGGTAGTTGTCCTTCTATGTCCAGCTTTTTTCACTTAGCATAATGTTTTCAAGATTTATCCACACTAGCATGTCTCAGTACTTCGTTCCTTTTTATGGCTAAATAATATTCTATCGTATGGATATACCACATTTTGCCTATCCATTCCTCTGTTGATGGACACTTGGTTGCCTCCACCTTTTAGCTATTGTGAATCATGCTCCTATGAACATTGGTGTAGAGATAACTGTTCAAGGCCCTGCTTTCAATTCTTTTGGAAATATATATACATGTGGGAGTGGAATTGCTGGGTCATACGGTATTTGTTTCCCTTTTTCAAAATTGCCTTTAATGTTGTTACATTTATTCTCCCCAATAACAATGAACATTGGCCAATAATAGAATCGTAATACCCTACGAGTCTAGTGCCTTATTACAACTCTTCTTGATTTCCATTCAACCGGACAATTATAGGCAATAGTACAAGAGATGCCTTCTCCTTATGAATAGGCTTAAATTACTTTTGCAGCTGTACCATATCAAAGCACAGTCCACACTCTGGTTAAGACCTCAGTCTTCAAAATCAGACAGAGGCCAGTTCACTACCTTGTCACCCTGGGCCAGTTACTTAAGTTCACAGAGTCCCCATTTCCTACTCTATAAAATAGAGATGATAATAGTCCCTACCTCATGGAGTTGTGTTCAAAATGTTTAAATACAGGATGACAGCCCAGCCATTTGTAGACCCTTAGTATATTATGTTATTATTACATTAAATTCTGGTCGTTGGCAAGTCATACAATATCAAAGGGACCCCACAATGGTGATGCCCTTACCATTAGCAACATTCTCAAAAAGAAAGAAAAAAAATATATGTTGATACTACGACCCTACCTCAAAAGTCTAATCTGAAATTCAGACTTGAAAAGGAATTACTGCACTTTATCTGAGGGATGCATTTTAGCAGTTCCCATATTTTGGAAGCAGATCTTCCTAGTAGCTATCAGTGCTTAACCCAACCAACAGAGTTGAAGAAACCTACACAAGGAGAATCTCAAGAGTCCAAATGACTTCACATGTGGCTCAAGGAATCAGTCTCATTTCTTTATTCCTCCCTTCTGTGGAAAAGATTTCAATTCCCTTGCAATCAAAGATCAAGGAATACTGTATGTTTTCCAAGCCTTCCCAAAAATTTCATTTCAAATTTTAAAAACAATAATGAGCAATAGTTTTCATGAAATGTTTTTATCAATATCAATAGACCTCAAAGAACTAACAAAACTACTGTATCACAATGTTGTTTATGAAAGACTATAAATAATCTACCTGTCCAACAGTAGGGGAGTAGTTAAATATTTATAAACTTTAGGGTTTCAGGACCCCTTTATCTTCTTAAAACTTATTAAGGCTCTCAGAGAATTTTTATTTATTTAGGTTATATTTATGTATGCTGTAATAGAAAAATTTTAATGAGGAAAATATTTAAAACATAAGAATACACAAGCATGCATTCCATTAGCCAACAGAAAAATGATCTCATCCCATGTCACAGAGCATCTAGAAAACTCCACTGTACACTCATCATGAGAGAATGAGAGTGAAGAAGCCAAATAGCATTCCAATATTATTACGATAATAATACCTTACAGGGTTTCCCTGGTGGCTCAGTGGTTAAGAATCTGCCTCCCAGTGCAGGCGACACAGGTTCGAGCCCTGGTCCAAGAAGATCCCACATGCCACAGAGAACTAAGCCCGTGCACCACAACTACTGAGCCTGCACTCTAGAGCCCGAGAGCAACAACTACTGAAGCCCATGTGCCTAGAGCCCCTGCTCCGCAACAAGAGAAGCCACCGCAATGAGAAGCCCGCGCACTGCAACAAAGAGTAGCCCCTGCTCACCACAACTAGAGAAAGCCCGCAAGCAGCAACAGAGACCCCACGCAGCCAAAAATAAATAAATAAAATAAATAAATTTTTAAAAATAATAATAATAATACCTTACAGACCCCCTTGAAAGAATCTAGGGGACTCCCAGAGATCCCTGGACCACACTTTGAGAACCACTGATCTAACCAAGGGGTCAGCGAACTTTTTCTATATGGACCACAGAATAAATATTTTAGGTTTTGCAGGCCATTTATTCTCTGTGGCAACTACTCATTTCTAGCACAAAAGAAGCCATAGATGTTATATAAAGAAATGAACATGGTTGTGTTCCAATAAAACTTTACTCTCTACAAAAAAACAGGCAGTGGGCCAGATTTGGCCCATGGGCCATTTTTACCTGTTGACTCCTGATTTAGACAATGGAATGTCAGGCAGGTATTAAAATGATCCTGCAGAGGGGCTTCCCTGGTGGCGCAGTGGTTGAGAATCTGCCTGCCAATGCAGGGGACACGGGTTCGAGCCCTGGTCTGGGAAGATCCCACATGCCGCGGAGCAAATGGGCCCGTGAGCCACAATTACTGAGCCTGCGCGTCTGGAGCCTGTGCTCCGCAACAAGAGGGGCCACGATAGTGAGAGGCCCGCGCACCGCGATGAAGAGTGGCCCCCGCTTGCCACAACTAGAGAAAGTCCTCGCACAGAAACGAAGATCCAACACAGCCATAAATAAATAAATTAAAAAAAAAAAAAATGATCCTGCAGAGAAGGAAAGAAATCATAAAGATCAGATCAGAAATAAATGAAAAAGAAATTAAGGAAACGATGGCAAAGATCAATAAAACTAAAAGCTGGTTCTTTGAGAAGATAAACAAAATTGATAAACCATTAGCCAGACTCATCAAGAAAAAAAGGGAGAAGACGCAAATCAATAGAATTAGAAATGAAAAAGGAGAAGTAACAACTGACACTGCAGAAATACAAAGGATCATGAGAGATTACTACAAGCAACTCTATGCCAATAAAATGGGCAACCTGGAAGAAATGGATAAATTCTTAGAAATGCACAACCTTCCGAGACTGAACCAGGAAGAAATAGAAAATATGAACAGACCAATCACAAGCACTGAAATTCAAACTGTGATTAAAAATCTTCCAACAAACAAAAGCCCAGGACCAGATGGCTTCACAGGTGAATTCTATTAAACATTTAGAGAAGAGCTAACACCTATCCTTCTCAAACTCTTCCAAAATATAGCAGAGGGAGGAACACACCCAAACTCATTCTACGAGGCCACCATCACCCTGATACTAAAACCAGACAAAGATGTCACAAAGAAAGAAAACTACAGGCCAATATCACTGATTAACATAGATGCAAAAATTCTCCACAAAATACTAGCAAACAGAATCTAACAGCACATTAAAAGGATCATACACCATGATCAAGTGGGATTTATCCCAGGGATGCAAGGATTCTTCAATATACACAAATCAATCAATGTGATAACACCATATTAACAAATTGAAGGAGAAAAACCATGTGATCATCTCAATAGATGCAGAGAAAGCTTTTGACAAAATTCAACACCTATTTATGATAAAAACCCTCCAGAAAGGAGGCATAGGGGGAACTTTCCTCAACATAATAAAGACCATATATGACAAACCCACAGCCAACATCGTCCTCAATGGTGAAAAACTGAAACCATTTCCACTAAGATCAGTAACAAAACAAGGTTGCCCACTCTCACCACTATTATTCAACATAGTTTTGTAAGCTTTAGCCACAGCAATCAGAGAAGAAAAAGAAATAAAAGGAATCCAAATCGGAAAAGAAGAAGTAAAGCTGTCACTGTTTGCAGATGACATGATACTATACAAAGAGAATCCTAAAGATGCTACCAGAAGACTACTAGAGCTAATCAATGAATTTGGTAAAGTAGCAGGATACAAAATTAATGCACAGAAATCTCTTGCATTCCTATACACTAATGATGAAAAATCTGAAGGTGAAATTAAGAAAACACTCCCATTTACCACTGCAACAAAAAGAATAAAATATCTAGGAATAAACCTACCTAAGGAGACAAAAGACCTGTATACAGAAAATTTTAAGACACTGATGAAAGAAATTAAAGATGATACAAATAGATGGAGAGATATACCATGTTCTTGGATTGGAAGAATAAACGTTGTGAAAATGACTCTACTACCCAAAGCAATCTACAGATTCATTGCAATCCCTATCAAACTACCAATGGCATTTTTTCACAGAACTAGAACAAAAAATTTCACAATTTGTATGGAAACACAAAAGACCCCAAATAGCCAAAGCAATCTTGAGAAAGAAAAATGGAGCTGGAGGAATCAGGCTCCCTGACTTCAGACAAAGCAACAGTAATCAAGACAGTATGGTACTGGCACAAAAACAGAAATATAGATCAATGGAATAGGATAGAAAGCCCAGAGATAAACCCACGCACATATGGTCGCCTTACCTTTGATAAAGGAGGCAAGAATATACAGTGGAGAAAAGACAGCCTCTTCAATAAGTGGTGCTGGGAAAACTGGACAGCTACAGGTAAAAGAATGAAATTAGAACACTCCCTAACACCATACACAAAAGCAAACTCAAAATGGATTAAAGACCTAAATGTAAGGCCAGACACTATCAAACTCTTAGAGGAAAACATAGGCAGAACACTCTATGACATAAAACACAGCAAGATCCTTTTTGACCCACCTCTTAGAGAAATGGAAATAAAAACAAAAATAAACAAACGGGACCTAATGAAACTTAAAAGCTTTTGCACAGCAAAGGAAACCATAAACAAGACCAAAAGACAACCCTCAGAATGGGAGAAAATATTTGCAAATGAAGCAACTGACAAAGGATTAATCTCCAAAATTTACAAGCAGCTCATGCAGCTCAGTATCAATAAAACAAACAACCCAACCCAAAAATGGGCAGAGGACCTAAATAGACATTTCTCCAAAGAAGATATACAGACTGCCAACAAACACATGAAAGAATGCTCAACATCATTAATCATTAGAGAAATGCAAATCAAAACTACAATGATATATCATCTCACACCAGTCAGAATGGCCATCATCAAAAATCTACAAACAATAATTGCTGGAGAGGGTGTGGAGAAAAGGGAACCCTCTTGCACTATTGGTGGGAATGAAAATTGATACAGCCACTATGGAGAACAGTATGGAGGTTCCTTAAAAAACTAAAAATAGAACTACCATATGACCCAGCAATCCCACTACTGGGCATATACCCTGAGAAAACCATAATTCAAAAAGAGTCAGGTACCACAATGTTCATTGCAGCTCTATTTACAATAGCCAGGACATGGAAGCAACCTAAGTGTCCATCGACAGATGAATGGATAAAGAAGATGTGGCACATATATACAATGGAATATTACTCAACCATAAAAAGAAACGAAATTGAGCTATTTGTAGTGAGGTGGATAGACCTAGTGTCTGTCATACAGAGTGAAGTAAGTCAGAAACAGAAAAACAAATACCGTATGCTAACACATATATATGGAATCTAAAAAAAAAACAAAAAAGGTCATGAAGAACCTAGGGGCAAGACGGGAACAAAGACACAGACCTACTAGACAATGGACTTGAGGATACGGGGAGGGGGAAGGGTAAGCTGGGACAAAGTAAGAGAGTAGCATGGACATATATACACTACCAAACGTAAAATAGATAGCTAGTGGGAAGCAGCCGCATAGCACAGGGGGATCAGCTCGGTGCTTTGTGACCACCAGAGGGGTGGGATAGGGAGGGTGGGAGGGAGGGAGACACAAGAGGGAAGAGATATGGGGACATATGTATATGTATAACTGATTCACTTTGTTATAAAGCAGAAATTAACACACCATTGTAAAGCAATTATACTCCAATAAAGATGTTTAATAAAAAAATTTTTTTAATTATCCTGCAGAAATATTTATGCTAATAGGGAAGAATAGTCATAATAAGCTTGAAATGAAAAAAAGCAGATAACACATGTACAGTATTTTAATATTTGCTAAAATATATATACACACACACATACACATCTTTCTATATCTTAAAATTCTAAAACATCAAGCATCAAAAGCTATTAGTTATTATCTCTGGTTGTTGGTTTACATGTGATTTTTCTTTTTGCTTGTCTGTATTTTATATAATGAATATGCATTGCTGTCATTATAAATTTGTTTAAAAGTTTTTCTTAGATATTTAAAAGAAAAGCAATATTTGGAAAATTTGACATTTATAAATTATACTGATTTCCCTTAAGAAACATGACTGTTTCACAGAAAGTACAACCTATTTGCTTACCAGTTGTACCGTAAACTGTTTGGGAATCCCCTTTAGTCCCATTTGGTCCTCGTGGAAATATGTCAAAACGATACTTGGTTCCAGGGTATAAGCCACCAATGACAATACTTTGTTCGGTGGTTGTGTTAGGTCCTCCAGCTTCATCCGGTGTGATATGTATCTCAAAGGAATTAGAGTCATTGCTGTTCCACGCTAAGCCAATTTCCCTTGTGCTGACACTTGTCACTCGAAAGTCAGAAACTGGACAGGGGGCTGTGGGTAGAAAGTAAATGACTAGATTAAGAATCTATTTCTCCAGAAGACAAGGGTGACTGAACCTCACAAAATATTTACAATGAGATTAAACGTACACTTGGGACACCTGACCTCTCTTTTTCTCTTTTTTGTATTATCACCTACAACACAAGCCCCTCAGAAACTCATGTTTCTAACCAAGAGAACACTTGGCCACAGGAGTGCAGAAACTGGTGTTTAAGTTGTACAAAGTCATTCAAAGGAAATGAGAAGAGGCGTAAATTCTCGTGGGTCAAGGGCTCAGGCACTGGAGGACCTTGGCCACTGCTGGCTGCCTATGTTGTATACATTACTTAGCCTTCCAGAGTCTCTGTTTAAGGAAGTGCAGCAGAGGCTGCTGTTGACCCCCAAAATCCATTCCCCCCTCCGTTTTCCTTAATCATACACCCCCAGATTCTTAGCAGTGTACATGGCTATTGGAAAGAAAAACTACATTTCCCAGCCTCCCTTGCAACTAGGCTAAGTTCTGGTCAATGGGATGTGCGTATAAGCACCACATGGCTCCTAAGAAGCATCCTTAAAGGATGGAGCATTACTTTTTATCCTTCCTCCTTCTTGTAACTGGAATGTGGGTGTGATGCCTGAAGCTCAGGCTGCCTGGCTATAGAACCAACAACGTGGCAGTGGCTGCAGCTTCCTGACGCCAGGACGGCAGCTCAGTACATTCCTGGAGCCAACAACTACAGCCAGGGCTGCTGTCAGTGACACAGTTGGGGACTCCCTGGATGGGGAGTTCTGCACCCTTAGGCTGGGAGTCATTTCTGGGTCCCAGCCTAGAGCTGCACCCCACATGTTGTGAGTTGAATTGTGTCCCCTCAAAATTCCTATGTTGAAGTCCTAACCATCAGTACCTCAGAATCTGACTATATTTGGAGGTAGGATTTTTAAAGAGGTGATTAAGGTAAAATGAGGCCATTAAGGTGGGCCCTAATCCAATCCATTATGACTAGTATCCTTATTAGATTAGAGGGAACTATATTCAATATCCTGTGATAAACCATAATGGAAAAGAATATGAAAAAGAATATATATATGTATAACTAAATCACTTTGCTGTACAGCAGAAATTAAACACAACATTGTAAATCAACTATACTTCAATAAAATTTTTTAAAAAAAGAGGAGATTAGGACACAGACATGCACAGATCAAAGGAGAATCATGTGAAGACACAGGGAGAAGCCGGCCATTACAAAGCCAGGAAGGGAGGTCTCAGAAGAAACCAAGCCTGAATCACCTGATCTCAGACTTCTTGCCTCCAGAACTGTGAGACAGTCGATTTCTATTGTTTAAGCCTCCCAATCTGTCGTACTTGTTATGGCAGTCCTAGCAAACTTACACACCAGCACTTCCAATGATTCTATAAACCCTCAGTTCCCAAGATAAGATCCTCTTCCGTTTAAAATAGCTCATGGTTTCTGTTTCTTGCAAATGAGCAGTAGCTAACCATCCCATCCTGCCTAGCATTGGGCTTCTTTTATAATGAGAGAGAAATAAACTCCTGTCTTGGATACTTGGGGAGTTTGTTACTCACAGTGAACCTGATCCTAATAGAGAGATTAAACAGTTTAAAAAAAAAAAAAAAAAGTAAAAGGTGAAGAAAAGAAAGCAGATTTCATTTAGTCCAAAGACCCAGTCAGAAGACGTTTGTAAGAATGCCTAAGGTGTGCTTCTTGGAAAGCAACAGACACTCGAATAAAGTATTCTGGTAGGATGAGTCCTGGGTCCAGAGCCAGGCACCCCTGGGTTCAAGTCCCTGCCCTGCTGTTTACCAGCTCTGTGGTCTTGGGCAAACTCTTCAGTTGTGCTGGGCTATAGTCTTTTCATCTGTAAGACAGGGATCCTAACACCTACCGTGAAGGCCACTGCAATGCATGTAAAGCTCCTGGCGCAGTGCAATACCGATATTACTATATTATTACATTACTACTCTACTGGCACACCATTATTGTTTTAATTACTGGACCGTCCTTGGAACAGAATGGTTTTTATTTGCTGCCTAACATCTTGTCTTTAAGAGGCAGCTGGATCAGAAGAAAGAAAAGACAAGACATAGCTGTGTCCTATTTCCTTATAATGTCAGCATCCAAAGGACAAAGGGACATGAATAACCAGGTTCTTTTTGCCTCCATGTATCAACTTGCTCCCTGTCGCTAGCACACGAGAATGGCCGTCACCAGCGCAGGCTGGAGCTGAGAGAGCCCAGCTGTCTGATCCCACCTCTGACACTCACAAGGTGTGACACCTGTCCATAGCATCTGTCTCGGCCTGGGCTTCCTCATCCATAAAATGAGGCCAGTGCCATGTCACAGATTTGTGAACATTACATGAGACCGTGCAAGGAAAGCACGTCCCGCGATGCTGGGCGTGTGGGCAGGGTCAATCAATGGTCACCGTCATAAGATCACACAGCCTGAAGGTGGTAAGCGTCCCTGTGGACCCACAAGCTGAGCTGTGCTTTCCTCAAGGGCAGGAACGGAATTTGTCTTGTATCTGCGCCTGGCGCATAGCAGGCAGGCAAGAAAGGTTAGCAAAGCAATGAGTGGACTCACGGGTGTACACTTGGAGAAAGCCCGGTATGCCCTCGTAACTGTTGTTAAGGAAAGGCCACACTGTGATGTCGTATAAGGTGCTCGAGCTGAGTGAGGTGATGACGGCACGAGTCTCATTGACAGTGAGATTGAAGGAATCTGTCTCGCCAGCAACTTGTATCTTGTAGGTATAGACAGAAGATGACTCATTGTCATTGATTTTCCAGGTCAGGGTCAAGCCTGTGGCACTGATGTTCACAACTTCGATGTCAAACACCTGACTGGAATCTGCAAAGACACAAGAGGAGTTAACAACCACCAGAATGGCCAAGCCAGACAGAAAGAGACAGAGAGAGGGAGAGATGCTGTCATCAAGGAACGTCATCTAATCTAAGAAACACCCTTAGCGATTCTTCCTTCCTACTCGACACCATTTAACGCAACATACCTGAGTGTAGGGCGGTCCCAGCAAAAGTCAGGCAGCATCTTCAGTGAAGACAACAACCTGGCCAATTGCAACTGCATAGTTACTCTACGTTCTTCTTGTGAGCTGACTCTTAGAGATGCGATAGACTCCTCAGACAACAACATGGACTCTACACGTGCCCCCCTAGGTGCTGGGTGACCCCAAAAGGTCTCAAGCATCCATCCATCCAAGAATGAACACTATACTCTACATGATCAAGTAAAGGTCACAGACTTTCGCATGAGGCAGGTCTGGGTTCCAAGGTCAGCTCTACTTGAATAGGCAGGTGGATCTTAGGAAAATCACCGAGCTCAGTTTCCTCATCTATAAAGTCAGGATAATAATCCTAACTCAAGAAAAGATAACACAAGAGTGCTAGTTATTCACCACTTGCCCACCCCACTCTCCCAATCCACCCTCTGTCCTTCTCCTGCCTGCTCTGTGCCCCGGGGAGGCTGAGCCCTGTACCTTGCATCACTGGGGCACAGGTGGGGGATAGAGACTCTGCCAGGTGGCCTGGGACCAGGTTCCACCAATGAGCGATAGGGGCAGGCTACTGGGGGGCTGGAGGAGAAAGCAGTTGGAGTCCTTCTCCTCACTGCCTCCTGCTCTGGGTCACCTGTTCTGACATAGCTGTGTCCTCCACTGCCCCAGCCCTCGCTCGGCTCCAGAAACACCATCTCCTCCCCCTTACTCTTCAGCCTTGGAGGTGATTTCCTATCATGACTAGTCTCAGGCGTCTCAACATCCTCTGATGGTGTCCTTAACTCCATCCCACCTAATTAGTCACTTGAAAAGTGCCTGGTACCATACATGTATGTGTATCTGTGTGTATGTGTGTGTGTGTACACATGAGTATACACACACATATACATACACACACAACATAGAGAGGGTTAAGCCTACAATATAATTATTATAATAGTATATATTATATAATATTATTAGTATTTATTAAGCACTAGGACAGTCAACACAAACCAGGCTTTGTGTATATCCACATGACCAAAAGCCAAAAATGCAATCACTATTACTTTAATTCCACTCAAATCACTTTAAAAAGCAGGGAACCCCAGGTCCACACTAATCCACAGGCCGCTTTTCACAGGATCAGGCAAAAAGGCCCTCCTCTGGATGGCTCTGCCCCGGGGGGTGTGGCTGGGTGAAAGGCCCAGAGACTAGATTTCAGCCCCACTCACCTCCCTGCACAAGCATCTTGTATGTAGGACAGCC
The DNA here is from genome assembly GCF_009873245.2 of Balaenoptera musculus. Lineage (NCBI taxonomy): Eukaryota > Metazoa > Chordata > Mammalia > Artiodactyla > Balaenopteridae > Balaenoptera > Balaenoptera musculus. The sequence continues at coordinate 96,943,931 of NC_045792.1, read as the reverse complement.
CCACCACTGTCAATGGCACCCCTGGAGGAGTCCCTTCCCCCCTTCCCTCCTCCCCCAGCCAAAAATTGCCCCCAGGTGTCCTATAACACACCCTCCCAGCCCCTCCAAAAGAGAGAGAGCAGCTCTCAAAACATACATATACCATCTCTCTAGGAAATGAATCAACCCCTCCAGAATCATCAGAGTCCTTGAGATGTTACCTAGCCCCAGTGCCTCTCCACTTTCATAGCTCAGTGGTCATCATCTGCACTTTCACTCATGACGTTTCCTCAACTGACATATCCTCCTCCTCCTCCTCTCCATTTATCCAAATCCTATCCTCCCTTCAAAGAAAGTTAGATCCTCCCTGTAGAAGAGGCCTTCCTTTGGGATTTAACATTAAAATCAGGCTCCAGCCTTCCCATGTCCACAGCACTTAGTGGGCAACTGTAGTGCAAGTCCCTCTTCCAAAAGGCATCCCAATCCCCCTTGTGGGGAGGAAGTGCCTGTCACCCATGTGGAAGCTGGAGGGACAGCGGCTCCCTTCCCCAGCACAGCCATCTAGAAAGCAACATGACACCCTCTCCACCCTAGAATCCTGAGGGAGTGTCACCAGCTCCAGCACGGACCAGCCCTCCAGAGTTTCCTGGATGCTGGACTGTTTTCTGTCCTTGGTCCTCCAGCCTCCAGCCTTACTGCCTCCATTCTATGGATCTATGACAGCCTTTCAGAACAGATATATTTTGGGGGGTTGTTTGTTTATTTGTTTTAATTTTTATTGGAGTATATTTGACTTACAAATACGATGTTGTGTTAGTCTCTGCTGTACAGCAAAGAGACTGTCATATAGAATAGAGGTATTGTTGGATAAGATAACCCGAGTCAGTCTGTGTTGCCTGCAAGCAAGCCCCCAACAGCTGCCAGGCTACAGCATTTGTTCCTGAACCCACAGAGCCTGACCGTGTGCTTTCCCATGTATGTTTGCCTTGATTCCCCATCTATACTGCAATTCTTTACCCCCTCATCATCACCAATCCAAAAAGTCTCTAAAACTGTTCAATTTACAGAGTGGGAGTGCTGACAAATTATAGGTAGAAAGCAGCAATGTGCATGTCAGCAAGTGTCATAGGAAGGTCAGTATGCCTTCCAAGTTCAGGCCAAAAAAGGAAACTCATTTCCTTCTGTCAAGGGGAAAATACTTAACCAACATGGACAAAATGAATATCAAGTTACAAGAGAAAAACATTATGCCAGTTTGTCTCGTTGGCCAGTATGCAGAGCTGTGAAAGAAAGAATGAGATAGCCCCTAGCATCTGCACATGGTAGCTGCTCAAGGAAATGAGCAGCTACGTTGTAATGAGCTCCAGGAAAGAAGGGTCTTGGCCACAGAGTTCAGAAGAAACTCACTGGATCTGCTCTGTCCAAAACCTCTTCGAGAAAACTCTCTCCCGCAACAAAACTACTTATGAAGCAAGAGATAACTCAGAACCAGAATCACAGAAGACAAACTCTGTGCTAGAAAACTCTGGCTGAAGCCACTTTACAAAAATTCAACATACTTGTTTTGAACTCTGTGGCGCGGGGCTGTCCTTCGGCACCACTTGCTGCTCGAGGATAAACAGTGGCCTTGTACTGTGTGTCAGACTTTAACCCAAAAAGCAGGACTTCCGTGGTGTCTTGGGGCAGAGAAGGGTCAGAGGATGGGGCTGCAGGTTCGAGTCCATATATGTACCCAGGGGCAGTGGGGCTCCTGGGCGGCTGCAGAGAGCGGTCTGTGCTGCTGGCATCTGTTTCAAACACAAAAGGCAAAGACGTTACCTGCGACAGAAGTGTATCCCTGTCTTCTGTCAGCGCCGGTGCCCTCCCCACCGTAAGACGACACATCAGACAGTACCCACAGCTGGGACTCCACAAATACCTGTTCCCTTCCTCCCCCCAGAGATACACATGCTCCTGAAAGGGCCCTGATGTGGGGGTTTGGTGAGTTTTTTTACCTTTTCTTTTTTTTAATTGGGGTATAGTTGTTTTACAGTGTTGTGTTAGTTTCTGCTGCACTACAAAGTGAAACAGCTGTATGTATACATGTATCCCCTCCCTCTTGGACCTCCCTCCCACGCCCCCTCATCCCACCCATCTATGTCACCACAGAGCACGGAGCTGAGTTCTCTGCGCTATACAGTAGGTTCCCACCAGCTATCCGTTTTACACATGGTAGTGTATATATGTCAATCCCAATCTCCCAATTCATCCCACACCCCCTCTTCCCCTCCACCGTGTCCGCACGTTCGTTCTCTGTGAAAGGGTCCTGATTTGGGGCAGGTATTTCACGTTGTACTTTTAGCCCAGGTAGCACCGCAGATATTTGCGTTTCTCTCTCCAACTCAGCTATTTGCATCTCTCCCCAGCTTCTTTCAAGAAATCATCTTCTCCCACCCAACTCCAAACACGGATTTCCAGGACAACCTCATGATTCACACTTGGCTAAGCAGAGCCCACTCAAGGAATTCTTTCCCTGGACCAGTCCCCTGCTGAGAGAGGGTGAAACAAGCAGAACTGCTGAACCAGGGGAAAGTTGGTAAAAAGAAACAAGCAGGGAAGAGAGACAAGAGTCACCTCATCTCTTCCTTCAAGGCCTTGCTGCCCCTGGGGGGGAAATATACACGAGCCAAGAAGTTGCTCTTTTAGTCTAAGCTATTTGAAGTCTGATTCTGTCACCTGCCGTCAAGAATCCTGACACCTACTTTGTACATCTGTTTCCTTATGTGTAAAATGGGGATTGAGTACTTGTTCTCAATTCACAGGGTTACCCCTGAAAATTCTGTGAAGTCTGCAAATAACTACTCCACTGTCAATGCAGAAGACATCTGCTAGATTTGCCTGATAAGCAGCCCTTTTCTCATTGGATGCGGTTAAGTTCCTCCAGTGGGCCTACTTGGGTTAACACATCTGTTATCTATCCAACCAAAAGTTTAAGAAGCTAAAGGGCCCAGCTACTTTCCTGGATGCCAGACTCCAAAAAGTTTCAACACCCACTGTGCTGACCTGTAAAATAAGAACATTTTCCCCTCCTTCTTCACACACTCGTGGAGGTCAAACTAAAATGTGGAGAAGACCTCTATAAATTCTAAACTCCGTACAAATTATCAGAACAATTTTTCTTAACTATAAGTTACTGCAAGTCAAAACCAGCAAGGCAGATCAGAAGCCCACTTTTGTAACTCACCTAAGCTATTTTCTGTAACCAGAGGGTCACTCTGTGTCTTATTTGAAAGACACAGGGTGACCTTGTTTTGAATCCCTGGCTTCAGGTCTGAAATATTGACTGCTAAGTTTTGAGTCGACTCCTGGCTTCCTTCAAGGAGCATCCGGAAGGTGTGAGTGATGTTATCATTCTTCCAGGTAAGAGCAACATGCGTCACACCCACGAAGACAACACGAAGACCAGAAACTGGATGAGGCTCTATTTTAAAAACACACAGTGGGCACAGATGGAATAAGATACTTGTAGTCACCTTTCATTAAGAATGTTTCAATGTGACCCACTAAAAATACTTCCTTTATATCAGAGTCCAGTGCAGTTCCATCATTTTCACAGCAGGGAGAAAACTTATCATTATGCAGAAAAAAAAGGAGAAAAGAATAAACCTTAAAGCCATAATTTTTTAGGATCTGAACTATTCTCCACGACAGTTAATTCCAACAGTGATCTGACACTCTGCTAAATTGCCCTTTTAAACAGCAGCATTTAATATTTGTTTTAGATATCAGGAATAAGCATCCAAGAAAGTGATCATTTGCTACATCTAAAGGTCTCAATTCCAGATAATACAAATAATATTTCACAGTATCAAGACATTTCAACTAAGACCCTCTTCCCTGTATTCCAACCCCAAGGGAAATCTTCAGAAGATTTCCAGTCTATACCATCCCCCCGCCGTTCTTTCTATCACTTTATTTGGCTGGTTGTGACATAAACCAAACCATTTTGGCCAAGATGACATCCACTCCCTTCAACCTTGAGATAAGAACATGGAGATTCAGAACAGCAGGGTGACTTGCTCAAGAATGCACACTACTCGTAGCATCAGGGAAACTAGGACCCAGGGCTCCAGCTTTAAGCATATATTGATACAAGCACAGGGAGCACTGCAGACAGATCCACAACCCTGCTTGAGGAGGCTGAACGCGAAGACACTGGCCTGGAAGACTGTGAGGCACCATCCAGCTGTGAGGCGAGCTGATCCATTCTGCAATTCTATTCTTCACATCAAATGTTTCTGATGCAAAGATTTCTACACTGGGTCACACATTTCTTTAAAAAAGACACGTGCAACACGAATAAAGCAGCCAGCTCAATGATCCGGGTAACTGTTATGAACACCACTGTACCACAGTGCTCTGGAATCAGGCTGCTGGGTTCCCACTACATGATGCTCAATAACTCTGGGAGCTCAGAAGAAACTTAACTTCTCGGCATTACCATTTCTTCCGCTGTAGCCCTCAGGGTTACTGTGAGGACACCCTGATGTATTAAGGACAGCTAAGCACACGGTATGTGCTCAATAAACAGTAGCTGATAAACACAGCCTTGACCTTGGGGGCTTTAAGGTGGAGTGAGGATCCTTGGTTCCTGGGCTGCGTGCTTCTGGCCACCTGGCCACCTCCCCTTTCCTATAGTCACCAATTCTGTATCACCTTGTCCCATCAGCATTTCTAAATTCTGCCTTCTTCTTCCTCCTTAATTCTCTTCTATCTCCTCTCTGCCCTCTCCTTCTTTTCCTCTCTCTCTCACAATACAGCAAATCTTTACTGTGGGTTTCTGTTTTCTCTAAAACTGTGCTGCCAACCTCCAGGAGGTTTTTGAAGGTACCTGTGACACTGCATCCCTGTAGCTCCTCTCTCTCCAGTTCTTTTTACTTACTGGGCATCTGGGCAAGATTTTATTTAAAGAAATAGTTTCCAGGCTTAAAAAGAAAAAATGTTGAAAACCACTGGTTTAGCATTGGCCCGCTCCGTGTGCAGAAGGCGATGTGCCAGGCGGTCACTTCACACCATGGGCTCAGGAAGTCAGCTTTCCACAGCCTTCACCAGCCAATGAGAGCACACCTGACACAGGGTGTGATCAGAAAACCAACACAGGACCTCTTTTTTATATTGTGTATTCTTCTCAGCTTAAAAAGAGCGTCTCATCTGTTTTTTATATTTTTGGTTCTTTCCAGCTTAAAAAAAAAAAGCTAAATTTGCAGCTGTAACAGGTGGCTCAGGGTACTGACATCTAAACTAAATAAAAATCTAAGCTTAATAAGAGTCACTGGACTCTTATTTCATGTGAAGCATATATTCCTCTATAAAGTATATCAAACTTTCATGCCCAACAGAAGCCCCCAGGAATATAAATATAGCATCAACTTCCCTAGGGAGATTAAAAGAAGCCTAGTAATTACCAACACCATCAAGACACATTTCTTTTTCTTTTTTTTTTAATAAATTTATCTATCTATCTATTTATTTATTTATTTATTTATGGCTGCGTTGGGTCTTCGTTGCTGCGCGCAGGCTTTCTTTAGTTGCGGCGAGCGGGGGCTACTCTTCGTTGCGGTGTGCGAGCTTCAGTAGTTGTGGCTCGCGGGCTCTAGAGCGCAGGCTCAGTAGTTGTGGCACACGGGCTTAGTTGCTCCGCAGCATGTGGGACCTTCCCAGACCAGGGCTCAAACCCGTGTCCCCTGCCTTGGCAGGCAGATTCTTAACCACTGCGCCACCAGGGAAGCCCAAGACACATTTCTAACGGGTCTCCATTCCCAAGTCTTAGCAGAAAAGTAAGTATTAATCAATAATAATGAAAAAAATTTTAAACCAAACAGTTGGAAGTAGCTAAAATATCCCAAAACACACAGGACCTTAATACTGAGTGATCCTGCCACCTGAATTCCTGGGCTTGAAACAATGCAGAATCTTTTCTCGTCTTCCACAGTTAATGAAAGTCAATCTCTTTCCAGCAGGCAACTTGAATGGGCAAGGCTCTAGGATACAGGACAAGAAGGATGGTTCATGATTATTCCTGGGAGCTACTCATCTTACCTAATGTGGTATCTCCTGAAGTCCCATTGCTTCCTGGACTTGAGTATGTGCTGTTACCACCTGTTTGATTTGCAAGACTCATCTGCCCATTTTCCATCTTACTCGTTACTCCAGCTGTGTCGTTTTTCCAGGTTAGGGTCACACTGGTTGGACTGATGGTAACAGCTTCTGTAGGACTGGGTTCTATTTTAATATTGTTTCCCAAAAAAAGGAAAGAAAAAAATTATATTTCGAAAAGAAATGTAAGAGTAAGGACTGCTCTGTATGTCTACTTTCCAGAAGTGAATTTTGCAACCACAGAATTTCATTTCTCTTTATTTGCCTCCTGGACTTCCCTCCAACAAAATACATTTAGATTCCCATATATACATGTATGCATGTGTGTTAGTGAAACAGAAGGCTATAAAACAAAGATAAAAATAACAGAGGGTGGCCTTGTTGGCCATGACTTGAACATGGAGCTAAATCTGTACAGAAGCTGACATAAAAGAGACCTGAGATGCAAAATAAGTCTATCTCCTGATTCTCAGAAAACACTGCTTATGGAGAGGCATATACAGTGCAGAAGCATGTGATAACTTTTTTTCCAAACCCAGATATTAGGAGGAAGCTCCACAGTTCTCTAGCCTAAAGATGGCATAGGACAGAATGGCATAAAGAGAAAAGAGCTGGTCTTGGAATCCAGACCCGGATGTAAGGCACTGCTCTGCCCCTTAGCTGTGTGACCTGGAATTAGTGCCTTAAAACATCTCAGTCTCAGGTTCCTCTGCTGACAGCTCTTAAACATAAAGGATTATTATTAAGGCACCCTGAAATTGTAAACAAAGTCACTGGATTTGGACATTCAAAATTCAGGGCCCAGAGTCCAATCCTGCTGTCACTAGCAGGTGATTGTACTCGAAGTCATCTCACTGCTCGGAACCTCACTTCATCACCTGTCAAATTGTAGATGTACAGGATCTTAACACAATGCAAGCCATGATGGTTATTAACAGTAACTAAAACTTCAAAATGGATGCATCCTAATTACAGTCTAGATGGAGGAGTAACAACTAGAAACAGAAGTTACCCTTATTGCATAGGCAATAAGGCAATAAGGACCCAGGGCCTTATCCCAGAAGAATAAAGGTGGTACAGGTAACACCACTTCAGCATGCATGGGACCTTCAAATGACAGCACGGAGGGTGTGCCTTACCTGGAACCTGGGAGATGCAAACATTTACCCAATCAAAGAAGAAGGGCAGGAGAGGAAACAAGAGAAAAGAAAAAGGACCAGGCACAGAAGAATGTGGTGGCCCACAATTCAATAAACTTCATGCCAGAAAGCCCCTCAGACTTGAACCTCCCCTCTATAAAGTAACCAGTTCACAGTGTCAGAGTAGCATTTTGGCAGGTTATCATTGTGGCGCCATTTGCAATCAGCAGTGATGATGGTGATGGGGATAATGATAAAACAATAGCCACAGTTACAGCGTGAGGGCAGCAAGAAGAGCAGCAGTCCTATTCTGGGTGCTGGCTGGGTCCCAGGCACTGCGCCAGGTGCTGGGCACACATTTTCTCATTTATGCTTCACAACAACTATGAAGTTGGCTATGGCACCATTTTAAAGAAAGAGAAATATATCAAGAACTAAATTTTGTTGATTCATACAGGGATTCTGTTTATACAGGGAAAGGTTTTTAAAAAGCATTTTTTTTTTTTATTTATTTATTTTGCGCCGCACCACACGGCTTGCAGGACCTTAGTTCCCCAACCAGGGATTGAACCTGCACCCTCGGCAGTGAAAGCGTGGAGTCCTAACCACTGGACCACCAGGGAATTCCCTAGAAAAGGAAGTTCTTAACTTTCAATAGTTCAGCAAAGTACATCTTAAAATATCTTTTAAAAATATGTGTGTGTATATGTATGCATTTTTGGTAATAAAGATGAAGAAACTGAGGTCTAAGAGGACCAATGACTAGCCGCAGGGCATACAGTGAAACACTGACAGACCCAGGAAGCAAACCTGGGACTCTGATTCGCAGTCTGCGCTCTTCACCACTACGCCATCGTAGTACTGCTCAGACATGTAGACACTGACATTCTCTAAGACCCACAATCCATCCCAAAAGAAAAGTCTCGCTCACGTATTTGCACTTCTTGGCAGCAGGTACTGGAGCCATTTGAAAAGGTGAAAAGATAGTGCGTCCCAGGAACCAGCCCTGAAAATGAAGTCTTCCCATCACTGTCTGCTCGGGGAAACTGCTGACTCTGGCCACTCAAATCTGTTACATTTATCACTGAAAAGTTTCCTGGTGCCTTGATAGATTGAATCTCACTGGCTGTAGATGTCAATTCAACCAGATCACAGCGGGAGCCTAGAACACGGGAAAGAAGAACGAAATGCAAGCTAATAAAACGGCACCTCCCACCATATACCAGCCATACAACAGACTTTTTTATTATAATTTTTAAAACACATCATAGTTCCCTCATCTCCCTTTCCCCACTTTACAGTATCACCTCTACACACAGATGTTTTCTTCTCTTGCACCAGTGATTCAAGCCTGCACAAGGAACCTACCAGTTTATTTACCAAACTGATTAACAAGGAAGAAAAAGCAATTGTAGAACTCTTTCTATTGTTTGCACAGGCTTTGCATAATTACTGTTATTAACTGAGCTTTTCTTTATTAGAAGGTTTCAGCAAGGCCTGCCTTCTTTGTATGGCACTGTGAGAACATTCTAATTATTTTATCTCTATGGTTCACAGACTTTGAGATTTTACCAACCAGGAAAAAAAAAAACTGTCCTTGAATTTTGAGGACAGACAAAAGCTACCAGTTTTTATTTTTTCAAAAACGTACATTAAAAAATTACCAAATACTATTAACTTTATTTCTTATAGAAATAAATAATTTTATTTCTTATAGAAACGAATTATGATCCAAAAAATTAGTAAGGACATAATCCCAGAATAAACGGTGATTTCAACTGAATATATTTAGTTTCATAAAAAACTTATTATACTGTCCTTATTTTTCTCATTTTACTACAGACCTGGGAGGACTTCAATGGACCAGCAACTGGGATTCAGCCCTCCACGTGGAAGCAAAATATCCAGGAGGCTACATCTGGTTTTCCAAAGGTTATGCAAAGCTTGTACACCATTTTAAAAATCATGTGGTAATGTAGCAACACAAGAAAATAATTATAGGATAACAGTACATGAAATAAATATAAATGATACTGCATTATGAAAACTAAGTGGTTTTTTTTTTTGATCACCTACAGATGTAGGCTAGAAAAAAAAATCACAGAAAAATTATATTTTTATTTGTCAGGATTGCACAAATAAAAAATTTTTTCTTTCACTTGCTGTTTTCACCCTCACCCCACTTCTAAAGAAAAATTGGAAACTAAGCAAGTTTTAGCAAATTAGCGTTTTCTGTGATTTTCACGTTGCTGTTAATGTTGCTGTGTCCATCGGGGGGCAGTAGCGAACAACATAAGAGTGCAATGGGAAGTGGTACTTACAGTCACCTGTGCACACGATCTGTAACAGAAAAAGAAAACGGAAGTCAGCAGATTCATTCAGCCACGGCAAATGCAAATCAGAAATAAAGCAGTTGAGAATTTAATAACTGGGGCGGGGTGTTAAATACATTAGGCAAAGGCCTGTTGGCCAGGGTTAGGGTATAGGGCCACTGAATAGGGGAATTCAGTGTAACCGCGGGTCAACTACAAACAATGGAGACCAGACAACTGTTGGCAGTGTTTTTTCCCACTGAAACATCCAACAAGAGCAACTCCCCAGGTCAGCACTCCTTCCTGCCGCTACATTGTGCACTGAGGCAGAAGGACATCGAAACAAGAGTTGAGATTCTCTGGGTCAGAAAGAAAGGAAAGCAGGACCATCACCCCATCACCCCTTCCCCAGAGCCACTTCAGGTCGAGAAATGGAGGGTATAAAGCCAGATGCGTGACAGAAGAAATCCACCTGGTTTGAGATTTTCATTGTGCAAAAATTCATCTTCTATCAGTAGGTGGCAGTCATCTTTTTTTTTTTAATCATATGGCAATCAGCTTTGAGAAGAATAAATGTTTGAAACAGAGGGACCTTAAAGATTGTCTAGTTGACAGTATCTCAATCTGCCATCTTTAGATCCCTGGGGATCCTCAAAGATATTTATCATGATCCATATATTAGTTCCCCACACTTTAAAAACCTAAAATATTTTAAGATTGTTCATTCTGTTGTTTAGTTAACACACCTTTTTGGATATTTCAAAGTATGGTCCTTGTAAAGAGGAAAATAATCAAAAGGGACTCTAGTGGAAAAAAGTGTCCTCCAACCTCCCATCACACTTAGAATAAAATGCAAACTCTTAACTACAGCCTACGTGGGCTCTCTGATCTCATAGCCTCTCACACCCTTTACAATGTTCTTGAAGCTGATTCTCCCTTGGAGCCTTTACGTATTGATTCCCTTCTCCAAAAACACTCTGCCCTCAGACCTTCACAGACTGTGGCCTCAGATGCCACCTCTTCACAGAGTCTGTGTCCAAGCAACCAATGGAAATTAGCCCCACTCACTCTCCATCACATCACTGGTGAGTTTTCTCCCGGCATTCACCTCAATTACTGTCAGTCTCCTCCAACTGAAACGTACACTCCACGAGAACAGAAACCGCATCTATGCCCGTGCCTAGAATATTACACACAGTAGGCACTCAATAAATGCCACGGAAGGAAAGAATGAGCCTCTCATTTTGGAGAGGAGGCAACCCCTAAGGCCCAGAGAAGGGAAAAACTTGTCCAAGGTCCCACAGCAAGGCTAAGGCCAAGGCCAAGTCCAAGGCCAGTCAGGTCCCAGGAGCCTGATTACCCAGGCCAGTATTCCTTCCGCTTATCCTGAAAATTTGCACTTATCAAATGGAGACGATAAGAACAACATTCGTTTTCATCTCATGAGATAGGTGGACAGAAGGGGGGTGGAGGGGGGGGGCCTGGCCCCTGTCCTATCTCCCAGTGACCCAGGTACTAGTACTCAAAGGAATCCAGTACTCTTCCTCTCCTCACTCCCTGCAAGCCGGGGGTGGGGGGGGCCGGGAAGCCCTGCTGATATCCTTTCCTACTCACCCCCTCTCTCAAACTTTCCATTCCCACCACTGCACTGTACCCTCAAGCCCTCCTCATCTCAGCCCTAAACTTTTCCAGCTCATCTTCCTCCCTCCAGCCCCTGCCCCTCAATCTATGCTATGCATCAATCCACATCATCCAGGATGGACCACAAGAGAGGGAGAAAAAGAAGTCAGCTGCTAGTTAAGTAGCACAGCGCAGCAAACTTTTTTTTGCCCATTAGCTGGAAAACATTAAACTACATAACCTCATGACCCTAGGATGGCATGTCCTGGCCCTTTGTAATGTTATTATCTCTCTGCCTGGGCATCTATGTGTTGTGTCCTCACCTGGAATCCATTCAATCATCCAACCATCCAACCATCCAACCAAGTGTTGCCTAAAACACGAAAGATCTGGGTCCTGTCCTCAAACTGTTTACAGGAAGGTAAGGGAAATAAGACATGTCTGTAAAAAAGTAATTCAAGGTAGAAAGTACTGACAACTCGTTTAACAAGCGATTCTCGCACACCTGCATGTGTCAAGCGCTGTGCTAAAGCCCTAGAGCTAAAGCAGACAGGCTCCGAGTCACAGGAGGCTATGGCGGAGGGAGAGAGGAGGACAGATGGAGGATACCCTCGGGTAGGTACCACTCACTGAGGGCAAACATGAAGGTGAAGAGTGTCCGTGCATCTCAATCTGTGTCCTTTACAGTCCTAGACTCGGTAAACATTGAGTGGCTGATAGTCACTACACAGGACAACGTGTCAAAGAGCTCTGAGTTCTACAGATGAAAGTTCAAGAATCATGGTCATGGCAAAAAGGTACGTTTCCAAAGGTTAAAATCATATACACAGAGCACTGACTCTGCCAGGCACCGTCCCAAGTGCTTTCAGATATTAACTCACTTAATCCTCCAAACATTCCTAAAAGGGAGGCACAGGTCCCTACTGGGCTGGTGAGCTACAGCACCTGGATCTGAACCCAGGCAGTCTGACTCCAGAGTCTGTGTCCTAAACCACTAGCTACACTACCTTCCAGGGTAAAGCAACTGGCGAGAAATGTACCAGGACTTAGGGAAGGTTTAAAGATTAATTTCAAAAGATATTATCAGTGTGCTTCTTTGACAAATCCAGGTACAGTTTCTCCTGGCAACCCTCCCAAAGAAGGCCCTATGTGCCAGGCATACACACCAGCTGGTATCTTTTTGAGGCTCATCATGAAATAGTAGCCAGAGGGATAACACACTACCTCACATGGCTTCATGTCTTTTTTGGCCTCACTCCCCCTTCTGTTCCCTCATCTTGACCTCACTAGGCCTTGACTTCCCATATAAAGCATCAGCAGTTTAATCCTTGCCTTAGGACCCAGGGGACCTAAAGGATGCAGACTAAAACGAAGGACAAGAGTACCTAAGAGAAGTCTGCAAGGGGTCTCTTGGGGGACAGCTTCTTCACTAATAAAAAGGACGGAAACACCATCCTGCTTCGCTGGACTTCAGCAGATCTACCCATGATGCCTGGAGCCGCTGCAGCCACTATGTGACAAGGAGGGAAGAACTCACCCACCTGCTGAGGATGGCTGATGAGGGGAATGAGAGAAAACACCTGGATCCTTGCACTGCCAAATCAAGCAATTTTAGACTCTTTCTACTTCCAAACTTCTTGCCTGGGGAGATGCAATACCCCTTATTATTTAATTACTTTTGTTTGGGTTGTCTAAGATTTGCAACCAAAAAAACACTATTTGACACAAAGCAACCACAAAGCAAGGTGACTAATTTTCACATTTTTATAGATTAAAAAAAAGTGAAAGGTCAGTGATCTGTCATCAAGGGTTACAGAGCTGGTCAGTAAGAGGTAAAGCCAGGAGGCAAGTTCTGGTCTGCCAGGCCCCCAAACTCTTCCACTGACCACAGGAAAAAAAAAAAGACCCTTGCAAACAACACCCTACAAGTTAACTGGCATGGAGGATGCCTCATAAGTACTTTTTAAAAGAATACAATCAACAGAAAGCTCATCTTCCTGAAGTTAGCTCAGAGCCTAGTTGTGCCTGGGGGTGAAATGGGAGAAAATTTCCACAGATTCATACACTGAGCATCAGAGTTAACTAACTGCAGAAAAGGGAAGTTGCGGACAACTTTTCAACAGTGACAGCTAAACATGGTGATGACAATTATCTCAGCTTTTTCCCCTTCTAAGAGGACCCCAAAAGGCACTGGTAGTTGTTAATTGAGGATTCCACAGAAATCGTCCTGCCTCCAAGTGCCTTCCCTCAACTGGTCCCTCACCCAGAACTCCAAATCCAGGTAGGGAAAGAAGCAAGCATTCCGCAGGTTCCAACCCATTTAATCCTCACAACTGTGTGAAACAAGAACAATCATCCTCATTTTACAGATGAGGACGCTGAGGTCAGAGTACACCTTAGGTCACAGAGCTAAGAAATTTCCCAACTGGCTATTATGAACTTGTCCCAGGCACAGGAGGGAGAAGTACTTCAGGGTGGAGAAAAACCAGCACTTTCCACTCTGTACTTCCCTCTAGGCAGAAATTAAACCAGATAAAGTATGCAGAGCCAGGCCCAAGAGCTAGGGGCACATCTAGCTCCCAGCCTTCTCCCTCTTGGTTCCAACAGACCCAGCAATCAGAGGTGATGAATGAGCTCACCCTGTCTAGGCCTCAGGGGACACCAGAAGCCACAGCCCCTGTGCCCAAACTGCAACAGGGGACAGTGATTGCATAACAGATGGTGGGGGTCAACTGCAGCACTATTCGCAATGGCTAAAAGGTGGAAACAACCTAACTAACAGCAGATTAACAGAATGTGGTATACGCATACAACGGAATACTATTCAGCCATAAGAAGGAATGAAACTCTGATAACATGCTACGATGTGGATGAACCGCGAAAACATTACACTAAATGAAAGAAGGCAGACACAGAAGCACACACATTGTCATTCCATTTATAGGAAATGTCCAGAATAGGGAAATCTATAGAAACAGAAGGCAGACTGGTGGTTGCCAGGGGCTAGGAAGAGGGGGAAGGGAGAGTGATTGTTAACGGGTACTGGATTTTCTTTGGGGTGATGAAAATGTTCTGAAACTAGAGAGAGGTGGTGGTTACACAACATTGTGAATGTACTAAATGCTACTGAACTGTACACTTTAAAATGGTTAATTTTATGTTATGTGAATTCCACTTCAATTTTTTTTTTTTAAATGATAGTAAGTAGGTGACTGTTTATTATCAAGCTCAGCCATTGGGAGGGAGGAGGGAAAGGAAGCTTCCGGAAGGAAGAGGTTGGGGTGGGGAGGGTGGGGAGGAGAAGAGGAAGGTAATAAACAGAGAGGCTTTGAAAGGTGGCTTTGACAGCCAAAGAAGGGGGAATGAACCCCCCACCCTGAACTGGACATCAGAAAACATGGGGTGCGCAGAACAACCTTCCAGAAGCACTGTGGGGGCCTCCACTTCCGAATGCATTCTGAGGATAAAAAGGAAGGAACTCAAGTTTACTAAGCACCTACTGTGTGCCAGGCACTGAGCTGGGCTTTGTACAGACCTTGTCTGAGCACAGACTCATGGGATCTTGGACTCTGGAACTAGACCACCTGGGGGAAATCATTCAGTGCCACCATTTACTTGCTGTGTGACTTTGGGCAGGTAGCTTAACCTCTCTATCCCTCAGTGTCTACATCTATAAACAAGGATGATAATCATACCTGCTTTGTTATAGTGAATATGAAATTAAATGATCTATTTAAGCTGTTACCACCGTCATCACCTTTGAATCGTCACAGCAACTCTGCAAGGTATTTTTATCTCCATTTTACAGATGACAACACCAAAGCTCAGATCCTACTGATAAAACCAATGGGCAATCTGAAACTCATACTTCCCATGTGTATAAATAGTTGAACAATGACTCAGTTACAGAGGTGGGCACTGAGGCCCAGAGACAGTAAGTGGCTTACCCAAGGGCATACAGCCAGTGAGGAAGCACCAGAAACAGAATCCAGGTCTTGACCTCTATCTTGACCTCAACCATTCCAGCCAAGATTCCCCAAAGCCTTCTCTCCTGGGATGCAGACCCAGATGGAGTACTCATAGCTTACCCATCTTCTCGCTACCCCCCTGCAAAGTCACCCACACAGGTGGCCCAAGGCTTCTGCAGGCCCCATAACTGGGCAAAAGGAGCAAACACTGAGAAGAGAGATTAAGCTCACTGTCTTAGGAGGAAGACATGCCAACATACGAAGAAAAGAATATAATACTGTCTTCAGTTCTGCCAAGGACTTCCCGTTACCTAGATACCCCAGGCACAGCAGACAATGGTCCACCCATTGGTCAACCAGATGGCCAGGCATTAACTATGCCCAAGATCACCCAACACTGCACAGCAGTCTTCTTCTTTTCTAAGGAGCAGAGACCCTCACTGTCAAGACTTCCAGCCTTGTTTATCACTCCCCTCCCCCAGGGATGTGTTTCTGTTTCACAGCCTCCTTTGGTTATGCTGATGAGCCAAAGCTCTCCCTCGCCCTCTTTGGGAACCACCCCCATTCCTGAGACTGTGGTTCCAGTCACAAGAATCTTCCTCCAGGCCCAGAGAAGAGAAAACTGCTAACACTGCCCTCAGTGCCATCCCAACTCGGTCAAAGCTACAGTCATTACATCAGTGGTCCACTTTGAACACTACTCCTAGATGCGCACCAAAACAGACTTGTACGTATTCTCTTCCCAAGTACCTCTGTGACTGCCCCGTTGCACATGTCTCCCAGTCCATAAACTCTGGAACAACCTGACTCTTCCCTCCCTTCGCCCTTGGTGGGTGCACTCAGTGGTCATGTCCTAAAGATGCTTCCCTGTACAATGCACCTGGACTTCCCACTTCTGTCGTGTGGCCACCCTAAACGAAGACCTCATAACCCTCAGCCCTAACTAACAGAAAACAGCCTCGTTCTTGGGCTGATACAGACAGACCATTTCCATTTTCATATCTTGAAGCTCTTAATACACACACCAAAAAAAAGTAAGGGGACTTCCCAGGCGGTCCAGTGGTTAGGACTCCATGCTTCCACTGCAGGGGGCCCGGGTTCGATCCCTGGTGAGGGAACTAAGATCCCACAAGCTGCATGGCGTGGCCAGAAAAAAAATTTTTTTTTAATTACTAGCATGTGATAATTCAAAAAAAAAAAGATTTTTTTAAAATTAAGAAGTGCCAGAAGAGGGTTATATCTGCTGCAGTATATTTTTGTTTCAGTCCTGTCAGAGTATTGCTGCAACTCTACCTAAAATCCCTCATTTGAATATAAAAGGCCAAAAGCTAAATTGATGCCCTTTGTGAATAGCAGGCCCTATTCCTTCGTCCACATACATGGTTGCCTCTCTTCTAGTCTCTCCCTTCAATGCACAGTGGAAAATTAAAATAGAACTGCTAGATTACTCTTTCTAAAACGTGCTAGTATTCATCAGGATCCTGGCAGGAACAGATGACACACTCTACCAGTGTAACTGAGGAGAGTTTTAAAAGGGTCTGTTTACGAGGGTGTGGGTGGGGCTAAGGGAAACCAGCAAGAGCTGGGCAAGAACCCTAGAGGCAGGAGCAGTGGGGCAGCACAAGGGAACAGGCTGAGGGGCTGCCATCCCCCATCTCCACTGGGGGCTTCCTGCTGCGGGACTGGCCCAGTGGGAAGCTGCAGGTCAAGGGCACCCGCTGGTGTAGACCGCAGAGGGCAGCTTCCTCCCAGTGGGCAGAGCAGGGTGGAGGTGGGGGTCAGGGGTCTGCAGGGGCACACGGAAGAGCCACAGCCCAGAGCTCACGTCACATCACTGCAGAGCCTGTGAATCCGGTAGGCACGGCCCAACAGGGTAATCAAGAGGGTTAGGTTCCACTTCCCCTGATGCTTGTGAGCTCGGGCACTTGGGGCTCACCAAGCCATCCATTTCAGCAAGTACCAAATGGCGGAAGGATATACGCAATACAGACCCCACGTCTGAGTTCTCTTGGGGCTCTAACAAAACAAGGTTCCTATGTTCCCAAGCCTCACAGCCTTCCTCCTGCCTCACCGAACCTCTGAAGTGGCCACCCGTCAGCTCACCTGATGACCTTCTGCGACCACTCCAGCCCCAGGAGCTCTCCAGGCTCTGAGGCCCTTTCAGTCCAAGCCACTCGTGCCTTTTCCTGCGGTCCTGCCCTGCGCCAGGCCCTGGGCTGGATGCCAAAGATACCAGGGCACATAAGGTGGTTCTGACTCACCAAGAGCCAGGGGCAAGAGAAGCACCAAAGACCAGGACAGTGCAGTGCAGAGATGGAGCCGGAAGCCAGCCAGCTGGAGAAGCAGGGGCGCCAAGCACCCCGTGAGCTTGGGGGACAGCGAGGGAGGGGCACGGGTGGTCTGAGAGTGACCCAGTGCGGGTGCCTAATGCTAATGGATTCTACCTGTAATAATATTGATGGAGCCCTTAACTATGGGCCAATCACTGCACTACAGGTGTTACATTCATCAACTCCTTTAGGCCTCACAACAAGGACCCGCGAGGCAGGAGCTGTGTTGATCCCTATTTTACAGATGAAGAAACTAACAAGCCTTGGAAAAGTTAAATTCCTGACCCAGAATCCTACAGCTAGTAAGTCTACGCTTCCGACCCGGGTCTGCCTGACTGAAGCTCTTGACCTTAACCTCTCCCAGGAGCACTAAGCTGGCTCGGACCCTGGACAAATTTCAGCTGAGACCACGGAACCCAAAGGCACTTCCGCAGCTGCCCGTCACAAACCCCTGCCTGTCAAGGGCCCTGCGGACAGGTTCCGTCCACCCATTAAAACTGACTGAATTTAGAAGGCTTCTGCGCTATTCTCAAAAGGAGAAGAGTTTGAGGGTAAATTCACAGAGCCTGGATTTTAGCAAGTGACAAAGCTGAAGGTTTTCTATTATACACGTTTGGTTTTTAGGGTTGGGTAATAAGTGACTGAATAACACAGTGGGTAACAATAGATTCTTTATCCTTCTAAAACCAAGCCCACACACCATATGACAATAGTTATTTTTACCCACCGACATAATTAAACAAAACGTGAACCGCTTCAAGAGATTTTTAAAATCAAATAGCATTTTATGAGATTCGGTGCATGCACAAATTTCAATTCTGAAAGGCCATCATTCTTCCTTCCATTTATCTCCTATGTGAAAATTACCCAACAGCTCCCTTTAAAACTGGTATAAAAAGGTAAATCATTGATCACGAAAACGGTAGAAAGGCTGGGTGCTCCCTCTGAACCCAGAAGCCAGGCAATAAACACCTTTATGGGAAACTTTCCAGAAGACAGGTGCGGCACTGTGGGGCAGCCTGAATACCTGAGCATCCATTTCCACCCTAGAGCCCCCCAGGCAGTGAACAGGCAGACCAACAGGCAGCATGGCAAGCAGTACCTACAGCACGAGACACTGGGCAAAGCAAGGTGAGAATGGGCTGGCTGACTCTGGCTCATCTGCAGATATATGACTCTCTGAACTTGACACTGTCATCGAAAGGGACTGTGGAGAAGGGTCAGCATAATCCATAATTTTGTGCCCCCAAAAAGCCAGGTGAGGCTTGGACAGAAGGAATGAGCAACAACTACCCTGCAAAGACCAGCTGGCTCATCTCTTCCCTCCTGGGGCAGTTGAAGGCATGATGAACATTTCCCTTTCAAATGCACACAGGAAAAAGTAACCAGAGGGGCTATTTTGGTGAGGCTATGTGAACTTTGAGATGCAGAGCTGAGGATGACCTTGGAAATCCCAGGCCAGAAGTTTCCATGGGTATTTTTAGCAGCAGAACTATTTTTTTCAAAAAGAGTCTTATGAAGAATTATATGCATAGAGTTCCACATATCATATATATCTATGTAGGTATGTCTATGTGCGTATATGTACACTTGAATAAAAGCAATCTTTTCATTATACATTTAAAGTTACCTTGTTCTTGTTTTCAATATAATAGATGCATAAACAAGTTAAGACACTGGTGTTCTCCAATGTATTAAAACTTGGTGTAACACATATGTGGGCAAGTGTTTTCATTACAATTTCATTACAATTTCACACAGCCAAATTGGAAGGGGTTGGAGAGGGGGCGTGTTTTCTATGAAACTCACAGGAAACACTTATGAAACCCCCAATGCACCTCAAGGAACACAGTTTGTAAAATAGTGATCGACCTCCCCTTTGACTTCATGAAGGAAGAAAGTCAGTCCCAGAGTGGTTCAGCAACTCAACCCAGATCACCCAGCCCTGAGACTAAAGCACAAATTCATGGGCTCCCCAGCAGGACTCACCTCCCCATCTCATGAGAGAATCAGATTTGGCAGAACCCAGGTCCCTCTCTGAACCTTTTCTCCACATCATACGATAAATCTGAGGGTCCTAAATTGAAGCTCCACTGTCCAAATCTAGCCCACTGACATGTTTTATTTATTCCACAGTGTTGTTGTTTTTTTTAATATACCTCCATTAGAACACTGTCCTATTTTCCCCACTGTATTTTTTCCAACTTTATTGAGATATAACTGACAAATAAAGAGTATATATATTTATAGTATAAAACATGATGCTTTGCCACAGTGTTTCTTAAAATCTTAAGCAAATATTTTAAAATTAGGAGACAGCGTTTTGTAAATCCTGATTTTCAGCTTCTCAGAAAAAAGCAGAAGAAGAAGAGGAGGAAGGAGGAGGGGGGAGGGGGAGGGGGAGGACCTGGAGACATTTAAGCAACGAGTTAGATCTGAGCATCAGCTCCCCCTTTCCATGGGTAAGTGCTTAGAGTTCACCACCACTCCCTAGTATTGTCACCTAAACACTGAGGACAAATGGCAGTTGCCAAGCAACATGGCACCCACACTGTTCACTTTCTCTATCAAACATGAGCATATAAAAGATCGAGAGGCACTGTGACTTCATTATTTGGCCTATTCCATTTATTTATGTTCCCAACAACCCCTGACACCATTTGAGTTTCTGACCATTGACTGAAGTGCAGTTTGCAAAATTTGTGGGTTGCAATTATTAACGAATGTTTACTTTCTAAGCTTCTCTCTTAGGAAAAGACCTCCGGCCAACATCAGATGTAAATACTGTACACAATGTGAATATAAAGTGGACCATTTTGCCTGTCCCTAAATTCTCCGCTCATCCCCTGACCTGCTCCCCCATGCTACCACCACCCCCAAAAAGGAGCAAAACCAGGGTAGAGAGCTCTGATCTTTCAGTTGATTGTGAAAGTCGAGATTTTCATTTCCTACTCTTGAATCTGAATAAAACCACTCCATAAATCCCATCAAGTCCCTCCTGCACCGCCCATTCACCTTAGAGTACGGATAAAGATAGCTAAGAGCCACCATTTACCAAGTGCCTTCTATGTTCAGGGCCAGCTGGTCACAGAATCCTCCCCTTTCCCACCCCACCCCCAGCTGGGTGCATCCACAGTCCATGCCTTCCCAGCTCCCCAGCCCCCCACCCCTCTCCCCCTTCCTCCCGGAGGAGGACTGAACATCAGGACTCGAGGTGCCAGCTTTGCGAGCTCTGCCGTCAACTGACCACAAAAGCTAAAGGATCTCTCATTAGCTATGAACGCCTGCCAAAAGGTCAACGGTAGATTCTATCTCTGAGGCCACAGGGGCCAGCAGTGATTGCAACAGACCCAGAAGCTCTCCACGCCCTCTGAGAAACCATCCTGGAGTAACCTGATGTTCTTCCAAGGTTCGAAGACAGAGGTTCCCACAAGGGAAACCACCACGCCACTGATTCCCATTGCACTGAGGAAGAGAGGAGGGCAGAGAATGGGGTGGGGCAGAAAATCAGCAGGGCCTGAATCATACTATACATATCAGCTCTGGATCTGAATCATAGTACTGCCACGAATTAGCAAGGAGTCTGGAGGCCAATGACCTCACTTCTTGAGCTCTTTCACCTGTAAGTTATCATCTACTCTGTAGGCCTGATGTGGGGATTAAGTGGCACATAGTAGGTACTCCATAAACAGCAGCAAACATCCGTCCTCAGGTGGGAGAGCACAGGAGTTAAGAGAAGACACTCTGGAGTCCAGCCCTACCAACTGCACTCACCTGAGCCAGATCCTCATCCTCTTTCAGCAACTATAATAACTACCTACCTGAGCAAGGGTGGGGCAAAAGAGGGCTAAGTACAGAACCTGAGAGAGGGGTACCTGGGGTTCATTTGTGTGTGTTTGATAACTCTCACAACTTAAAAAATAAATGGTTTAGGGACTTCCCTGGTGGCACAGTGGTTAAGAATCCGCCTGCCAATGCAGGGGACACGGGTTCGAGCCCTGGGCCGGGAAGATCCCACATGCCGCGGAGCAACTAAGCCCGTGCGCCACAACTACTGAGCCTGTGCTCTAGAGCCTGCAGCCACAACTACTGAAGCCCACGCGCTTAGAGCCCGTGCTCCGCAACAGGAGAAGCCACTGCAATAAGAAGCCCGCGCACTGCAACAAAGAGTAGCCCCCGCTCGCCGCAACTAGAGGAAGCCCGCGCACAGCAACGAAGACCCAACACAGACAAAAATAAATAAATAAAATAAAATAAATAAATTTATAAAAAATAATAAATAATAAAATAAATGGTTTAAACAGTATGTACCTCACAGGATTCCTGTGACAAGTCTTAAATGACATAATCCATGCGAAGCACTTAACATACAGTGGGTGCACAATAAATATTCGCTAGTATTACCATTATCACCACTAGCAGGAGCTGGGACAGGAGGGTTCAAGAGGTGAAGCATGGGGAGGGGTGAGCTGTCACAACAAAGACTAAGAAAAAGCAGAACCAGGAGGCATTTCTGCTAACACAGAAGCAAGAACAGCAGAGAAAGGCAAGACGGCATCTTGGATTCTGTTGCATGTTAAGAGGAACTTGGGCTGAAATTCTCAGACTGGCTGCATTCTCGTCTCTTGTGACCCATCACGGCCAGAGCTGCACTGAGGCCATCCTGCATCCGCCAGAGGAGAAAGATGCTCTCAGCAAACCCACCATCAACCCCACTCCCCTCACTGCCAGCAAGATGAGAGCTCAGGACCCAGGCCTGGCTCCTCCCCTGTGCCAGGACAGTCTCAGGGTGGCCTCAACAACCAGTGGTAGTAGTAACAGGTCAGTTCTTATACAGATTTTTCTGCCGACAATATTCTCTTTCGATTAAAAAGTGCATCACTGGGACATCCAGACAACTGTTCTCCAATCAGCTTTTAACAATAACCTAAATACAACCACCACCAAAACAAAGAAAAAAATTTTTTTCAAGGCAAGGTCATACCATCGTCCTCTCTAAGAGACAGACCTTGGATAAAGCGGCACCTGGGTAAATCACCCAGGGCAGGTACTATTAAGCCAGTGATGTCACAAAGTAAACACTTCTATTTGATATCCAAGCAATGAAAAGAGAATGCAGAATCATAAAATTATCAGCAGAGCCTGCCCACGATGGGTGTGGGCAGCAATGCAAGGCGACAGGCGATTTTCAATATCTAAAGCCTAATGAATGCCCTAAATCAGAGGCTGGCAAACTATTTCTGTAAAAGGCCAGACAGTATATATTTTAGGTTTTGCAGGTCTTACAGCTCTGCTGTTGTAATTTGAAATCAGCCACAGACTATGAGTACACTAACGACCATGGCTGTGTTCCAATAAAACTCTATTTATGAGCATTAAATTTGTATTTCATATAATTTTTGCGTGTCATAAAACATTATTCTTCTCTTGATTTTTTTTCTTTTGAACCACTTAAAAATGTAAGAAACCAGTCTTGGCTCACAAGCCACCCCAAAACAAGCAGTGGCTGGATTTGGCCCATGGGACCGTAGTTTGCCTAACGCTGCCCTAAATCACATATTTACCCTGGACGGGCCACAGGCACAGGCCTACAGCAAGTCAGAGCGTAAGCCTGTGGTCTGGGTCTGGTTCTGGGTCCTGGTTCTGACAATTACTAGCTTGAGTACGAAGCTGAAGTTTAATCTTCTCCTCTGAAAATAGAGATTACAACAGTCCCCTCCTAAAGACTTATGATAATTAAATGAAATAATGTCTGGCACAAGGCAAATGTTCAAGAGAGGACAATTCTATCATTATTGCCATTGTTTCTTTGCTTTTGGCTAGAGATCAAGCAACTCAGTTTAAGAACACAGGATCTCTCAATGCTGGTCTGAAATTCCAATTGGCTGATAAGACATGGGAAGGAACAAAATTTTCTTAATGCATACAGGGTATTTGAGAGATAAAATACCTTGCAATATGGGTCCACTGGCGACAGAGGATGGTGCCTGGTGGTCAAAAGACACTGGCTATAGAACTGCTTTCTCAGAGCAGCCCCTCTCGTACCCTGTACATTTGCAGTCTGATCCTGTCCTTTGGCACTTAGCATAAGCCAATTTATCTTTCCACATATTTACCTTATCTATAAACTCTCTCTTAAGGTAAGGGGAGTCACACACTTACATCTGCTCGTGCCCAGCACATGGCCTTCCCTGTGACATGCTCATTCAGCACTGGCTGATTGGTGGATTTTAATTGGATCTCCAGGGCCTGGAACAGAGTTGGCCTGGCTGTTAGTTAGTGGGTAAAGCCGGATACATGTGTGTGAACTTCAGGGCCTCAAAAGCAAGCAACTGGGATACAGGTGATCAGTCACAATGTAGGATAAAATCTTTACTTAGAGTTGAGGAAGCAGAGGCCCAGAGAGGTAAAGGGACTTGTCCAAAGTCTGAAACTCATTCATTCGCCCACTGATCACTAATTGCATTCTCTATGCCAGGCCCCATGATCATTCTAGGGACACAGAGATGAACGTCCCCTAGTCTCAAGTTGCTTAGAGACTAGCAAGGGAGACAAAGAAATAAACAACCGGTTTTGGTTTTTTGTTTTTCTTTCTCCCTTTAGGTGGAACCGTTTAATTTGGTGAGGATTTCAACATTTTACATTCTACCACTTTATGTCTTCTGAACTTTTCAACATACACAATTTTTTTTTTTTTTACAATGTAACTGATGCCTTCTTTAAAGGAAAGTATGAGTCACAAAAGCAGAATTCACACTTCATGTACATTTTCCCATGTATCGACATACCTCAAATGCCCTGAATCATCTGTGCTGTCATCGCCTACTTTGACTCGTGCTGGTCCTACAACCTGGAAGACAAGAGCTGTCTCACTCCCTCCTTGGCCCAACTCATTCCTGCTCGTTCTTGTACCGGACAACTTTGCCAAACTCCGTTCCCCAGCATAGCTGGTGCTTTCCTCTGTGGGATGCCCAGCACCTTGCGTCTCCTCTTACTGTTATTGTAACTCTTTGGCTGGAAACTCCTTGACCCTGGGGACTCAAACTCACACCTAGCACAGTGCCTGAACTGGCTGACCACTGGACATTTGGATGGTAAGAAGTTTAGTAGCTGACAGATAAACAACAAGGACCTACTGTAGAGCACAGGGAACTATATACAATATCTTGTAATAACCTACAATGGAAAAGAATCTGAAAAAGAATAGATATAGATATGTATAACTGAATCACTTTGCTGTACACCCGAAACTAACGCAACATTGTAAATCAACTATACTTCAATTTAAAAAAAAAAAAAAAAAGCATAGTAGCTGAAAGGATGACAGTGGGGAGAGGGTCTAGGCATGAAAATTAGATTTGATTTGGACAGCAGAAAAGAACAGAAGAGAGCATTCAAGCCACTAATAGTGTGAGTGAAAAATACAATGGCAAGAAAACACATAGAAGTGATTCTCACACTGCGGTATCAGGACCATCCGAGGAACTTAGTAAAAATACAGAGGGCCCAGTTCTGTCCTGCTTCAACCAGCCTGGGTCTCTGTGTTCTTTATCTGCTCTCTGGGTGACTCCTTTGAGAACCACTGGCTTAAGGTATTTTAAAGGGACAGTGAGAAGAGATGATGTAGCGCAGAGAGTCCCCTCTGGTCTGAAGTAGCCACAGTCCATAAGCTCCCAGGAAAGCCCTGAACAACTCACTCCAGGGTGGGAGTTGGCTCAGTTTGAGGAAAATTCAATCCAGAACAAACTGCAGACATCTTTTAATGGTCTTTAAGCAAGAAAGGAGCCAGGTCTTCTGGAATCCAGGCTGAGTTTGCCCCGTAGGTTCTAGCTGGGCTAAAACCAGACTATACTTGGTGGAGAAGGCAGATCAAAGGGACGGTTTTTCTCAGATGCACTGCAAACTTCTGGCAGCTTCCTCCAGCTCTCCCTTTAACAAATTCAGCAATCCCAACAAATCTTAGAGGGTAGTCCCATCAGCCTATGTAGGAATTTGGACTAAGAGTGATTTTCCCCACTGACCAAGAACTTGAACCGTTTTCATAACAAGGTCAGGAAGACCCATGCTCTGTCACTCAGCACTCAGTAAGTCCTTTTCCTGCCTGTTGACTGGCACCATCTGTTCACACAACACATCATTGGTCACATTCGTGGATCCCCTGCTTTTCCTTGTGTGCTTTCAGGAAACAAGATTCAACGCTTAAGAGACGTGATGGATGTAAACATATTCTGTAAACTGCAATGAGCTGTGCCGGGTTCCAGCCAGACCTAAAGTGAATGAGTCAGCCTTTTACAGAAGCACAAGAATGGTTGTGGAAGCCACAGCCTGGTTCAAACCCCCACCCCACTACACCTACTAGGTGTACGATACTGGGTGAGTCACCAATTCTCTTGAAGTTCTAGTTTCCACATATTCAGGTGGGAAATAATGTTGCCTGACCTCCCACAGTTGTGGCAAGCAGGAACTGCCATAAGGTCTTGGACAAAATAGATGCTTAATAAATGTTAGCTGGTTACATCCCTGAGGTATACTCATCTTCAGAAGTAGAAATATTTAGCTTTAAACAAAAGATACACAACACACATGCACACATACACACACTGGTATTTTACCCAGTTGAAGATAATTATTAACTGTTAGCGATAATTACCACATTGTACAAATAAATTGCATTATATAAAGAGTCATTCTCTCCAAAAGTTTGCATTAACAAAGAAAAAGCCAAAATTCTCAAAGTCTCATAAGTCTAGTCCATCTTTCTTTGCCATCTGATAAAACACTTTTTATTTCCTTTCATGGGCTTAAACTTCACTAAAAGGCAAATTGTCTGAAGGCATGCCTCTGAGACAACAGGACTCTGTGTGTGCTCAAATAATCCCCTGTTCCAGTTGACTGTTTTCTATTTTTCTGAATAGACACTGTACAGAATCAGGAATCAGAAACGGTCCTGTGATCTCCCTAATTGCTTCCACAGACAAGTCCAAAATGGGTAAATTTTTTCAAAGACACAACTGACTCAAGCCCCAAATGCTCCTCTAGGAGCCCTCAGCCTTCTCTCCCACAATGGCCTGGACACCCTCCCACCTCCCCACCAGCCCTCACCCCAGGGCTCGGCAAGAACTCAAATGGCAGAAAGGGCTCCCCCTCCAGTCAAGACCCATCTCCGCCCAGGAAAGGCCGGCACTGAGAAGAGGAAGGCCATTTGGAAGGCGAAGACACCATGCTCTTGGGCATCCGTCCTCTTGCTACCCTGAAGCTATTAACCCCAAGTTTGATCCAGAATCTATCATTTGGGGAGCTGTTGTGCCAGCAAGGACTTCTACACCCCCAAAATCATCCTCAATAGCCACATACAGACTTCAGATACAGACATCCATCACAGTAGACGCTGAAAGCCAGCCCACGCGATCTCAGATTTGACAAATCACAATGGAGAGCAGTGTCTCAGTCTTCCTGGCATTTTACTGAGGTTCCCCAAATTCTTTATATAAGATATTTAAGGGAACAGCCAGGTCCTGTTAATCAAAAAGTTGAAATAATGCCATTTTCAGCAACAGGGATGGACCTAGAGATTATCATACTAACTGAAGTAAGTCAGACAAAGACAAATATCATATGATATTGCTTATACGTGGAATCTAGAAAAATGATACATATGAACTTTTTAATAAAACAGAAATAGACTCACAGGCATAGAAAACAAACTTATGGTTACCAAAGGGGAAAGGGGTGGGGGTGAGGGATAAATTAGGAGTTTGGGATTAAAATATACACACTACTGTACATAAAATAGATAACCAACAAGGACCTACTGTATAGCACAGGGAACTATATTCAATATCTTGTAATAACCTATAAGGGAAAAGAATCCAAAAAAGAATAGATAGATATGTATAACTGAATCAATTTGCAGTATACCTGAAAGTAACACAACATTGTAAATCAACTACATTTCAATTTAAAAAAATTTTTAAGTCAAAAAAATGGTAATTATGTGATGGGATTAAGTATTAGCTAATGCTATGGTGGTAATCATTTTGTATCAAATTAACATGTTGTACAGTTTAAACTTGTACACTGTTATATTATCAATTATATTTCAATAAAGCTGGGAAGAAAGAAGGAAAAAAAAACGTTGGGCCAACAAGCCCAAGCAGAGGTTAAAGTCTTATCAGTAATGAGTTAAAAGATCCAAATTCCCAACAGGTTTGACGTCAGACAGACAACACTTGTCTGTCAACTTCTGTCAAAGTTATTAAGTAAATTTAATATGCCAGGAATATCTTATTATGATACTTGGCAAGCTTGATAAAATGACTTTATTGCCATTTTTTTTTTAATGAAGGTAATAAGAAACTCCAGGAAGGTCTTTTTGGCAAGATCTTCTGGTGGCATTTATTTGGGATCTAAGAGGGAATATTTCACTCTTACGTGTTTTAACAAATGAAATATCAGGAAAACAATTTTACTTGGTCCTCACTATGCAAAGAAAAATTTCCCTGCTTGTATTGTGGCTTCTGACATCCTGCCAAGTTTCAGACACTGAAATATGAATGGATTAAAAATGATTAAGACAGAGTAAATGCTATTAACAGCTCTTCCATTGCATGCATCTATCTTACTCAGGAGCCAATGACCCACCAGGGAAAAAGAAGGCCTGAGAGGGAACTGAGCTCATTCAACACCTGCTCACTTGGGACGGCAAGGTCAGCAGTTAATGCTGGGCTCTCTCCAGCCACAGTCTGTGTCTGTCAAAGATTTGCTCCATTCATCCTGACACATAATCAAAGAACACTTCATCATGGGCTGTCAGCACTGCAGGAGCCATTAGCAATCAGTGGCTTCTCTTTTTATTATTTTAGAACAGCAAAATCCTCTTGACAAATTAATTCTTATGGCAAACCCAAATAAAACCAGATAAGATGGGTAACATTATTAGTAAGCCTTAATTTTTAAAGTTCACATTTATATCATTTACTTATTATGGAACATCAATCTATTTTTATTTTTAAACAGCAACTTGGGCAAACACAAAAAATCTGAAATCATGTGTTACATCTCATCTCTTTCTGGGTTTTATTCAGTTGCACAAAAATCAATAAAATTCTGATTCACAGAGCTGTGTAGCTGCAAATAGTGAAAGTTTAACAATTCATCTCAATTAAACAGAGAGCAGAGGTTTTACTCCTAAGGGCATCATGAAAAAAAAAGTTAAGCTGGCAGTACAAAGGAGCACGAGTAGCCTCCAATGTTGAAAGTTTTTAATTTTTTCCCAGCTTTATTGAGATATAATTGACATATAGCATTGTGTAACTTTAAGGTGTACAACGTGGTGCTTTGATATATGTATATATTGCAAAAATATTACCACATTAAGGTAAGTTAATACATCGATTACCTCACATAGTTACTTTGGGGGGAAGGGGTAAGAACACTTGAGATCTACTCTCTTAGCAACTTTCAAGTATAAAATACAGTATTGTGTTAAAAGTGTTAAATAATAAAAAATAATATTTTTTAATTTGAACCAAACATTTAACAGAACTCCTGAAACATTTCACAAAATGTTTCCTTGGGAGAGTTTTAAATTACTCATCTATATTCTAATCCTATACAAACTCTACTAAAGGATTTAAAGAAAGAAAAAATGAAAGAGAGAACATTCCCTGATTCTCTGAAGCCAATGTAATCTTGATACTAAGGCAGACAAGGACAAAATGAGAAAGGAAAATTATACAGGCCAAAGTTATACATGAACATAGATGAAAAAAATCCCAAACAAAATATTAGTAAAGATGAATCCAGCAATGTATCACAACCAAGTTGATTTATTCCAGAAATGCAACAGTGGTTTAGAAATAGAAAATAAAAAAAAAAAAAAAAAAGAAATAGAAAATATATGTCATTTATTACAGTATCAAATTTATTTTAAAAGTTTATCTCAATAGATACAGAAAAAGCATGTGATAATATTCAACACTCATACAAGAAAAGTTCTTAGCAAATTCAGACTAGAAAGGAACTTTCTTAACTCAATAATGGCAGGCATCATTCTGAACCCAGGTGAAACTGAGGAGAATTCTCTTTAAAACCAAGACCAAGACATGAATTGTCAGCTATACCTCAATAAACCTGGGGGGGTGGGGGGGAATCAAGCCTAAGACAGAGGATGCTCACTGTTACCGCTTCAGTTTATATAAGAGACAAGAAAATAAAATAATTAGATAAGGGACTTCCCTTGTGGCACAGTGGTTAAGAATACGCCTGCCAATGCAGGGGACACAGGTTCGAGTCCTGGTCCGGGAAGATCCCACATGCTGCGGAACAACTAAGCCCGTGTGCCACAACTACTGAGCCTGCGCTCTAGAGTCTGCAAGCCACAACTACTGAGCCCGCATGCCACAACTACTGAAGCCCGAGTGCCTAGAGCCCATGCTCCACAACAAGAGAAGCCACCGCAGTGAGAAGCCTGCACACCGCAACGAAGAGTAGCCCTCGCTCGCCGCAACTAGAGAAAGCCCGCACACAGCAACAAAGACCCAACGTGGCCAAAAATAAATAAATAAATAAATAAATAAATAAATAAATAAAATAGATAAGAATTGGAAAAGAAGAAATAAAACTCTCATTGTTTACAGAAAATGAGATAATAAGATTGGTTGTATATTTAAATCTACAGACATACTATTAGAAATAATCAGAAAATTTAATTTAGTACAGTTACTAAATCAAATGTGTTTCCATAGACAGCCAAAAAGAGAAGAGGTGATTTTTTTTTAATTAGCATTTACAATAACAGTTAAAACCTGAGGAATCTAGGACTGCACCTAATAAAAGATATGGAAGCTCTGTACGGAGATAATTGTCAAACTTTATTCAAAGACTTCAAAGAGGAGAGGTACACCATGTTCTTGAAGAAGACTCAACTGAAGACTCAATATTGGAAGATGTCAATTCTTATCAAGCTGATTATTGATTCAATGCAGTCCCAACCAAAATCCCAATGAGGTGGGTTTTTTCACAAAGATGGTCCTAAAACTTACGTGGAAGTGCAAAAAGCCAGGAACTGCCAAGATCTCCTGAAGAATTAGGTGGAGTGGCTTTCTCTACCACCTGTCAAGACTCAGTATGACACTAATAGTAATTAACTCCGCGTGGTGCTGGAACAGAAACAGACACACTGACCAATGAAACAGAGTAAAGAACCCAGGGACAAACCCACCCACCTACGGAACCTTGTTATACGGCTCACATGGCAGTGAAGATCATTGACAAGAAGGAAGAATTCATCAAATGGAGCTGGAAAATTTGGTGTCTACATGGGAAACTGTGGAACTGGCTCTCTACCATCATACCATACACCAAAATCACTTCTAAACAGATTAGAGACGTATCTGGGAGGGGCAAAACCCTGAAACTTTTAGAATAAAATAGGAGAATATCTTTATAACTGTATAATAAGGAAATATTTCCTAAACAAAACCCAAAAGCATAACTATAAAAAAGTGACTGATTATAAATCTGACACTGTTAAAACTGAGAACTTCAGTTCCTCAAAAGATATCTTAAAGGAAGTGAAGACAGCCACAAACTAAAAGATACAATGCATACAGCCAACAGAGAGTTGATCTTCAGAATACATAAAGCGCTCCAATAAATCAATAAGATAAAGCAAATAACCCAACAGAAAGAAATGACTGGATGACCTGAACAACATTTCACAGAAGAAATACAAGTGACCAACAAAGACAGAAATAGCTGCTCAGATCGACACCACAAAAAAGTACATCATTTACACCCACTGGACCTGCAAAAATTAAGAACTCTGATAGTATCCAGTGATAGAGATGCCATGGGGCAACAGGACCACTTATACAGCGCTGACGGGAGAGGACACTGAACACAATCACTCCGAAAAACAATGTGGCAGTTCTGTGAAGTCAAGCGTCATCATAGTAATTCCACTCATAGGAATGAGCAGCGTTCTTTAAGACCCAGCAATTCCATGCAGAGGAATGAGCCACACGGACATCCTCACTGCACGTGAACCAGGAGACATGGGCAGGAATGTTCACAGCAATATCATGTGCAATTACCCAAAAAAGTGGGAAAAGCCAAATACCCATCATTCAGGAGAATGGATAAATCATTGCAGAATAACACACCGATCAACAGTTTATGCCTATAAAACTGAATTAACTGCAACAAACACAGTATGGATGAACATTAGAAAGACAATACTGAGTGAAAGAGGAAGTCGTAGAAAACTGTGTGAGACAGACCTTTAACAAGCAAAACTAAAAAATATTGCTTAGGTATGTGCATGTATATGTTTAAATTTTTTTTTAATGTTGAAAAGTGATCAACATAATTCAGGATAGTGGTGATCTGGTTGTGGGGTAGGCCCATGATGGGCTCAGAAGGAACACAGGTAAATGAAATAATTGGGTGGTAGATTCACAGGTGTACACTTTATTCTTATACTTGTAACTCAACTATAGTCTTTGAAATTACCAAATATTACATGATAACATGATTAAACTACTGACACAATTCACGGTCACCCTCATCAATGACGCTGACAGCAGCCAACATTTATCAGGCGATCACTAGAGGCCAGGCATTGCTCCAGTTACACAGATGAAGAACTAGAGAAGTAGCCCTGCCAGGTGGGAGGCCAGAACCGGAAGACAAACCCAGACCTCCTCACCCTTGGCCAGCGTCCTTTCCACTGTGCTCAAGGCCTCACTTCGCCACCAGCCTGTGGGTATCCGGTGTTTGCCTCATTTCCCCAGCCACAGTGTAAGTTAAGGAACACACCTTGTCAGTTCCTTTGTTCCCCTCTGAGGGCCCAGCGCACATCAGGTGCCCAGTAAATACCTCCAGGCTTGAAACATCAGCGAAGCATACCAGGGCCTGTATTACCAGAGTAACGCGCTCGGCCGTTTAATGCTGGTCATCATAAATTGACCCATGCACATCCACGGACACTTTAGAACCAATTGCTTTATCTGATGGGCAGCTAACCATTAGCTTCTGGGAGAGAGGTTCTCAGTTGACAAGGTGGCAACAGAAAGGTGGGTGGCCCTCCATCGTGAGAAATACTGCCCATAATTTGTTACTAAGAAGTATACAAATGGTTGATATCTTGTCGAAGCAGAGGAAATCTAAAGCTTTCTCCTAACAGCCACCATCTGCCAGGTTTAACAGGTCTTCCTAACTAGGAGTTAAAGGGACAAGTTTTGGGACTTCCCTGGTGGCGCAGTGGTTAAGAATCCGCCTGCCAATGCAGGGGACACGGGTTCGAGCCCTGGTCCGGGAAGATCCCACATGCCTTGGAGCAACTAAGCCCGTGCGCCACAACTACTGAGCCTGTGCTCTAGAGCCCGTAAGCCACAACTACTGAGCCTGCATGCCACAACTACTGAAGCCCATGCGCCTAGAGCCCATGCTCCACAACAAGAGAAGCCACCACAATGAGAAGCCCGCGCGCCACAACAAAGAGTAGCCCCCACTCGCCGCAACTAGAGAAAGCCCGCGCACAGCAACGAAGACCCAACGCAGCCAAAAATAAATAAATAAATTTATTTAAAAATTAAATAAGTAAATAAATAAAAATTAAGGGGCGAGTTTATAGCCAGGGTAAGGCCTCAGCCTGTGTGCAGGGTTGGGTGGGGAGGTCCTGAGGACCATCACTGGCCTTGAAGGAAAGAGAGAGAGAAAGGGAGAAAGTGATAGAAAGGGAAGTGAGAAAGGAAGGAGAGCGAGAAGGGGAGGGAGAAGAGAAAGAGGATCGGGGGAAGTCAGGAGCTGGCTGGAGGTGGCTAGCTGGCTGGATGGTTAGATCAAGTGGTTGCCTGATGAGATCACAGCGGGACACTGCAGGAGGCTGCTGGGAACAGATCACAGCCGAGGCCACCCTCCCACCCCAGAACTGATCGAAAGGAAAGGGGAAACTATTTCTGTGGGTCTGGAGTCCTGGATCTAACTACCTATTCCATCCCTGGAGTCAAGACACCTCACCTTGTTTGGGCCTCTGTTCCTTTGTCCATAAAATGATACTGTCACCCCTGCCTTCCAACTTCACAGAAATGTTCAAAGATCCAATGAGATGGCATATACCTGCCCTTGGCAGACTTCAGATTTTTCCTGTCTGCAAAAGTACACATTTAAGACAGTTTTTCAGACCTAAGCAGCCACTCTGATCACTTTGGCAACTACCTCTGTCTCCCTCAGCAGTGGCTAGAAGCACCTGCATTTCCGAACAGCACCCAGGGGAATCCAGAAATAACGCTGTTTGCTGCCAAAGACTACAATCTACACATTTCACGCGGGAGACTCAATTCTACCCCACAGACCAGCGGTTCTTCAGGCTCCACTCCAACCCTCAGCAACCTCTGCCCACCCTGAGCACCAGAAAACAAGCTTGGCCCTTTCTTGTGACTGGGGGAGGGGACATCACCCTTTGATTGTAAAAACAATCCTGAGCAAACAGCGGGGGCTCTTGGAGCACACTTCACCTGGTTGGCTCACTTAGCCTTGCCTTGACACCAATCCTAAGGGAGCAGGTGTCTTTCAGAAATTTTTCAATCACCTGAAGGAATGAAAGGTCAAATCTGGAGCAGAAAGGGAAAAGAAAGTCACATGAACAACTACGTTTTTCACTTAGAGGAGGCCAGTGGAGACCTGCCTTTAAGACGTGAACGGGGTCTGTGGCTTTCCCCTCATCACCAAACACTGCTATGGAGTCACCGAAACAAGGCCCATCCTGCCCTGAGGTTTAGAAAGAGTTTTATTTTGTAGCCTAACCTTTTAAATACACACACACACTGAACTCCTCATGGGGAAGTCATAGAAATGCAAATTTCTGATAATGACAATAATATTATGGCAACAGCAGTCATTTACTGAGTTCTCCCTATATGCCAGGAAACTTCCCCACGTCATAAGTCATCCTAATAACGCTCCTATGAGATAAGGGATGCTCTTATCTCCATTTTACATATTGGGAAATCGAGGTTCAAACACAGGAAGGGAATTGTCCAAGACCATACGATTAGCCTGCAGCCTGTGGGATATTTTCTGCAGGCCCTCTTTCCTCCTCCAGGCATGACCGGTCCACTCAGAGCCCACTTCCTCCCACTTTATAGCAAGGAGGAGTTTGTTTAATTGCAGGTTGAAAAAGAATCCTCCAAGGCCAACAGGTGAATGCCCTCCCCTGAGTCCTTCATGTCAGCTTTCAGAATGTGGTCTCACAAGCAGCCTCTGGCTGGGGAAGCACTTCAGCATTCACCACGGCCCACACACACTCACCCTCGAGAGTGGGGCGGCCTGGGCGGGTTCCCTCAAGGGCTGGAAGACCTGGGGAGAACGCACCAGCAAAGACAGAGGCTTCACTCAAAACACAAAGCACCAGCCGCACACCCACAGCCAAGCTGAGCCCAGGCGGCAGGACGGACAGCACCAGGAACGTGGGCACAAGAGGAAACCCAGCCGGGCAAGCTGAGCCCCAGACCATGCCACGTGGAGCATCCCTGGCCATGGGAACTGACTTCCGGACACCACCACGTGATGGGTCAGAAGCAATGGCAGCACTCCGGTACCCAGCAAGACTACCTGCCAGGCCAGGCGGGTCGGGGTGGGTCTGGGTGCCAGTGCGCACCACCTGTGCTCAGTGAGGACATGGGGGTTGACAAGGCCACCCCGGAGGCTCAGACCTGTCTCTGCGGAGGCCGCTGAGCCGGCTCCGGTCAGGGACAAGACACCAAAGCCTTCTCCTGATGGGTGACCTGAGGAGACAAGGCCGAAGTAAAAGCCAGCCGGCCAGTCTCTGATTAGGCGCCAGGAGCTTCAAGAAGGGAAGCCAGTGTGGGCCGGGGTTTGGGAAGGAGAGACCACCTTCACTTCCTCCCTGAGCCTGGGTAACAAGTGGATGGAGGAGACGAAAGGGTGTGTCAGGAAGAAGAGGAAGATGCAGAGCATCCGAGGCTATGAGCCTCCGTTCATTAGCTAAAGGCGGCCCAGGTAGGCCTGGGTCC
Organism: Balaenoptera musculus; assembly: GCF_009873245.2. Classification (NCBI taxonomy): domain Eukaryota; kingdom Metazoa; phylum Chordata; class Mammalia; order Artiodactyla; family Balaenopteridae; genus Balaenoptera; species Balaenoptera musculus. Next base: position 96,908,410 of record NC_045792.1, on the reverse strand, counting down.
AGGTGGCAGGCTCGGCGTGGGGCGCGGGATACAGAGGCAGTGATTCGTTGTGTCTGCCCTCAAGGGCAGCTCCCAGCTGACACTGGGCTGTTCAACAGGCTGCGAGTTCAAGAGTTTCCTTGACCCACTAAGACCAGGTGAGTACAGAGGAGGGGATCGAACACCTACTTTGTTGAAAAATGTGTTTTCCCACATTTCTCTTGAATAATAACAGCCAGTATTTATTGTGCGCTGGCTGTAAGGCAGCACTGCTCCAAGGATCTAATATGTGATATCTGGGGGTACCCTATGATTAGCCCCATTTCCCAGATGGGGAAATAAAGGTGCTGTACTCCAGTGGCTGGTACAAGGCCTGAGAGCTAGGATGTGACAGAACCAGGCCTGGAGCCCCCCCCTGCTCAACATCCCCTATGAAAATTCCTTTCATTTACTGAAGATGACTAGATGCCAGCCCCGTGCTAAGCATTTCACATTTGTTATCTAATTAAACCCTCACAATAGCCCTCTGAATTAAATGTGTCATCTCTGTTTAAGAATTTATATGTGCACAGTATGACATCAACTAAAGTATCCTATTGCATTAAAAAAAAAAAAAAAAATACTGAGAAGACACACACCAAATCATCAAGAGTGGTCTCCTAAGGCAGTCGGTTATAGGCAACTTCTTTTTTCAATACGTTTCTGTACTTGACATCATTTCCACACAGGGCATGGTTTCCTTTTATCAATACAATTTTTTTTAAAGGGATTTTAATTCCATGTAACACACAGTTGGGGATAATAACAACCAAAATGAAAATGTTCAAAGTGGTCTCAAACATAGGCGACAGCCCTCCCGGCCGCACAGCATGTTGATCAGGGACGACACACAGGGCAGCACCTAAATTAAGAGACACCGTGCATTACCTGAATAAATAATAGATGATAAACCCTTCATCAAGTTACTAAAGCAAAGCACATCAGCTAATGTGGCTGACGCCAACACAACATAAACTTTCTTAATATGACACACCAGGATGGAAACTGCATTTGCTAAGATCACCGCAAGCCAAGCATAACAAGCCTTAGTATAGAAGCCACATGTGATTCCTGCCCTTGTGCACAGATGGGCCTGTCACAGGCATCTAATTCATCCACGCTGAAGGACACAAGTGACTGAAGACCACGACGCTCAAATGACGTGGAGAGAGAAGACCTCAGGACTGTCTAGATCAGGAATCCCGGCTGTGATGACCACCGCCTATGGGGGACCCACTGAACGCCAGGAGCAAAGGTGAGCATTTTTCAAACATCACTTGGCCCAGGTCTCTAGGAGGAGCCTGAGGCAGCAAGCCAGGGGCACATGGGGCCATCTGCCAAGTCACCATGCTTCCTTCATCTGTGAACATACGGAGTCACTAAACTGTCCCTAGGAGAGCATGGTACAGCTCGGCTGAGGCCAGGGCCATTCCATTCCCACAGATAATTTATGTCAGTTATTACAAGGCTTCAGGAAGGGGCATGGGATGTTCTTTGGTCTTTAAATCTGACAGGATGTCATGAGAATTTCTGCATGCTTGCTACTCTGTGGTATCTTTATTAAAAGGCTGCCTTGCAGTGCCCCAGATGAGAGAGAAAATGTTCGTCAATCATCTTAGAAGAGGGAGGCGGGTCCTCTCAAGAAAGGAATGAGTGCCCAAGCTGTGTGGGAACCCTGGGCGAACCTTTTTTATCCCATCCTCCTAGGACCTGTGCCTGGGACTGGGGGTTCAAATCAGATCTTTAAAATCGTTCCACAGTTGAAGAGAAAGGTCATCAAGAGAAGTCTGAGACCAACACAAGTAGCAGTTGATACTACTTAGAATCACAAGTAGCAAATCCAGGAACCATGCTAAAAATAAAACTCTGACTAATGTCACTCACTGACATTTCATAAGAACCTGTTTACTAATGAGGGGAGGGGAGGCAAAGAGAAGAGGGTTTCCTTTGCTTTTGACCCAAGAATCTCTCCTAAACCCAATCATCTCATTAAATCTGCATGTTAACTCCTTGGGTAGATATTCCAATTTCACAGAAAGAGATCAGCTCCTGAGTGGCAGAGGCAGAATTTGAAGACAGATGTGGTTAACTCAAAACCGGTATTCCTAGCCATCCTCACTGGGTTTTAGCCCTGACTCACCTCAGATTTGCTGTGTGATCTTGGGCAAGTCACATGCTTTCTCTGAGTCTCAGGTTCCTTACTTGTAAAATGAGGAGAACATTCCTTGACTGGTTTCTAAGGTCCCTTCTAGCGCTGACACTTTACGGATTTAGCTCCCAGAGTTTGGGATTTCACAGATCAATGCAGTTTCAAACATTAAACACACAAAACATTAAGGGTCAACCCAAGAGTCACAACTTTTTACTTTGCCAAAGGATATTTACCACCTAATGTCAATCTTATCTCACAAAAGGAAATACTTTAATCTTAGGGCATAAAATTAACTGCTTTGCCTGGGAAGCTGGAAGAACTCAATGCGTTTTAGTTGCTGAATAAACTGATATAACGTGAGCTGTAGAAGTCAATTACCAAGATTGCTAAAAGAGTACTGACCATAATAATGTATTACTTTAATTTTATTGTTGCTGTTGTTGAGGCAGGCAAGATGTTTGGTGCTTTGCATGCATTGGTTCATTTACTTTTCCATATCCAATTTTTGCCCATTTTCTATCAAGGTGTGCAGTTCTCCAGGGGCACAATGATAAGGAAATATTTTCAGATTGAACAAAACATATGTCAACGTATTTCACGGCTCAACATGGAGAAACACACACACAGTCTCTTTTAAAAAGCACTGTTGCCCTGAGAAGAGCAGCAGGAAGTTATAGAGGAGCAATTAAAATAAACACACGCGTTCAGCGCCTTCCTGAACACTAGCCGGCCAGTCGGGAAGGCCAGGTGGTCCCAGGCCACTGACCTCAGTTGCTCTATAAATCCCAGGAAAGGCCCCAGGTGAGGTCAGGGCTGCATCATGAAGCGAAGAGGACAAAATGCTCCAGGCTACAGGTTGGAGACAGGCTGGAACCCAGAATCAAAGTAACTGAACATCCACCCAGGTAACGTGACTCAGGAATCAAACAGAAAGCCTGTTTGCCCATCTGGAGGAAGCAATAGTCCCGTCTGAAGCCTTCCCTGTCTCACAGGCAAACCTTGCTCAGCTTTAAACCTCCTCTTTTCCCTGAAACCGTCTCTCCCTGTTTCAATTCCCACGCATCTCTTTGACAGGGGTGGGCAGAGCTAACACAAAGAGAAAGCTGAAGGAGACCCAACATGGTACCTTCTACCTGCCCCCAGCCCCCAGGCACCGTTTTCAACAAAGGAGAAGAAAAGCAAGGCCCAGAGAGACAAACTTCCCCAAAGCCATTCTGCTGGAAGGCAAACATATCATTCAGAGAGGTACCCTTGCCATAGGGGATGCTCGATAAACCCCAATCGCCCACCTGGACAGGCATCCCTGTATGAGCTACAGAACCAGCACAGTCCCTTCCATGGCCCATGGGGGCTCCGTCTGGACCAGTGCTTCTTAAACTGTCTGGTCTCAGGATGACTTTATGCTTTTAAGAATTATTAATGACCCCAAAGAGATTTTGTTTATAATAAATCTATTACCTGTTAAAAAAATAATATCTTTATGGAAATGGTATTTTCCAGTACAAAAAATAAAAATTCGTGAGGAGTGGGGTTATTTTAGATTTTCACAAGTCTCTTTCATGTCTGGCTGCATAAGAGGAGCTGGATTCTCATGTGTACTTCTGCATTCACTCTATTACAATATGGTTTTGGGGGCTGAAGTATAGGAAGAAATCCTGGCCTCACACAAACATGTAGTTGGGAAAGACAGTATTTTCTTGGCCTTTTCAGTAATTATGGATATTTTTCTTTGATACTACACCAAAACTTGATAAGTGGTAGGTAGTTTTTTTAAAAGTCAGCTGCAATGCGGAATCTGAAACTATGTCAGTGACTTCTCATATTCTGTTACATGAACATCCATTCCTCTTTGTATTCATTGCACTTGGCATGGCCCTTCTTACCCTGCATGGCTTTGTATCTTTGTGCATTGGTTACTTGCAAAGTGCTCGTTCACTGAGATTTGTACTCAGGAGAGAATGAGTGAGAAGACAACAGTTTCATATTATTCTGGAAACAGTTTTGACCTTGCAGATCCACTGAAAGGGTCTCAGGAACGCCCAGAATTCCCAGGACCACTCTTTGAGGAACATTGGTAAGAAGCTCACATCCAGTGAATATACGTATTCATTCATTCATTCCACGAATATTTACTGGGCACCCACTACATCTGTTCCAGGTGCTGGGAATTCCGCAGTGAACAAAGTCGTGCCCTAGTGCAGCTCACATTCTCATGGGGAAGGCAGACCATAAACAAATAAATAAGTAAATGCACACAATAATGTCAGGTAATGGTAAGTGCTAGTGGAAGAATGAAGCACTGTACCAGACATGTGCACATGGGCATGTGGTTTCCCTGGGAAGCCTAAATCAGCCAACCCCGGGATTTGCTAATTTAAGGGTTTCACAATAAAATATGGGTTGTTTCTCTTTTTTTAATACCAAAATACTTGCGGACATGGGCGGGGGCAGGGGGCGGGGGGTGGTGCTGACCTGCCCTAGAAGAGTTGAGAGCTCACCATTGAAGCTGGATTCCTTTCCAATTGCTCTAGGAGGGGTAAACCTCAGAAATCACCTCATTTAGAGGCTTCCGTCCCTCCAACGGGCTGACCACGCCCTCCCTGCTTACACACATGATCCCTTTGGCCACCCCCTGACTGTACAGCACATTCACTGTCTTGCATGAGCCTCACGTGACTCCTTGAGAGGTGACCTGGGGTGGATATTATTCACCTCTTTTTCAGATGAGGAAACTGAGCCTGGGAGAAGTTAATAAGTAACATGCTTATTACATAACAAACTCAGAACTTGAACCCAAGTCCCCTGACTCCTCTGCACAGTTCATTTTACTATACAGACTCTTGCCATTTCCTTAACCTCTGATATTCCTTCGTGTAAGGAAGAGAAAATGGATAAGACATTTAAAACAAAGATAGAAGCTTAGTTTCTTCCTCCAAAAATGTCCTGGCTTGTCATAATCCCCCTTCTCATACAGCAAGTTGAACCTATAAAGAAGACGGAGAGATGGAGCCTGGCACTTAGTAGGCACCCATATTTGGAGCCATTAGCTCTACAAATATTCATGGCGACCTACTGTGTGCCAGTCCCTGTTCTAAGCAGTGGGGGTACAGAGATGAAGAAGAAAGACCAAGGCCCTGCCCTTCTGAAGCCTCTGTTCTAGACGACTGTCATCAGCACAATACCGACTAAAAGGGTTAACTCCAAAATTCAAGCTTCCTGAGCCTTCATCAATTGCATCAGATTAACAACAGAGCCCTGTGTTCAATCTTGGCCATAAAACATCCCTTTTAGGAGAAGAAACAAGCTTTATTACTCTGCCCCTTCACCCCACACATTTTACAGATGGAAAAGCAGGCCCAGGACCCAGAAGCCACTCCTCTGAATCTCACAGTGAGTCAAAGGGGCCAAAGCCAGCTCTCCTGTCTTCCCGCGAAGCCCTGGCTGCAGCCCGGCCCAATTCTCTCTTTTTAACATCCCAGGAGGCCCCCTTGAATAACAGCCACACATTTGTGGCAGCCAACCAACACATAACCCAGCCGGGGAAGTGACTATTTCAAGAGGAAAGGGGCATATATAGCAGTGGCCCTCAGCGGCCACCCAAAGTACAGCCAGGCCTGCAAAGTCGGCCAACCCCAAGCCCCACATCGAGCTTCCTCTCCTCCCCGTCTGCCTTGCCAGCACAGTTCCCACCAAGGTTTAAAAAAGAAATAGAAGCTCCCTGCTGCCTGACTGGCCGGCACATTCCACTGACTCAGACTGTTCTGGGCACCACGGAGAAGACACTGTTCATTTTCCCTGGGCTGAGAACTGGCCCACATCCGGACCTGTCACTGGCAGGAGAGGGCTCTTGGCATCTCAGCAAAATCAAATGAATGGCGTGCTATTTTTAACGTTTGGTTCCTTTCTTCCAGAAGGCTCAGCACCTGTGCCAGAGTTGCTCCAAGTGTGTCCTGCAGACCACCCGCGTCTGAAACACCTGGTGCTTCAGGGAAATTCAGAATCTGGGTTCCCGCCACAAACCTAGCAGTAATCACCAGGGGGTAGAACTCAGGAGTGTGACTCTTTCACAAGCTCCTCAAGTGATTCTTTTGCAAAATAAAGTTTGAGCCTGGTCCGTATTCATCCACTGACTCAACATTTGCCAAGGGCCCGTGACGTAGGAATACAAAGATAAGTGCACATGCTCCTAGTCTGAGCTTCCAAGGGAGTCACAATAGACTGTGATGTGCTGAAGACAGAGCATGAAGAGGGAGCTCAGGGCTTCCCTGGTGGCGCAGTGGTTGGGGGTCCGCCTGCCAATGCAGGGGACATGGGTTCGAGCCCTGGTCCGGGAAGATCCCACATGCCGCGGAGCAACTGGGCCCGTGCGCCACGGCTACTGAGCCTGAGCTCTGGAGCCCATGAGCCACAAGTGCTGAGCCCACTGTGCCGCAACTGCTGAGGCCCGTGCACCTGGAGCCCATGCTCCACGGCAGGGGGGGCCACCGCGGCGAGGACGCAACACAGCCAAAAATAACTAAATTAATAAATAAATTTTTTAAAAAAAGAGGGAGCTCAAAGGTGGGAGAAATCAACTCTGCTTGGGGGGTCACAGGCAGCTTCACAGAAGACGGGATCTTGGAGCTGAGGCCAAGAGGGTGGGGAGGAGGGTGCTATGGAACCATCAATCCCACCTTGGCTAGCCTCTGGCATTCCCGTTGGCTTGACCAAAACCAACATGGGGCCCCCACCCGTCCTCGCCTAGCCCAGTACCCTCCCGACTTCTCCAGGGCACTCAGTACACCTTGATGAATGAAGAGAAATAAAGGACGGATTGAACACTATGGAACCAGGAAGCTGCTCAGCCTCTGAAGTGAGACTGACTAGGGTCTGATTACCATTTCTAGTTACTGGGTGGTAGGCAATGAGCCCTTCCAAGCCTTGCTTTCCTCATCTGTAAAACAGGGACAAGAGCTACTTCCCAAGGTTGCAGTGAAGAGTAAGTGTACATGTGGAGCCCCTGGCACGTGGTACAGGTTCAAAATGGTTAAGAATTGTTTAGTAATAATAATAACAAAAGGCCTGCAATTAAACCCAAGTACCATCACTAACCAGCGTTGGTAAGTACATCCGTCTCAGGCTCAAGTTTCTCACCTGCCAAACAAGAGGCTTAGATCAGACCCTGTCTAACATCTCTTCTAACAATAAGACTCCATTTTTCTAACAGTGGTAAGAGACTTTAAGTCCCCAGGGTCTGTCCTGCGCTGATGTGCATGTCCCCTCTGACTCATGGCTTCTGAGATGCCCATTCGGCACTCCTAAGGCTGGGTGAAAGTCATGCCTTTTCCCTGATGAGGGGCGTGCCTCGGGATATTTTGCTTTCCTCTTGAGCCTCCCTTTTCACCCAGGCTTGTTTGTATCTTTTCATACTCAAAGAGCTCTGAGGGTGACCCTCCCCCCGAGCAGGCAGGCAGGCACGGGACAGTAGGGAAGTTGACCTCCCAGCCTTCTCACTCAGAGCTAAAGGGAGTCATCAGCTTCCTCTCTCATCCCCAAAGGCAGGGAAAAGAAGCGTCAACGCCAGCCAGAAAAAAAGGGCTGCAACTGCTTAGGTCACACACAGACACACCCTTGAGGAGCTGCAGCTGGGAAGAAGGCAGCCTCCTGATGGTTGCTCCTCCTCCAACACCCCGCCTGCCCTCTTGGAAGAGCTGTTACGCGAAAAGCCCTCAATCAGTCAAGTGTGGGCCTCTCAGCTTCACTCTTGTCCCAACCCCATCAGCAGCCGGCAAGCTGTCCTTGGTCTAAGCTTGAGGAACCCACATTGGACTCGGAGCCACTCAGGTGGTCTGGGTTTACTCTAAGACTAACCCAGGCCCCCCACTCTGAAAGCACAATCCTTTTACCTTTCCATGCCCCTTGCTCCCTGCCCTAGCAATGCCACAACTAGTGCACCACCACCAAGACATAAAGTTACACAGAAGTGGGGACGAGCAACTACTTAGAAAAACTCTCCTACGATGCATCTCCCTCTAAAATGTCCCTTGATCCTGCCCATCCCTTACTTTCCATTCATACTCTCACTCACCCTGGTTGGTCTACGCCAGGGGTCGGCAAGCTTACTCTGTGAAGGGCTGGATAGTAAATATTTTAGCCATTGCAGGTCATACGATCTCTGTCGCAGCTACTCAAGGCTGACATGCTTGTGTGAAAGCAGCCGCAGAAAATATGCAAATGAATAAGCCTGGCTGTGTTCCAACAAAACTTTACTGATGGACACTGACATCTGAATTTCATATAACTTCCCCATGTCACAGCATATTTTCTTAACCCTCTGGCCATGCAAAAACAGGTGGCAGGCCTGGTCTACACCCTTGTCACCTCATTCCCAGACCTCACCACCTACCTGGCCTTCCTGGCACATCTTTTTTTTTTTTTTTTTTTAATTTATTTATTTTATTGAAGTATAGTTGATTTACAATGTTGTGTTAATTTCTACTGTACAGCAGAGTGATTCAGTTATAGATATATATACATTCTTTTTCATATTCTTTTTTTTTGAATTTTTGAGTTTTATTTTATTTATATTTTTATAAAGCAGGTTCTTATTAGTCATCCATTTTATACACATCAGTGTATACATGTCAATCCCAATCTCCCAATTCATCACACCACCACCCCCCGCCGCCGCTTTCCCCCCTTGGTGTCCATACGTTTGTTCTCTACATCTGTGTCTCAGTTTCTGCCCCCTGGCACATCTTACTACCCCTTAAATGCACCCTGCTCACTCCTACCCGGGCAGATCTTCCGACAAATTCCATTTTAGTCATCTCATTCCCCTTCTGAAAATGGCCAGACATCTTGACTGGCATACGAGGCCTGGCTCATTTAGGCTCCCAGACACCTTTCACCTTGTCTCCTAATAGCCTAACTGCCTAAGTCCATCCTCTCCAATTTGGCAAATAAATTGTATCCATCTTTATAGATTTGACTCCAAGATCATCCTTAAAACCTTCCCTGATCACCTAACCTCAACTGAGTCTCCATTCCTATAGCACTTGTTTATGCCATTCACCTAGCCCCCAAAGGGCTTATAATTAGCAGGGATAAGAGTGTAAATAGATAATTACCAAAGAATAAAATGAACATTCTAATTGATGTTTGCAAGGTCATAGTGGAGAACAAAGCAACCAGCTGAGGGGAAACTGGAGGAAGACTCTATAAAAGATTTAACCCTTAAACGAGGTCTTGAAGGGTAAGCAAGGTGAGCAAGCCGATAAGAAATGAGGGTTTGGGAGTGGGGGAAGAAGCACTCCAGGATGGAAAGAGTCATGAAAAGGCGGGGGTGAAGCGGGGATGTATGACTGGGCAGGGGGCATATGTCAGGTCACAGAGAGCTTCTTGACCCAGGAACACGCTCACTAAGGCCGCTGGGGGAGGTTGGCATGGGGCAGACACACAGTAGGCCTTCAGTAAATATATTTGGGGACCACCACAGAAACTGGGAGGTTCCTTTTCTCATTCCTGGAAGAGTCAGTCACTGCAAGCCTCAAAAAGTCAACAAACAAGAGCATCAAGGGGTTGATGGCGGGAGATCCCTGGTCTCTAATCTCCTTCTCTTCTCATCCAGCCTACACCCACAGTTGCAAGGAGGACTGAGTGTGAGGTCTCGCCAGGCCCAAGCCCTGTTTTCTCCTCTGGAGCCTGCAACCCCACTGGGCCATCTTGGAAAATGTTGCACTTAAGACTCTATTTCCGTCCTCAGCTCTTGTAACTAGGACAAAACAGCAAAAGTAATTTTTTAAAGAAAGAGATTTGTTTTTTCCACCAATTGTAAAATAGCTTTCTTTTTTTTTTAAAGATATCTTAACTTTTTCTGAAATCACACTGGCTTGTGTTTGATTTTTTTTTTTTTAAGAAGCAGATGTTTCTGTAACCCTCCCCCCTTCCTCTTTAAAAGGATTATAAAAATAGAAGTCCCGAAAAACTCTCAAATGCAACCAACACAAGGTCTTCCATTGACGCCAACTCCTAAAGGCTTCAGTGGCGAGCAATTCTAGGCCAAGAGGCCTTTGAAGTCAACTCTTTGAAGTGAGCCTGGCACTTTCTCAGTACTAAAGAAGTAAAAACGGAAGCTAAAAGATGGGGAGAAGACAGAAATACCAGGATGAAAAGGGAGAAGAAGGCCCTTTTGAACACAAGCGCTCTCCACTTTTCTCCCTTAACTGGAATAACTCCAGACCAACTTGATTCTCCGGAAATTGGCAACTAAACACCTATTTATGTAAAAGTATTGTGCTAGGCACTATTGGGGAAACAAAGAAAAGATAGTCTTCTTTCGTAAGATTACAACTTATTAAAACAAGATAAGACAGAAACAAAACTCTAACACAGCAGCTAATGTAAAAGCCATTAGGGCAACATAAGAGGTGAGACACCAGTGCTTGGAGAGAACCTATGTTAGGTGCTCCAGCTGTACTGTCTCACGGAAGTCAGGTGTTCTAAGGCTCTGAGAACATGAACTGACCCACCCAAGAACATTCCCCAGGTTAACACACAGGCAGAAATTGGAACACAGGTCAAGCCGCAAAGTTCTTCCCAGAGTAGTCCCAAGAAAAGGAAAAGTATGCCAGGTTGGGGTAAGGAAAGACCGTGGGAGACTTTATGAACAAGGGGCCTTCAAGATGGAAACCAGATGACCAGGACTTTAGTACACACAGCTGGGAAAAGAACATTCCACGCAGAAGGCCCAACACTTGGCATTTAGAGAGAAAACAATAAGCAGGCTAGTTGAACTAGAACCTGGCCCCTGTCTTGGAGAGGCGAGGCTGGAACAAGGGCTTCAGAGCAGGTAAGGGACAGGATCATACATCAAAATATTCTCCTCGAGTTCTCTGGAAGAGGTGGAAGAGGCCAGAACACAGCTGCAGGTTATAAGCAAAAACCAGAGAATCTTGGAGATTCAATAAGTCTCAAGTATTCTATATGTTTTCCTTAAGCTAATGCCTCGTCTGATATGCTCCCACTAACTTCTCTGCAAAGAAAACCCCGGTCTGAGAGCAATCACTGTTGCCCTCGCTGTGCCTTTACTGTGCTTTGCTTAATGTGCAAAACCTGCATAAAATATATGGAAGGTAAGATTCTCCCATGTTGAGAGCACTGACTCCTAGCCCTAATTTGGTGAAATTCCATATTCTCAACAATTATCCCAGTAAGTGCTTCAGTATTATCAAAAGTACCTAAAAATTATGCCACACTGCACTTTAGAGAACATCAAACAAGAGGGTCAAAAATACTTTGAAGCACTGACCTAAGTACTAAGGTTCAAAGTCTCCATGACTGTCACGTTAACACTGGACTTTGGTTTCGCCCAAAGTGCATTGTGAGTTACAAGGAGAAAGGGTTTAATTATCCCATTTGATAAGTAAGGAAACTGAGGCTCAGAAAGGTTATGTACCTTGCCCAAGTTTACAGAACAGGCGGGAAGAGACTCTGCCAAGACCTAAGTAATGCCAGTTTATTTAGGCATTGCTGTTACTTAGGCATTGTTGCCTAGAATCTAAATACTGTATGTTAATTCGGGTCCCATGTTGGGTAATTACAAATTCAGGCATGATATACGTGATTCTTATCAAGTAAAAGGCTCTAAATATACTCATGCATGAATTAGTCCAATGTTCCAACATGCTAATACTACAGGCAGCTGAAATAATTACTGCTGCAAAAATAAATTGGGAACACAGAACAGTGAAGATACTTGAAGTTCTTAAGTTTAAAGTGCTTTAAACACTTTTTCCCTAGTTTTTAAAATTTAGAAAGTTTTTTCCTCTGTGGTTTAAAAAGAGTTTAATATGTTGTATGCATAATTTTGTTCTGTAAAGTATACATAAAATGCTGCAAGTTGTCTCAAATATAACACCCTAGAGACTTACAAAGTGAATGGGTCAACTAAAAACACAACACCTTTTGGACGCTTGCAGCTTCATTAGTTTATTCTATATCACATGTATATAACATTTTTTTAAATAATAACTTCAACCATCACCTAGAAAAAAGGAGAAGAGAGAAACTGAACTCGAAAGTGAAAAGATGTTAAACATCCTTTTTTTTTTTTCTTTTTTTTGAAAGGAAAAACTACTAAAGGAAATCGGGAAGGGGTCCTTTCACCATGAGGCCAAAAGTCTCAAATCTATAAATTTTCAGGTTACAGTTAACTCGTTCATATTGAAGAAGGCATAATCAGAGACAGCGACCCATGAGCAGCAAAGAAGTGACTTGACAGTAGCGGCAACAGTCTGTGTATAGTAAGCACTGTGCCAGGCACTTTACGTGTTATCTCTCCATTTTACAGATGAGAAAGCTGAGGTGAGAGGTTCATGAGAAAAACATCAAGAGGTGGGGCGGGCTGACAGGTAGGAGGTCAGACTGTCCTGGAGCATCTGCTAAAGAAGGTCTCCATCATAGAAGCAGCATTTCCAGAAATCCCGGGAGGTGATCTGACCTCATGTGGGACGCCCACATTTTAGAACAAATGTTATCCTGGGGCAGGAATGACCACGGCACACGGGGATGCAGATGGCTGGGGATGCTTAACTGGAGAAGAAAATACCAAAGGGAGTGAGAAAAGTGTGTGGGGCTCCAGGGGAACCAGACAGAACTAGTAGGCAAAAGGTGCAGGCACAGAGATTCCCCCCATTGTAAGAACTTTCTGACCAGCAGAACCACATTAACAATGGAACAGCATCTAATGGGCAAATGCATCACTGAAATTACTTCACTCATTCAACTACCATCACCATCAATTTTGTCATAGTCACAAAGCATCCACATTTTTATCTATTTAATTTTATTCTGTGAATTGATCTACAGATTTTACTGAAATAAATGTAGCTTCCTCCTATGTGATGCTATTGTTTTAATATAAATTTATTTTATTTATTTATTTTGGCTGCATTGGGTCTCCGTTGCTGCGCACGGGCTCTTCTCTAGTTGCAATGAGCAGGAGCTACTCTTCATTGCGGTGTGCGGGCTTCTCGTTGCAGTGGCTTCTCTTGTTGTGGAGCTCAGGCTCTAGGCGCACAGGTTTCAGTAGTTGTGGCTCGCAGGCTCTAGAGCACAGGCTCAGGAGTTGTGGCGCACGGGCTTAGTTGCTCCGCGGCATGTGGGATCTTCCCGGACCAGGGCTCGAACCCGTGTCCCCTGCATTGGCAGGCGGATTCTTAACCACTGCGCCACCAGGGAAGCCCTGTAATGTTATTCAAGAAACCATGAGGTTCATTGTTCTCTGGGTTTTTTGCTAATACACATTAAAATGATGGCTATTAAAATAAATATTCATCTGTGTAGCATCTAAAATCATCTCGCATACCAGGAGTTGAATGACCACCCCATTTAGAACCACAGATCAAAAAAAGTCAAGCAGAACAAAAGACCATTGGCTTTTGAATTAGATAATTTTAGGTTAAAACTCCTGACTCTTGTGTATTTCCTCACCTGCAAGTGGGTATGACATAGTGCTATTTCCATCAGGGTGGTTGTTGGGATTGTTGAAAAAATACACCCAGTACTAAGCACAGGGCCAAAGCCATAGTAGTTTGATACTTCTTACCACTTCCACTGGTACTTTTTAACATTGTTGTACTTTTCACATTGTTTTGCAAAAGAGCTCCATTGCGCTCTACTCACTGATATTATGACCTATTTATCTATTCAGAACCTTCTAGAAGGTTCCCTGCACTGGAAGGAGAGTGAACTAGATGGTCTGTAACCCTTCTTTTAACATATCTGCAGTTCTAGTGAACCAATAATTATGCAAGCCCAGGAAAACCAAGTCCCTCTGCCCTGATAAAACAGGTAATAATTTACCTCTATGGCAATGAGCACAATCATGTCACATTCCGACCAGCCCTCATATAACACTAAATCGTCAAAGTTCCCTCTACAGTTGAAAATGTCAAAGCCACTTTTGACTGAAAAATATAAAAATAGTCTGCTCCTCTGAACAATAATAATGAATGATATTTCCTGCTATTGGTAAATTGCCAAGGGATAAACAATGAAGTATACATTAAGAAATTCTCCACAGAGAATAATACAAAAAACAAAAACTCTTAGCAATGACGCATTTGTATTTAAAATCAGATCACCAGCAGGAGCAAAAACAAAAAGCCCATGTTGATGTCCCATCACATAAGAATATTACTTGGGTGAATTAAACTATACCTGCTGAAAGGAAGGAAGAAGTAAAAGAGAAATAATTTAAATGGCACCAGCTATTCCACCCACACTCTACCGTAGCCTCAGTGAGTCCCAATTCCCATGCACCACTTCTCACCGTCCTCATAGTGATTTAACACTTAAGGATATAAATTTTCCATTCCACGTGGCCCCTAAATATAATATTTTATCTGATGCTCAACCACAGATGGCACCTTTTTCAACCATGAGGAATAACTAGATGAGGGGGAGCTTACTAAGAGATGGCATGTGTCCCCAGTGTGGCAGATAAATACCACTTTGGGCATTGTATTTTGGGACAACTCAAGGAATGATTTTCATTTCCTAACCAAACAGCATGTCTGCCACAGCACTGACTTTCCATCAAGAACCCATGCTCCAACTGAGATGCGGTTCTACCTGGCATCACCAATGGTGACCTTGGTCCAAAACCAAAGTATGGCACAGTCAAGTTGCATTGTTCCCACCGTCATCAGGCAACACCACCTGATAAACAAATTAACTGTACTTTTTATCACAGCCATTCAGAATTATTCTCAACTGCTGTTACCTCCTTTGTACCTACTAGGGGGGCTTCAAGACTGGATTCAAAGATCACTCCCTCTCCAGAGCTGTCCTGGAACACCCCCCGAGGCAGATTTCGATTGTGAAGGAGAATGAAATAAGAAGAATAGCAGCTGTCAGGCTATGCCAGGCTGTCTGCAAAAGTAGTTTCCATGGCTTTTCTCATTTAATCTTCACAGGAGACCTCTGAGGGTAGAACTTTCATAGTCTTCATGCCATACATGAGCAAAGTGAGGATTAGGAAGGAGAGGGACCCAGCCACTCTATAAGGCAAGCAGCAGGGCCAGCTTCAATGCCTGGCTCAACCGGGCTCTCCCGGCCACCTCAACACTGATCACAGGGCTCTCACAAGGCCACTAAAGCACAAACTCCCTGTTGACAAGGCGTGTCTTTTCATCTACCTATTCCCAGCAACCTGAACACTTCTCAACCTGTACCAGCTGACTGATCAATGTGGACTCAGTGTTCTTGCTGTCTAGAGCAGGCTTCCCTGGTGGTGCAGTGGTTAAGAATACTCCTGCCAATGCAGGGGACACAGGTTTGAGCCCTGGTCTGGGAAGATCCCACATGCCTCAGAGCAACTAAGCCCGTGCGCCACAACTGCTGAGCCTGAGTTCTAGAGCCCGCGAGCCACAAGTACTGAACCCGAGTGCCACAGCTGCTGAGGCCCGTGCGCCTAGAGCCCGTACTCCACAGCAAGAGAAGCCGCCGCAATGAGAAGCCCGCGCACCACAATGAAGAGTGGACCCCACTCTCCGCAACTAGAGAAGAGCCCGCGTGCAGCAATGAAGACCCAATGCAGCCAAATATAAAAAAATAAATTTAAAAAAAATCTATAAACCCTTTAAAAAAAAAATTGTACTTAACGGTAGTCAACTACCGTCACTCACATGTCTATTTCAACCGTTCTGCCTCTCCAAACGAAGAACAAAGAAAGGATGGAAGTCTGTATGTATCTATGTATCACAACTTTTTTTTTTTTTTTTGGCCAAGCTGTGCGCCTTGTGGGATCTCAGTTCTCCGACCAGGGACTGAACGCGGGCCACAGCAGTGAAAGCGTCGAATCCTAACCACTGAACTCCCCACGTTGCCTTCTTAAACTGAGTACTCTGAGTTTAATAATATTACCCTGGTCATCACTTCATCTCTTGAGGACCTCCAGTCATTTTATCAGCAGCCTGTACCTACCGTGCTGGATTAATACTTCCCAGGCCGGTTGAGATACAGGCCTTCTACACTCTCATTAGAAACCAGACACCTAAGGGTCTCCAGGGTCGGCAGAGGTGTTTAAGCACGCACTTCTCCTCTTCCCAGTTTCTCCCATCTCCACCCTGGAGATACTCTGTAGGCTTCTCCTGTTCCTTCCAATTTCCTGCTTATCTGCTGTGGGATAGGAAACCAGAAGAACTACCCTTACTGGACCAGTCTTTAAAAAGTGAATAAAAAAACTCTCCTCTGAGAAAAACATGAATGCATAGTTTCAGTGCTTGTTCAGATTTCGTTTTCCTGTGGTTTGCCTCCTGGTGCAGAGCTGTGGTTTGGATAATTGCTGTTGCCTGACCAGTCCAATCCAGAAAAAGAGAGAGGCTTCCTAGGATAAGGTTCCCTTCCCTTTCAAATTTCCATATGAATTCACAGCCAGAGGGCCCGTCCCTACAGTCTGAAACTTTCTTTCCTGGACAATAGGATGTGGAGAGTGAAAGCAAATTCTATATGGTCCTACCAGGGGACCTCCCAGTAGGGATTTTCTAAGCACAAGCCCGAGCCTTGCATTGAGGAAGTCATCTGCACCATTGGCAAACGCATCGCTTCCCTTTCCTTCCCCCCATTGTTTGCAGAATGGTATCTCCTCCAGGCTGGTGAGGATGCTTCCAGGGTTCCAGGCCAGAGGCTCCATCATTGCCCTGGGGGAGGGGAAGGGGCTGGTTTTATCACAGGAAAGGACTCTCCTAGACTCTTCTCCAGGAGGCCTTCCGGATCCCTTCTTTCTAGAAGACAGAAAGAAGGGAGAGGGAAAAAGAGAAGCGTTCTACTTCCTTATTTTCTATATCCCCACCACAAGTTTCAGATTTTCTGAACCGAAACTGAAGATTTGCATTTTACTGTCTTTGCCCGAAGCTCAATTCGTATAAAACCAGCCCCTGAGGCAGGTTACAGATCGGGTTCAAACCTAGACTCTTCCTCAGCGCCGTGTGCCCTGGAGTAGATTCAACACCTGAGCCTCCTTCCCACCACCAGCAGGACGAAGGTGCGGGCCCATTAGTGGGATTATATATGTTAATGTATAAAATTCATAAGGATTCCAAATGGACAGTCTGTGAGGACATCATCCCCTGCCAGCAGTTTGGTCTATCTCAACAGCACTGGCAGGTGGGCGAGCTCTCACATTCTGCTTTTACGCATCATTTAAGTTTTTCCTGCGGTATTACTTTTGAATCTTCTAAGAAAAGGAGTTTTCATTTTTGAGAAATAAGAATGACAAGTCCTAATCCTGCTGGCGAATATGAAGGACAGTATGCTGTAGTAGTTAAACACCAGGATTCTGGAGTTCACCTGCCTGGGTTCAAATCCAAGCTCTCCATTTGGGAAGTGTGTGTGGCTGCCAGAGTATCATTTAACCTCCCTCTGCCTTATTCCTGCCCTCTATATAACAGGGCCGACGATAGCACAATGGGTGGTGTTAGTCAGCAGGTCCAAAGGTCTTAGAACAGAGCCTGGCTCATAGGAAGCACTGTGGCAGTGTCCACCATCGCTACTATTTATAAGTAAGATAAGGCACGAAAGTGCTTTGTAACCTGTACTGTACAAATAGGGCAAAGCACACAGAAAGACACTTACTTTTAAAAGTTAGAAAATCTAACAGAAGACATACAATTCTACAAACAGGAAGAAAGACTTGCAGATGTTTCCAGAACTTATAATGCAAATCTGTGTAATGGGGAAAATCTGACGGGCACCACAGGGAGAAAGAATGAAGACAAGAAGAGTCCAGTGTAGGGCACGGGCTCCTGGGAGCGACACCTCCCCCCAGGAGGGGGCTTGGAGGACTGGGCTGGGCTAAGTGACCAAGCCCACCGGGAGACGCAGGCCTAAGCCCCAGCAGGGTGGGGAGAACCCCTTCCCGAAGCTCCTCTCTTAGCTGACTCCTGGGTTTGATTCTCCTCCACCCCTGCTCAGAAGGAGACCATTCTGAGGATCCTGGAGGGGCAGGAAGGGCTTGGGCAGCTGCGCTGGACCAGGACATGCCTGGGAAGCCACCTGAGGCACAGCGGGTGACCCTGCAGCCAAAACTGCCTCCGGGCTGCTGCCCGGGCTCTGCCCTGTTCAGCCCCTACAATACCCGCCCCCCTCCACAAAAGTTCCAAAGCTTCCCACTTTCTGAACTAACCCAGCCCTGAGGGAAAGAGACCTCTGGTTCCCCAGGGTGCAACAACACCGGGGCTCAGGGAACTCACTACCTCCCCCCCAAAAAATTATACATTCATTTGTCTCACGGTCATTAAAAACAAATGGTTTTTAAGTCACCTCTAAAACTGAAAGGAAACTTCAGGCACCCACTTAAGAGCTGGCCTTTCAAGGAGCAGAAAAATCAACTAAGGCAGCAAAAAAGTCACTAAGAATCAAAACTAAGGCCAAAACATGAGCTCTTTTTAAAAAAAAAAAAAAACAAAACACATACATAAGCTGAGAACTTTCTACAACAAATGCCAGAGTTTAGCTTGGGAGAAAAACAGAAGCCTTTGGGTAAAATAAACAGAAGGGGGAAAAAGTTCCCCTAGCATAAACCAAGGGGAACCTCCTTCCTGCAGATCAAGTTTTGACCTTCATGTGAACTCGAAATAACTAGCTCATGATTTCGCAAAGCAGGAGGAATGGCAAGCATTTTGAATGATGCTAAAAATCTTAGTTCTTCTCTGGCTTTTTGTTAGGCAGCCAAGTGTATCAGTCAGAGCAAAAGTAGCTAAAAAATGTGCAATTCCCTCCGTCGGGAAAGACTGGTAAGGCGATCACAAAAAGCCACCCTCCGGCAGCCTGTTCATGACACTACCCTTTATGTGAAAACTGAATTTTCAGTGAGAACTGTACAAGGAAGGCCAATTCCTCTCATTACTCATTCAACAAATATGTATTGAGCACCTATCCTCCACGCCAGCTGCTATTTTAGAGCAGTGGACAAAATAGACAAAAACCTCTCTCCTTGGGGCGCTAACTCCTCCAAACATGGATTTTCAAATAAAGGAATCCGTTCTCTGTCTTTTACAATAGAAACAACATCTAAGATGCTTCCCCACAACTTCACTCCTGCCTGTAAATCCGCTCTTACCTGTCTCCTATTTCTGCTTCGTAGCCTGGAATTTGTGCCCACCTGCTGCCCCTGCATCCATCCAGGTGTAGACACAGACAACCTGCCCAGGAACACAGCTCAGCCCCAGGCTGGTGAGGGAGAGTTCTACCTAGGGATGTGCTCGTGGGCAAAGTTGGCAGGGAGGAAGCGATTAAATGGGAAAATATATGAGAAAGTGCTTCAGAAACAAAGGTGTCCAAGAGCCAAGCGGTCTTACTGTTCAGTACTTAGCCCTCTTTCTCGATGACTCTCCAGCCCTCATAGGCTATTTCTGTCTCCCTGTCGCTGAGCTTGGTATAGAGTAGGAGATCAGTAGTTGTTGAATTCACTGCCAGTGTTGTTGATGACGATGATATGACCATAACAATGGAGCATGAGTACGTGCCAGGCACTATCCTAAAGAACTTACGAGTTGGCACCATTGTTATCTCCATTTTACAGATGAAAAGACTGAGACCAAGAAAGGTGAAGGAATATGTCCAAAGTCACACAACCTGGAGTGTGTCCATCAATTCTGTAAAGCACCGGCCCTTGGTAACAAGTAAGGGATTTATTTTTCTCAAATAACAGGTGCTCCAGAAGCAGGCAGCCCAGGACACTTGCAGCTGCTCAAGGCGATTACCTGCTCCCGTCCTCAGGACAGGGCTCGCACCTTTGTGAGAGGCAGCATATCGGGGAGGTGACATACAAATTCTGGTGCCAGGGTCCCAGCTCTGCCACTGACTCAGTCTGAGGCCCGGGGTGGAGAAGCATTGTCCTTCCTCAGTCTCAGTTTCCTCATCTATCCCATGGAGATTACATTACCTATCTTAAACAAGTTCATAAAAGGGGCTCAGAAAAGTGCTCGACACACAGACTCGCTGTGTTAGTATTTATTACCATTGTCAGAAGCACCAGCATCACTGCTGTACCTCCAAGCACAGAATCCACACCCCAGTCGGAGGGGCACCGCCAAAGAGCAAACCAGAGTCAGTCCCCACTCAGGGCTTTCCCGGGAGCCCTACCCGGTGACCCAACAAGCCACCATTTCCCAGGACAGGGTCACGGGACCGCCTCTGTGTGCCAGTGAGACTGGGAGAAGCGGCTTCCATTCGGTAGCATAGAGAATGACTGGGAATTGAGTAGGAAACCAGCAGTGTCCACTATGGGGATGGAGCCAGGACGGACCCGAGGCAGCCCACAGTACACGCCCCACAGAGGACGGCTCCTGGGGCAGGTCTGAGCGGGGAACAGCCCTCACCCTCGCCCCCAACTTCTTAAGCTCCCTACGAAGCCCTTAGTCACATAGGACACAAAAGCTTCTTTGCCATACATTGTTCTGGCAAAGTGGGGATGAGGAAGTGAGGCAGGGTAGAAACTTTCCTCCCTGTTAAGGGGCTGCGGCTCCCAGTTGCTCAAGGAACATGGAGCCCAAGAAGCCCAATGAATCTCCACAATAATACTTTTTCTGACAAATCTGTTGAGGTGGTGGTTCTAATAAAAACATTAAAAGCTTAAGAGCTTCTTCCAGACTTACTAAAATGAGCAGGGGCCCCGAAAACAATCTGGCACTAACTCCCTGGTTTCTGACTTCTCCTTCAGCGCTGCATCTTTCCAAGTTTGTGGGTGGGTGAAGCAAATGTTTGTTCTTGGCACATACTGGTTTATTTTGTTGTTTGTGTGGCAACATGAGTTGGATCCTTTTTTAGAAAATCGCTTCTATAAGTTATGAAAAAGCAGCTCCCGGGAGCTCAATCTTTGTTTACAGTACACCACACACACACTAATGGAAAAGAGAGTTTCGTGAAGCCTGCTTCCTGGTTATAAACAGGGCTTCTCAAAAACGTTTTTCAAAAGATAAAGTTGCATTCAAATGTTGTTTCGTTAATCTACCTCCTGAATTCTCAGTAACCCTAGGTCTCAGTCATTTTTAATTTTATTGATCGCAAAAATCTACTTCCGGACCTAGAGAAAAAAATAAAGTAGCGTATCTCCACTTTTGAGAGCCTGATGTATTATAGTTAACGGAAAAGTGAAGCCAATTTGGGGGCAATTATTCTGTTTACCAGGGGCATCTTCACTTTACAAAACATCCCTTCCACGGAGAAGGCTTCCCAGAACCCCTTGACCCTAGAGCGCCCCATTCACCATGTGCAAAGCTTCCCTACGGCCTCGATCAAAACTGGGTTTGGTGGTTCTTGCTGCGACTCGGGTTTGTGTTAGTGGTGGCGGATGGTACGGTGTTAAGACACAGACTGTCAGAGCTGATGCCAAGGGCTAACGGTGGCTTCTCTGCATGCGGGATGTATCACCTCAGGGCGGTTACCTATCCTTTCTTTGCCTTGGTTTTCTCACCTGTAAAATGGAGGTTTTAACAGTAGCTGCCTTGTCGGGCGCTGCGAGGAAGCATTGGGTGGCATGTGGGGCATACAGCAAGGGCCCTGGAGAAGCACGCTATCATTACCTGCTCTATCCCGAGCGTACACAGCAAAATCTCCAGTATCTGTTACAGGGCCAAGTTCTGGACCTACTCTGCACCAGGCACTGCCCTGGTGGCTGCAGATGAATCCGTCAACAAAACAGATCAGAATCCTCCTGGAGCCTACACTGTAATTGCAAGAGGAACAACGCAGTCTGCTGGAGATGGTAAGCGCAAAGGTCATGACCCGACTTCAGGGCTTAAAAAGGATCCTTGTGGCTGCCTCATGGAGAACAGACTGAAAACAGACGAAGGTAGAGGCGGGGAGACCAGTGAGGAGGCCCCCACAATAACCCAGGTGAGACACGACCGTGGCTTGGATTCTGCATCTGCTTTGAGGGTCGAGCCCACAGACCCACAGAGGGGACCGATTTAGGGTGTGAGGGAGCGGTCAAGGATGACTCAAAGGCTTTGGGTGTGAGCAAACGGAGGCGTGAGCAGCCATGAACTGTGCTGGAGGAAAATGGGTAGAACCGTGAGCGCTGGGGGTTTTCTGGTTACTGGGTGTTTTCTGCAGGGGGAGAAGGAGAATATTTCTTTAAATAGCAATCGTAGCCAGTATGCTTCTTCCCTACTTCTGGTTTCCAAAAAAGAAAGATTTTCCTTCAAAACCCCTGGCTTTCATCTGCCTCTCCCCTAAGGTCTCCCCCGCACCCCCATGCAGAAGTGATTCACCCCGCCCTGGTGGTCCTCTCCTCCACCCAGTTGCTGCTGCCACCACTGCCACCTCACCATCCGTCGGAGTAGGCCTCTGGCGGCTCAAAGCTGTCTGTGACTGGGTGGGTACATCTGTCTAATATTGGGTTCCCACCAGGAAGCTCATGCTGTCCCACACCTAAGCCACATCCTCCAACCAAGCCTTTATCAGTTAGAAAGCTGATATTTTG
This sequence comes from Balaenoptera musculus, assembly GCF_009873245.2. Classification (NCBI taxonomy): domain Eukaryota; kingdom Metazoa; phylum Chordata; class Mammalia; order Artiodactyla; family Balaenopteridae; genus Balaenoptera; species Balaenoptera musculus. The sequence goes on along the minus strand of NC_045792.1, from coordinate 96,885,770 downwards.
ATCTCTATTTTTTTACTCTGTGCCTCTCTCTTAAGTGGTTCAGCAATCTGAAAAACAGGTGTGCTGTTTAAACCCCAACAATAAGCACCTAGGGGCATTTAAGATAACAACTAACTTTGTCCCAAGTTTTACAGCTCATTGGAACCTCATAATAACCCCCTCCCATCATCAGTTAATCAGCAAATGATTCCTCAGCACCTATGACTAAGCGCTCACAATCAAGCACCACACTAGGTGATAAAGGGTGGGGAGGCGAAGGAGGTCTGATTCATGAGCACCTTTTTACAGCTGAGAAAGCAACTCAGAGAGGTAAGCACTTTGCCAAAGGCCACACCATTAGGAGATGACACGCAGGCATGTGCCAAAGTCTTCTGATTCTTAAGTCCATGCTCTTTTCATATTTATAAGCGGTGACTTGGGGCAAGTTACTTGACCTCTCTGTGCCTGATTTGTATCATCTATAAAACAGAGATTGTAACAGCACCTACCTCATTGGGTTATTGGGAGAATTAAATGAGTTAATTGATGCAAAGTACTTGGAAAAATAACTGACCCACAGTAAGCACTCGATAACTATCATCGTCACCGTTCTTATTCCTATTCTTAACCTTATCATCATCATACCAAGCTGCCTTATAATTAGGATAATAACTGCCATTACTAAATACTTACTCTGAGCCAAGAATTGTACACTAAGTGCTTTATATGCAGTAACGCACTGAAACCTTACAACAGTCTACGAGTTTTGTCCCCTTTTTTACACTCAGGAATCTGAAATTCAGAGAGTGAGGTTAAGTATACTGGTGAGAGCTCCCATAACCACTAAGTGTCAAAGTCAGAAACTGAACTCAGGTCTTACAAGTGACATGCCAGAAACATATTTACTGCATTAAAGAGAGCCATGAGTGTGCTTCTAACTTCTATACAAATGTTTAAAATACATGTAGAATCAAGGGCACCTCCCCGATACACAAAGCTCCTTTTGAGAAGCCTTAGCCCAAAAGTACAAAAGGAAAAAAAAGTTCCACGATTCTTGTTAACTTCATCCACAGTGTGACTCTAATCACCTCAGACCACATCCTATACCCACTACAACCTAAAAACCCACTTCCCCCCGAGGACACATCCCAGGCAGCGAAAGTCAACATCCAGCTCCAGCTTCTCCAAGAACACCTTGTACCTTGACCTATGCATGCCAGCAAGTAACTGAGCTGCAAAAACATTCTCTCAACGCCTGGAAAGGGATCAGAGCGACTTGGAGTGAAATGCGTCGCGTCTTCAACACTGCTTATTATTCCCAGCACTAGCCGAGCTGAGCCAAGCAAGCTAGAAGCATCCTGCTGGATCCTGAGATAAGCATCACAGACCAAGACAAGCTGGCCCCAGTGGCCTTTCCTGAACCTGACTTGGAGGACCTACCTTCATCCACGGACCCTGAGGCCTAGCGGTGGAATGGGACCCTCGTGCCCGCAGCCTGTGCATGAAATAACAGAAGGGCGTCTGTCAGCAGGCCTTGGACGCTAACCTGCCTTGAAGTATGGAGCCTAGGGGCCTGACCGAGGATACGGGGTGCGGGTGACACTGTCCTTCACATGTTGGTCATGAGACCAGCCCTCTAGCCTCCCAAGGCTAGAATTCATCAGAAACATTCTAGAGAAGATGTGACTGTCACACTGGTGGGAGGAGGAGGTGGAGGGAACAGAGGCCAGGAAACAAAGGGAGGAGGTTGACTATGTGTTAACCCCAGAGATATAGTGAGAGATCTAGCGGCCCTCAGACACCAAGAATCACTGTCGTATCAGAAGCTCCATGCTGGCAGGCAAGCGGCCAGGCAAGAATGCAGTCCACTGAGACGAAAAGAACCCACAGTCTATAAACGACAGGTCCGGACCACCCTGGAGGGGTATCTGCTGAGTGCCCACCATGTGCCAGGCACCATGCTAGAGGCTTCCAAAAAATGAATATCTCCCATAAAAATGGAATTTCCTGCTTTTCTGGGGGGAAAAAAGCAGAAGATCTACTAACACTGGGGCCACATTCTCGCATAACAACAAGGATTAGGGCTGTTGGCCCTAACCGCCACCAGGGTGGCGGCCTCCTGGGGGGCTTGACCCCTCCAACTCAACACCAGTGCCGCCAGCCCACTTCCCTCGTTTATGTGGCTGCCAGGCCACTGTAGGCTGGTGGCCCGGCATTGCTAAAGTAAGCAAGCATTGCATAAAGTAAGGTGTTGTGAGATGGCAGAGCTGCTAGGCCTTTACTAGTTTCTACAGTTCTGCCGAGTCTTCATCACATTGTAAGATTTTGGGTACCACTTCCCTGTTACCTGGGGGATCCATGAAGGACATTTCATTGATGACAGTAATGCGGAGCCAGCCCTCTTGGGCAAGCATGCTTGATACTCCCCCCAGGCTCTTCTCCACATCCTGGATCCATTTGTCCCACCCTTTAAGATCTGGGCTCCACCTGATTAAATCACTCCCATCAGAAGCATCAATGAAGGGATGCAGACACATGAGATCCCCAGCCTCACCTGGCCTCAGACGCTCCTCCACCACCCGGGCTTGGGGGACGGGGGCATAAGCCTTTGTCAAGAAGGGCAGAGGTACGGGGCGGGGGGGTGGGGGGGGGAAACCTTGCTGGCACAACTATGGCACTGACCCAAGGGCTGGAATGGTGTGCACCTCCATTCCAGGCTGAAGCCAGGAGTAAGGCCATCCATGGGCTCCAGAGGATGGCCAGCATCTCCTGAAGTCCTGGCAGGGAAAAGAGAAAGGCAAGCCCTGCCCCAAGGGAACCATATTCCCACATTTCAAGAACCTGAAGATCGTCCACCCCAATGCACACTCACAGTTGAATCACGACTCCATTATCTTGTAGACCAAGAATAAACACTAAGCCTCACATCACTTGGGATGCACTATCTCTTGTCTTTCTCAACTCAGCCCCACCCTGATGGGACCCAGAGGCGAACCTATAGGCAATTCTAGACACTAGAGAGAGCATAGGACAAGACAAAACCCTGCCCCCGGGAACAGACACTTCACCTTCAGACTTGGCCAAGTACCACTTTCACCACTGTTGCTGTTATCGAGGTACTAACATTCCCTGTGTTCACAATGTCTCAGCTGGTATGTTATGCATTCCACTCTCATTATCACATTTTGGTATGACTATTATCTGCGTATTTAACAAATGAGAAAATTGAGGCTTAGCAAAGTTAAAGTAACTTTCTCAAAGCCACAGAAGGAACTAGAATTCAAACCCAGGAAGTCTGACTCCCGAACCCATGCTGGAAACGCCAGTCAAGCATCATTTCCTGATTTTCAGATGAGGAAGCTGAGCCTCAAAAAGTTTGTGTAATTTGTCTAAGACGATAAAACTGGGAAGAGAGCTCCCTCCCAAGCCCACTTTCTTCCACCCCCTCCTGGCTTCCCCCCCACCCAGAAGCCTGTGTTTTCTTCACTCCCCCCACCCCATCACAGGAGAGCCCCTCAACGCCCACACTGCTGGCATCTGGGGCTGGACAGATCATCATTGGGGGAGCCGTCCTGTGCATGTGGGGTCCTTACCAGCATGCCTGAACTCTATCCATTAGATGCCAGCAGCAAATTTAGAATCCTCTGCCCCAAAGTCATGACATCAAAAAGTCTCCTGATATTGCCAAACGTCCCCTGGGAGGAAAAATCTCCCCCAGTTATGACCCACACAGGAGATACCAAGGCACAGCCCAGGACAGAAGAGGCACAAACTGGCAGAGGAGCCCTGGGTTTGAGCCTGGCCTTAAATCCCAGCCCTGCCCTTGAGCACATGCCTCGGTCTCCTCCTTTGTAAGACAGGAGTGACACTGTGTCTCCCTCTCAGGGGCTGATGTGAACAGTAAATGAAACTGGTTATGCAAAACAGCTGGGCCAGTGGCTGGCTCACAATCGGTGCTCGACTGCGCTTAGTTGTCAGCGGAATGAGTCTGGTCGTCCAGTTGAGGACCCACTTCGCAGTGACCTGGAAAACCTCCCTGAAAACCAGGAGCAGGTTTTTCCACATCTATGGAGAAACACAATCATCAGAAACACCATTTTCCTTATGCCATGGGAGGGGGAAAATATGACCAAGTGACTTCCTCTAAACCAAAAAGGAAGAACGAAAGAAAACCACAAGCAGCTTGGCTTGGAAGTCAAATATAAGAACCTTCCAGCTCGAGCCTGGAACCCAATGGCCTATCACACAGCCTTCACGTGTGTGTCAGGCTGCACAAACTTGCACACATACACACACACACACGCACACACTGACGTCCCGAACATAAGAGCAGCATTGCAGTGATAGCCCTTTAGGATAATGAAACATCATAAAAACTAAACGCTCAATAATAGAATAGTTAAATAAAATACATTACAAGAGACTCTAGAATATTATGCAGTTACCAAATGATGCTTTAAAAAGAACAATTATCAACATGAGAAAGTGCTCATAATAAGACACAAAGTGAGGCCAATGAGATACAAAGAATATATGCAATATGATCAGTCTTGTAACATATGTATTCTGGGGGATAAAGTCATAAGGAAACAGTAGAATGTTAACAATGTCGATCTCAAGATGGCAGACTACGGGATTTCTATTTCTTCTTTAAACTTTCCTTGTTTCCCCAGTTCTGTATCTACAGTGACCATCAGAGGCGGGAAAGCCCTGAGGGCAAGTGCAGGTTGGAATCCCAGCTCTACCATTCACCTGCTGCGTGACCCTGTGCCAGGTAGCTAACTTTTCCCAGTTAATAACACTACTAATAATAGCAGGACTCAAACGGTAGCTATTATCATGCCTTATCCTATTGGAGGAGGGAGTTAAGCCCTGGGAATAAAAATAATGGGATACTATGGGTAAAAAGATGTCATCAGTTAATTAGATATCACTCCTGGGGGCATGATATTAGTACTGCAAAAAGATAGAAATGTTCACCAGGCGCTTTTGCAAAATTCCTCTGAGTCACCGAGACTGACAAGAGAACCATTTCCTGAAAACCAGCCACTCTCATGAGCTGTGCTAAACATAAGACCTCTAGCATGTCCCCCGGAGGTTGCCTGCTACAGCGCAGGGGCACACTACACCCGGCTTACATGTGTGTTTCTGGGAAAGCGCATGTAAAGGGGTGTTGCAAATGGAACCCTGTTTATGACATAACAGGAGGGAGCTCTGTTCCACAGAATCCAAGAAATGGATTTATAATCTGATTGCATCACCTGAAAAAAAAAGAAATCTTCCCAAATTTTACTGTTCTATTTGAGGTTTTCATAAACTGGATTTTCTCAGTACAAGGCATTTCAGCAAACCATGTGCTCTCTCTCATGTTTACTGAACTCTCCAAATAAATGCTCTGAGGCTTCAGGTACAGCCTGGCACACTGCTGGTTTGGAACCTCTGAGGACGGATGTGTGAAGCAACAGGAACGACACACGGAGGAAAAGAAATCACATCTGACGAAACGTAACAGGTTTGCCAGCCATGTGTGTGAAAACAAACTCACCCGGGCTTGTGTACACACACCACAAAACACACGTTGCTCAAACCACCTGACTGGGCGCCTATGAAACCTGCAGGGTGGGTTCGGCAGGGCGTACAGAGAGCACAGGAATGCTCTGCTCAGTGTATGTTCTCCACGTGGCCGAGGGCTCAAGGGAGGCCCTTCTCATTTTCACCTGGCTCTTTTCAGCAAAATGTGCCTTGAACCACAAAACCTCAATAAATCTAAGACTCCAATTTTTCCCCACAAGTTATCAGTGAATAAAGACAAAATATTTTAAGGCAGCTCCATAACGGGGCCTCCGAGAGGTATGCAGTGTAATTCACACGTCAAGGTGAAAGGTTATCCCCACGTAAAGCCCACCATCAGTCTGTCTTCCTACATCGAAGGCTGTAGTTAGAGCAGTAGTTTCAAGTTCTCTAAGACAGTCCTGATTTTAAATGTTCTACCTTTGTCCATCTCCATATAATATACATCCTGGTTTAGGGTTTGAAATGGTCACTATAGGGACTTCCCTGGTGGCGCAGTGGTTAAGAATCCACCTGCCAATGCAGGGGACACGGGTTAGATCCCTGGTCAGGGAAGATCCCACATGCTGCGGAGCAACTAAGCCCGTGCGTCACAACTACTGAGCCTGCGCTCTGGAGCCCGCGAGCCACAACTACTGAGCCCACGTGCCACAACTACTGAAGCCCCAGAGCCCGTGCTCCGCAACAAGAGAAGCCACCGCAATGAGAAGCCCGTGCACCACAACAAACAGTAGCCCCCGCTCGCCGCAACTAGAGAAAGCCGGAGTGCAGCAACGAGGACCCAACGCAGTTAAAAATAAATCAAATAAAATAAATTTATTTTTTTAAAAAAAGCAATGGTCAGTGGTTCTCATTGGGTGCAATTTCACCCCCCTCAGGGGACATCTGACATCTGGAGACAGTTTTGGTGGTCACAACTGGACGTGGCGAGGTGGGGTACTGGGCGGGGCAGGGGTGCTTCTGGCATCTAGTGGGTAGAGGGCAGAGATGCTCCCACGACAAAGAATGATCTGCCCCCAAACATCAGGTGTGCCAAGGTTCAGAGGTCTTACCGTAACTAGAAGGCTTCAGAGGGAAAAGCTGAAGGCACCTTAAAATAAAACTCCTGCCTCAGGACTGCAAGGGAAGTTTATTCCTAAGCGGAAGTGTGCTCCTTTGGGGAGACGCAGCCCTCCATCGCTGGCTATGTGAGCTGGGATAGTGATTTACTACGTCCAAGCCTCTGTTTCTTCGGCTATACAGTGGGGACAATACTAATACCTGCCTCCCAAGATTCTGGTGAAAACAGCGTGAGGTTATGCACACAAAGGGTTCACAGCACTCCAGTGCCCTGCACGTTGCAAACACAAACTACACAAGAGGCTAATCAGCAAAGCTGAGATGCCTTCTGGATGGGAACAGCCGTCACTGCCGTAAGCTGTGGAGGCGCCAGGCTGCAGAAGGCATGGCAGAGATGAGTCTTCCCAGAAGCAGGGCAGAGCCCCTTGGGACGCTGAGCAAGTTGAGGTAGCTCGGGGTTCTCTGAGCAGAGTTTCTTGGGGTCACCTGTATCCCCAGAGATGTCCTGGATGGGGCAATGACTAAGCAAAGGCAAGGGGGAGGAGGGGCCCAGGACCAGACCAGTCGCAGGTCAGCATTTGGTAGCAGAGGGCAAAAATCTATCAAAGAAAAGGATTAGCCAGGGTTCTTCTGTAGACCTAGACCCCCAAAAGAAAGAACAGCAGACTAAAGCACAAAACCACCCCCCTTCAATTTGCCCCTTAATGTGACAAAAACAACTGAGAACGCAATGTTTGGAGGCCTCAAACAACCAGAATCAAATAAAGTTGGTCATAACCAACTCGGGAGAGTCAGGGCCCCATCAAAGCCTCCTAAGAAGTGAGAACTGCATGTGCCCAGGAACTTCTGTTTCTGAAGAGAACCACCAAGGCGTGTGCCCTGAGGCCACGTCAGCCGCCCCGATCCCACGGCACACTCATGCTCACGTGTGCCAGGAGGTCACTGGTGGCTCAACTCGGAATTTCCAGACTTCCGTTTTCTAAAAGTTTGAGCAGCGTTTAAATATTAATATAGTTTAATGTCGGCAACAAATATGAGGGCTTTATTTGAAGAGGCTTTTTACCCTGACCCTAACTGGAACACGACTGTGAGACACGGCCAAGCCCATGTCTTCAGACAGACACCCCCTCTGGCCCTCAGACCACAGACACCCCACATCCCTGAGTCCTGATTACAAGATGAGACACAGGGCTTCACGTTTACGTAGGAGCAACTTTGAATTTAATGTATCTGAGGGTTCACCCAAATGCTAACGGAATGGTTATTCTTCTGCAAACTGCTTATTTATTTTTATGAAAACACATTATTCACAGGTAGACAGCGTAAGATGACAAAACTCAACCTAGAGTCTCTTCAAGATTCCAGCTCACCTACTGTGCAACCTCGGACAAGCTACCCAGCCTCTCTGAGCCTAGGTTTACACATATATAAACTGTGCTAATAATCCATATTAGGGGAGAAGGGAGGACACACAGGGAGAAGGCCGGTAATATGAAGTAATATGAAGCATTTGAGTAAAATGGGCTAAAATCCTAACTCTCTCCCCCCAGCCTCCAATCCCTGCTCACTGCTCCCTACCCACAAACCTCTATAAGGGATCCCCATCCCAAGATTCCCAGCTCTTATGAGAACAGGGACTTTGTGGGTCTTATGCACCAAGGCCAAGTTTAGGGCAGAGCTCAGCACACAGCGGACGCTCAATAAATACACATTGAATGAATAATGAAAGCAACCCCGAGCAAAGGGCTCTAACTGTCCGTTTCCTTCTATATAAGATATAAGAGATATTCCCCCCCTGCATAACTGTGAGGATTAACGAGCTCACGGATGGCAAGGTGCCCAGGGCAGGGCCTCCACACGGGCGCTATTAAGTGGCAATCCACCCCACATGCAGCTCAGATGAGACCACAAACAGAACGAGGCTGTGGAACGGTCACATACACGCACGTGATCAGGTGGCATTCTCATTCTCTCCTCGATGCACAAGAACACATGGAGAGCCGGGCTGGTAAGCTCCAGGTGGCCGGCCCCTCGGCCCTCCAGGGAGAGGCAGGGCGGGGTGTGGCCTGCAGACTCAGTCCAGAGGCCAATCAAGCTGGACCACTACCCCCCACACCCACCCCAGGGGTCTGGGGATCAGCTCCACACGCAAATATTCCACCAGTTTCCCTCCACCTATCGCTGCCCAGGGAAGCCATGAGGGGCTCAAAACACAAGGTGGGTCGAGAAAAGGGAGGCAGAGGGAAGGGAAGAAAACCAAACCCTCAAAAGAAAAATATCTGAGAGCTCCTGACCTGAGAGCTGCAAGAATCTTGCACAAATGGTCCAAAGTTTCTACTTAGGGACACCCCACCGTCCTTCTCCACTAAAGAGAAGTTCTACCGCTCAGCTCCAAGCCGAAGAAACCAGAGAGACTTAAACCTCAAAAGACATCTAAGATCACCCGCTGGGATTTGGGGCAAAAGGGACTAGTGCAGAGAAAGCACTGCAGTGAAAGTGCAAGTTCAAGCCCAGCTCTGTCCCTGCTCACTGGAAAGCCCCAGGCAGCTTCCCAAACCTCCCTGGGACCCAGTCTCCCCAGCTGACAAAATAAAGAAGTTACAAGAACACCATTCCAGATCAAAAGTGGTCTATGGGCATCAGAAGCCAGCTACAAAATCCACAGCTCAAGTTCATGCCCTGAGCCTAAAAGTTCTCTCTCCTAATCCCAAATCCCATAATTTGTGGGGGAAAGGAAAAGCTGGATGGAAATCTCAAAGGTGCTGCTCATAGACCATCCCACTGCTGTGATAAGATGCGTTACCCAAGGAGGAAAGAATTGGAGGGTCACAGAGGGAAGGGGAACATTCTGAAAGGTACAGAGCAAGTAATCAATCATCCCCCAAGTCTAAGGAATTCCTCCACGGTCCCAGCAACAACTTACTAAGAACCCACTTCAGCCAGGCTCTCTCAGGCACTAGGGACACAGCAGTGATGGCTTCTACTGTGTCTTTGGTCACTGCGAAGTCCATCTGGCCATTTCCTCCAGTGTAGCTTTGCTCGTTAAAGGCCTGACTTGGCCTGTGTCCTCACCCTGGTTTTGACAGGGTAGTGGAACGAATACCAGCCTTGCGAGAGTAGCTGAGTTCCAACTACTTTATGATCTTTATCAAGTCTCCATTTTCTCATGTCTGAAATGGGGTAGAAAACTACCTGACCTGACCTCTTTACCTTTCAGGTTCCTGTAATACGTACCAAAATCCCACTGAAGCATATGAAAGCATTATGCAAATGAGTTATTCCTTTGTCCATCGTCACTAGCGAGCCAGCCAGTTTTGGAGATCCCTTAGCATGTGCTGAAAATCACAGGCAACCGTCTACCTCAGCCTGGTCCCTGGGCAATCCACTTCCTCTTAGGCCCCCACTAGCCATCATGCCTGACATCAGAGCAGCTGTGAATCTGCAGCCCTCACTGGAGATCACACCTCCCACCCCCCCGGTGGGACCCACTGAGGAAGTCAACCATATGTCCAGCTGGGCGAGGAACCAGTTCAACCCCACTCAAGCAAGAAGTGTGTATGCCTCAAAACAAACACAAGTGAAAAGCACAAGTGTGGACCTCCTTATCCCAGAGAAGACTTTATGGGCCAAGGCCAATGCCTCTCCCAGCCCAGCACATCAGATTTCCCCTCCTTTCCCACACGGCCAGTCCCCCATGTAAGAGGAAAGCAGCCCAGCACTGGGGAGCCCTCTGAGCAAACTGATCTCTTGGTTCTGGAATTTCCCAGAGCATCAAAGCCAAGAGTGAAGGATTAGCTTCCCTTCAGAGGGAGGAGAGAGGGGCTGCACAAGTGCCCTTCTAAATACATCCAAGGTTTCTCCCACCTGCCCACCAGCATGGAATTGAAAGCCACTTACTAGCCAAGAGATCCTGGGGACTCACCCTCTCTCTAAGCCCCCACTTTCTCAACCCACAGGATGGTTATGAGGATGAAGCATGGGGCTGGCACAGAGTAGCACTCATGAAAGCAGCTAGGAGTCAACCACGGCTGAGCCCCTTCCCAGATCCCACCCTCACCGATCTCAAGATCCATTTCATTGCACCTTGCCAATTGCGAAGTATCCCTCTTAACAGGGAGGAAAGGAAAAAAACTCAAGAAAGGAAAAAAAGAAAAAAAAGAAAAACAGAATTATTCAACCATTTCCTTCCCTATTCGCTTTGACCTTCCACAGTGTCATACAGGTGGCACTTGTTCTAGTCAACTGAATACTGAACTTCTTCTAAAGACAAGACACTGCTTTTTCCTGCACTTGTCTGCCTCAGCTCCCACAGTCCTCCAGCCAGCTCCCTGGGGCTCTGCCTGGGTCTTCCTGGTCTGACGGGTGTGGTTCTGTTCTTCCTGGAAAAGAAAAAGACCTCAGACTAAACGTGACCCCATTTATGAATATCAGGCTGGTAGAGAAGGTTCCGTCTAAAAGGGAGCTAGCTGGTCAAAGACTGAAGACCACTCTCTGCACTTGTACCAGGTTCTGGACCTCACAGGTCAATACCCACCCTGTAGGGGTTTATTCTTTTTCATAAAGCAGTCTACCAGCCACATTTTCACGGTTTTATAAGACTTTTCATATTACCATATTCACAAATCATAAGAAAAACTTTTACCTGAACTCGAGCCTGATTCAACGGCTGGAAATCATGGTCCCTATGATGTCTCTCGGGGTCCCATGTTTTAGGAAGTCCTGTTCTACTCCATGCAGCAGTCTCCTCCTAATCAATCAATCAATCTCCCTCTTTTTCTCTCTCCCCCCCCACCCCCCACCCCAATACAGACACGATAAAAGAATCAGAGCCCAGGGCCATAGATATATTTTTGCAAATGTCTCCTATGTTCTAAACTGCTGTCCTCTGGATCTGAATACCCCTGAGTTCCAGCCCCCAGCACTGTCTGACAGAATGGAGGAGAGGAAGGAATTTCCGATCATTGGCGGAACATTAATTTCTAGTAAATATGCTAAGATTAGTCATGCAACTCAAAATATACTTTTTCAAACACAAGGACAGAAGGGAAAGAGAGAAGAAAAGAGATGCTTTCCTTGCCACACAGGAGCACCAGAAAAATCTTTACCTGGATTGCCCCAAAATGAAAAACCCTACTGGTTCAAACATCAGGAAAATACACCACGTGCTGGACCCAGTGGAGCAATAGTTCAGAACACAGAGTGTTCTATTCATGAGAAAAACATAAGAGAGATGTTTTCTTTGACTATTCAGAGCCTCAGTCGTGTCCTACTAGGCAAATAAAATTCATATGACCAAGACAACACTGAAGAGACCCCTTATAAGATAACCCCCCAGCTCTGCAATGCCGCATCCAGCAGCCCTGTGTCTCTCACAAAAGAGGAACTCAGGGTAACAGGGCTATCAGATTCTGAATTATTCAAAGAGATAGTATCTTTATTGATTTAATAAACAAATCCAATTTGGCCTTCATGTAAATGCAAACTATTTGAGAAAGAAAACCCTCTCCCTCTCTCTCTCTCTCTCTCTCTCCCTTTACACTCAGGAGTTTGGCAACTGGCAACGTCTCGGGGCCCAAGCCCCTAAAATTCTGTTTCAAATATTGTCACAATATTGTCACAATATCCCTGAGCCTCAGTGGTGATGTCTTTCAGCTTTAAATTCAGAAAGTGCCTTGACATGACATGCTCAGAAGCCATGGTCTACTGACTTCTCATCTGAGACACAGAGCCCCACCTTCTTCACTTTTGTGATGGGGTCACAGCAATAATACTACATTCATGGGTACAACGAGGGTAACAATAAGCTACACAAAACACCTGGAATGCACACAGTAGGCATTTGATAAGCAGTAGCGTGTATTATCATTATCACGCAAATCTGGGAATGCTCAAGGAACAAGAAATGCTCAAATTTCCCACCTCCCTGCATTTTCACAGGAAATAAACTCGTGTGACTAATCCTCCATTCAACAGTTACTGAGCTCCGACTGTGTGCCAGGTACAGAGATGAAGAAGGCAAAGATGTGAGTGGTCTAGTTGAGGGAGAAACAGAAACGAAACAGAGCCCAGTGAGCTGAGTGACGTAACAGGACAGACCAGGGATGGATCTGATTGGGCATAGATCTCCGGAAGCTGCCAACAGGAATCAGCCAGGTGGAGGAGAAGAGTGACATGTACAGAGGGTGCAGCCAGCCGGGAAGCCTTAGAGAAGAGAGAGAAAACCACATACACGCAGGAACAACCTTGAATACACCCTGGCTGGAGCAAACTTACAGGAAAAACATAAAAGAAGCTGGAAAGGTGGGCAGCCAACAGGCCAATCACCCTGAGGGCACCAGGGGGTGCCAAGAAGGACTTCTAGCTGTTCTGTATTTTGGAAACACTATCCTGCTGGTAGTAGCAGTGTGGAAAATAATTTGTGGAGGCTACAAAAACGTAATGATGAACAAAACATATGGAATCACCGTCAAAGCTGTATACATAAGGAGACTATTCAAATTTCAGCTCTGGGGAAAGAATGTCTTTTATTCCTTGTAAATGTTTACATCTCACTAGGCGCGCGCACACACACACACACACACACGTGTGCGCACGCGTGCACATGCATGCATACAACATCTTGGGGGGCTGGTGATAGTTCCTGGTGCTGGGCTGTTTAGCAAGGCCTGTGCTATCTGGGAACTTCCATAAGAAGCAACACCTACCTGCAGTTTGTATCCAAAGAAAACAAATCTGAGACTGGGAACTTGGAAAGGCTCAAGGGCAGGAGGTATCAGTGATGCCAAGAAAGGGCAAACGGCATATCGGGGGAGACACATAACTATTAATGACAAACTTAACACTGGGAGCCCTTTAGCCTCCCTTCAGCCAGTTTCTCAATAAAGCTCCGAAAATCAGAGAGGTGAGCGGAAAAGTAGAATTAAGAAAACTGGATAGGGCTTCCCTGGTGGCGCAGTGGTTGAGAATCTGCCTGCCAATGCAGGGGACACGGGTTCGAGCCCTGGTCTGGGAAGATCCCACATGCCGCGGAGCAACTAGGCCCGTGAGCCACAACTACTGAGCCTGCGCGTCTGGAGCTTGTGCTCCGCAACAAGAAAGGCCGCGATAGTGAGAGGCCCGTGCACCGCGATGAAGAGTGGCCCCCGCTTGCCGCAACTAGAGAAAGCCCTCGCACAGAAATGAAGACCCAACCCAGCCATAAATAAATAAATAAACAAATACTTTAAAAAGAAAAAAAAAAAAGTCTTATTAAAAAAAAAAAAAAAAGAAAACTGGATAAATTAGCCACATTTAAATCCACAGATACCATGCCCAGGAGAGAAGAAGAAATGGTCTTATTCACAAAGAGAAAGAGGACAGAGAAGGGGAGGGAGGGTTCCAGGAGAAATTCAATAAAACAATAAATGCCACACACACACACCACAGTATTTGTTGCATCTGGAGAAAGGCAATACAGTTATGTGGGGTAAGGACTCTGGAGACAGACCCGAGTTTAATTCCCAGCACTGCCATTTACTATATGACCTTGCCTGAGCCCATTTTTCAACCTCTCTGGGCCACAATTTTTGACATTGCCTGAATAACAAACCCTAACGCACTGGGTAGACAGAAGGATTATAGAGATAATGTGCATAAAGCAGTTAGCACCTAGTACATGCTCAAAAAAGTAAAGCCTATTATCAGTAGTCTTAGAGACGAAAACTTCATGTAACTGATCAGAAAAAAAAAAAAAAAATCAGAAGTAAAGCTGTGCTCCCCAGCAATTCTGAATGGAGGAGAAGGCAGATTCTGCATCTCATACAGTGATGTGTTTTTTGAGGTCAGCATAGAAATTGCTGTGGGCACGTGCCGCAACTAAGGAGCTGGAGAGCTGCAACTAAGGAGCTGGAGAGCTGCAACTAAGGAGCTGGAGAGCTGCAACTAAGGAGCTGGAGAGCTGCAACTAAGGAGTCTGCCTGCCGCAACTAAGACCCGGCGCAACCAAATAAATAAATTTTTTTTTTTAAAAAAAGAAATTGCTGTGGGGACATCTCCACTGTCACCACTGTTGTCAGGCCCTCCCTCCATGGAAACATTAACCGACACTACGAACATCCGTTCAGCAAGCATTTACTGAGCACTTACTACATGCAAGGCAATATGACAGTCCATACTGTAGCCATAACAGAAAGACCGGTCTTACCTTCAAGGCAATGAATCAAAGAGACATGGACACAAATAAGTGTAAGACCAGATAGGAAATCATGCCATACGGCAGGTACAGAGAACAGCTGCAAGGATGCAGGAGGCCCAGAGGTGAATTGTACGGAGAATGTATAAGGATAAAGCAAAAAAAGGAGGATCTGAACTGAGTCTTGCAAAGGGGGTTGAACTTGGCCATGTGGAAATAGGGTTGAACTTGGCCATGTGGAGATAAGAGGAAGGGCACTACAGAGACAATGGTGTATGTGGACCCACAGAAGCCAGAAAGGACAGGAAATGAAAAGGCAACAGCAGGTACGGAGGCTGAAAAGCTAGGAGTCTGGACTTTAATCCTTAGCTCAGCATCGTTCCAGATGTTGCTTCTGCCACAGGATATCAACAGGTGTCCTGGGGGACAAAGTCGCTTCCACAGAACTAAACAGGCTTCCCGACTGCAGTGTGCCTGAGCCTCCAAGAGTCTTAAGGGCTTCCGGAATCTCTTTAGAGCGGAGCTTTTCCCCAGCTTGTTTGACCAAAGGCCCCTTTCCCCCGCCCTCGTATTCTCTCCAGGTTCTGAGGGGATGCACAGTGTGGGAAAGACAGTTGTTTCAGTCAGGGCTGTGCTTCAGAAAGCCTATTTTATATATTATAAATATAGAAAATATGTTACTACACTGACTGAAAAAATTGAGAACTGATGTTTCCAAACAGGAACGACAGGGCACTCAGCAAGGGGTCTGCATTGGGAGGATTAAATCACATCCAATACGGTCACCAAACTATCTTCTACTCTTTCAACTGCCGTTTGTTAACGATGTGCTATTCTTTCACGTGTGCTGTCTGCACATGCTGTGCAGGACAGGACCCGATGCTGCTCCAGAGAACGGTTCACCACCGTCAAACTGAAAAGATAGGAGGGAGAAAAAAGAACTCCAGAGCTCGCTCCCTCTGGACCATCCAGGTGAGAAGTGGGTCACTCAGGGAGAGCCCGTATGCGCCTGGCTCCTCTGGGTGGGCTCTGGAGTTCTGGCAGGTAGAAGACAGGACAACTGAAATCAGCAGAAGGAGCCCTGGATTTGGAGGCAGACGGATCTGGGTTTAAATGCTTTCTCTACTTTTAAGTTCATAGTCTCAGCACACTCATTTCTAGGAATCGGTCCTAGGCTAGTTGCCAATATAGTGTGGCTTACAAGAGCAAAAGAAAGAAAAAAAAAGATGCACCCTAAACATCCAAAAGTGGTGAAGTGGTGGGAGTTCCCTGGCAGTCCAGTGGTTAGGACTCGGCGTTTTCACTGCCGTGGGCCTGGGTTCGAGCCCTGGTCAGGGAACTAAGATCCCACAAGCAGCGCAGCCAAAACAAAAACAAAAACAAAAACAAACAAACAACACAAAGTGGTGAAGTGGTTAAATAAGTCATGATACGTACATATGATAAAGTAGGAGGCCACTGCTACAAACCACTTTCCAAAGCTTTTTTTTTTTATAACCATTATATTCACAGCCCATGTAACATATTAAAGGCAGCGGGGGAATGTGGCTTCAGAAGCAATGCGAGAGCAATAGGAAATTTATAGACAAAAGGAATGAGCGAGAGGAATGCAGGAAGTTTACAATCAGGAACCACTCAAAAAGAGCGAAGCTCTGCAATTCAAACACGCAGAGAGAAGTGGATGGCAGGAAACCCGAGAGGGCCTGCCTCAGCCCTCAGACGGATTCCCTTGCAGGTTGCATCAGGAATGCCAAGAAGGGGCAGAACAGAGATAGAGGGCTTCTATCTGTTTCAGCCGAGATGTAGGTCAGTGTGTCATTTCTTCAAAGAGGTGAGTCAGGATCAGAGCAGCCGGTAATTCAAAGGCAGAAGAGACGAGAGCTAAATTTAAAGGGCCTCTCTGGAGGGTCCCTCAGGCCCCTAAGACTTCAATCTTTTTTACCCAGCAAGTGACTAGGAATGCACTATGAAGCAGATCATTTCTCCCCCTCTCCGACTGTCCTATAAATTGGTCCTGTGTTTCCCAGCACCAGAAGGGGTAGTAACTCATGCAGAGCAAAATGCCAGTAAGTACAAATTTAGAACATGGGTTAAACAATACTCTGATCAAACCTCCAGCAACAACCCTGGAGAGACAGAGGGGGAGAAAGCAAGAGTCCAGCTCTCCCTACAACTTAATTCTATGCTCTAATTCAGAGCAGTATAATTAACCCCGAGTTTCACTGCTAACACTGAACTTTCTCAGCCTGATGAGAATATCATTTAGAATCCTGCAATCGCCAATAATAGCAATATGACACAATGGTGCCTATTGAGGCCCTAATCAGGGCGCATAGTCATTTACATAGAACATTTTCTGTGACTCTCTCTGTAATACAATGCCACAAAGACTCAATTGAGACACAAGTCTCCCTTTCCCATAAACGAAAAAAGAAAAAAGGAAAGAAAGAAACCACAATTTCCTTTACAGGACAGCACAGATGGTCCCCACCTTTCCCGAGGGTTCTCCAGGCCCAGGCACTTCACTAGGAACTGCTCATCCTGATGCTGACCAGACACTAGACGCTTACGCGTTACTGGGTGTGTGTGTTGGCCTCATCTCTTCACACAGGAAAAGGAGATCTGTGGTGCTTTAGGAAAACCCTGAGCTTAATAAAACAGAGCAAGGGGTGTGGAGGAGCCCGGCTGGATTAACGGCTTTCAAATCCAAGCTCCGACTTCCCCAGCCTCCCCGGGTGGCTCATGTGGCCTTGGATTCAGGCCTGGAGAAACACAGGCCACTGTCTCGTCCTGTGGCCCAACCGGTGCCGTGGGCCACAAAGTTGAGTCTGAAAGGAGGTGACCGGGTGCCATGAGTCACCAGGGAAGGAGAGTATCATGTGCGCAGTGCAGGACAGCCATTGTACTGAGAAAATAGCAGGATTCGGAAGCCAGACAGACCAGCGTTGGCATCCTGGCGCCATTCCTTAGACTCTGAGCAGTTATTTAACTGCTCGGAGCCTCTGCTTCCTCCTCTGAAAAACGGGCTTTGAAGACCGTGCAGGGATGAAGAGTCCTACTCAGCACCTGAAATACACGACACGGTGCACAGCGTAAAAAGAGCAACAATTATGGGTATGGCCATCGTCATAATTCTTTAGTAAAGATTTGTGGAAAAACCAATAGGCCTTGGAGCATAATGTTTAAAAGCCTGGCGCCAGAGCCAGGCTCCCTTGATTCCAATCCTAGCTCTACCACTTCCTGGTTGGGTGACCTTACTTAACCTCTGTGTCTTTTTCCTCACCTGTAAAATAGGCAAAATAATAGCACCTACCTCCCAGAGCTGATATGTGGATTAAATGAGTTAATATATGCACAGCATTTACACAGTATATACAGATGTGCCAGGCACTAGTCTAAGGATTTGTTATATAAATAAATATAAGATGAATCAATAGGGATCTGGGGAAAGGGGTGTTCTTTAAGGCAATAGCAGCAGTTACTAATATCTATAGTATACCTTCATATTCATACCCACTAAGTTATTTAAGGTTTTCATTGAAACCAAAAAAAAAAATCCTATGATGTGAAATTGGGGCCTAAGTTCTAAGGATGGCCTGGGAGGGAATCTTCCTTTCTTGAAGGTTTCCTTTAAGAAAGAAGGAAAAAAAAAAAAAAAGACCCTGGTTAATGGGAAGCACGGAATGAATGACCATTTGTTCTTTTTCTAGCTCAAGCCTTTGCCTGTACAGCCAAGCTCTTCCCAGCAGATCACATCCTTCTCACGTGCCATCTTGCGGGAATGGCCAACAGGAAGATCCAAGCCAGTGTCTAGCACCAGGACAAGATGGGCTGAAGGAGAGGAAAAGGGAGTCTTGGGCCAAGTCTGCATGTTACTTTCTGACCAAGGCGAAAGGCTCCACTTGGCGACTGTTAACAGTGTCAGCACTTCAGAGTTCAGACTAAGAAGTCCTCCCAAGTCCCTACTCCATACATGCCCCAATTTGCCTTGGAGAGAAGCCTTGTAGTAAATAAAGCATTTGTTGATACTCAGCTGGCTAGTATGGGTCAAATGCTCTGTTTCTGCTGACCAACCCCGGTAGGGCCACCATCAGTGTTTCCACCCACCAAACAGCTATCGAGGCCAAGACCTCAAGGACAGACTCACCAGTGACTATCTTCTCCTCTGTACTTGTCTCATCATTCTGAGGGATTTCCACACCAGATTGGGAGCAACACAGGGACTGGTCCTCGGTCACTCTGCCCAGATGCAAATCCAAGGCCAATGAGGTGGACAGGCACATGTATCTCCTGAACACCCACCAAGACTGGATGCGTGCACCCCCTGGCCAGTACGACCGATCTAACATGACGGTGATCTCATCCAGTCCCACAGCATCGCATAGCTGATGCCTCTCAAATTTATCATTCCAGCCTCAATGTCTGCTCTGGACTCCAGGCGCCTGTTACCAATACCTTGTTCAACAACTCCATAGAAAAGCGTCTCAAGCTCAAAAGTCTAAAGCCCACACCCCCTGCCCAGTTCATTCCACTCCCCACAGAGCCGCCTCCTTGCTGTTCCACAAACAAGCCAATCGGTCTTACCTCAGGGCATTTGCACTTGCTGTTCCTATGCCCCCTTGGGGAGGCTTTCCCTGACCACCATAAGTCAAATAGCACCCGCCCCCCACCCATCACCCTATTTTACTTCTCTTCGCAGTCTGAAGTCTACCTGTCTTCCCCAGCAGATGTAAGCTCCATGAGGGAGGGGGCATGGTTTGTTTTGGGTATGTCAATATCCCCAGCACATACACAGGGTTTGGCACAGAGCAGGCAGTGCATAAATTGCGTGTGAATGAACGAATGAATCCTTTAATTGGTTAATTAATTAGAAGCCAAGGTAGACAAAGAGAGGGTCAAAAAACAAAATCGTTATCTGGGGCTTAACTTAAAAGAAAGTTTTTAAGATGCACTCGAAGCCCAGCCAAGGAGTCTCACGGAGGCCCTCAGCAGCCAGAGTTAGCTTGGGCTGCTCAGCTTCCCTTTTCTCCCTTCTCCCCTCTATATTTTATTTCATAATGTTTTGAAACTGATGGCACATGAAAGTCCAGAGCTGAGGGACGAGAATGTCACCAAAAAAAAAAGGAACCAAGTCGGGGCAACATCCTGGCAGGGGGCAGGAAGAGGCGCTGGGGGACTGAGTCACTCTCTGCCACCTGGCCTGCTCTGGCCAGCTGGACGCGGCAACGGTCACTCACTGAGCCTTGACCAAGCGCCAGGCACCTAGCTGCCCGCTCATCCTCATGACAACCCTACGATACAGTCACAGGGGTGCTGCCTCTAACATGGGGCGAGGTTCCAATGTCACCAGGGAGTGGGGGCAGGACCGGGCATAAGCATAATAACCCTTGAAATGTACCAACCTAGGCATTGGCTGGAGAAGGACACACTGTCCCTTGAGTTCCAGCACTGGACAGGTGAAGTAATGGGCTCGCAGCTTGCACACACTGTCTGAAAAGTATGCATTGTAATCCCTAGAACCACACTCACAAGGCAGGATAACCACACTGTGAGAGGCACCAGGACACCAACAAGGAAGATAAGATGCGTGTTTCCAATCCCGCATGCCCTGCAGGCCAAGTACGGACATACAGCTGGTAAAGAGCAGAGTCTGACCCCGTCCCACCAGCATGTTGTGCCACACTCAGGCTGGACCTCTTCTATGTTGTCCTTGACCCCACGGCACCTTCCACACTATGGATGCTTCCCACACGCCTGCTGGAAGCGAGCGCTTCAACCTAGCAGAGGATTAATCGTGTGCATCACGCTTTCGAATCCACTAGGGCTTCTGCAGGCTTCGGCAGCCCCATAAGGTGTTGGGAATTCTCGTCTCACCGATGGGAAGAGCTCAGAGAGGTCAGAGACTTGACTGTTCGGAGAGGTAAGAGGAGGTGCAGAGTTGACCCAGGTCTTCTGACACCAGGGCCCGGGCTCTTTCTACAACTCAACACAATTTACCTTCTGTCCCTGCGTTGTTACTTTACCTTTGGCCCTCCTACTTTTACAGGCTCCCTGCAACCTCATCCCACCATTTACAAAGAGGAAGAGTCGGCTTGGAGTCTGTGCCCCTAGACTCTAATAGGCGATGGTCATTGTGCAAAACAATTAGGCGGTTCTTTGCTTAGAGGCAAGCAGAGGAGTAGGAAGGAGGTCAGTTCACAGAGATCTACAATTATTAAAGTCCTTGAAAACACTGCTTACGGCCTACATCCATAACCTCCAGTCTCCTCCTCCTCCTCAGTAAAGGGCCCTTATTTTTTTTTTTTTTTGATTTATTTATTTTTATTTTTGGCTGCGTTGGGTCTTTGTTGCTGCGCACGGGCTTTTTCTAGTTGCGGCGAGCGGGGGCTACTCTTCGTTGCGGTGTGCGGGCTTCTCATTGCAGTGGCTTCTCTTGTTGCGGAGCACGGGCTCTAGGCACGTGGGCTTCAGTAGTTGCGGCTTGTGGGCTCAGTAGTTGTGGCTCATGGGCTCTAGAGCGCAGGCTCAGTAGTTATGGCGCACAGGCTTAGTTGCTCCACGGCATGTGGGATCTTCCCGGACTAGGGCTCGAACCCGTGTCCCCTGCATTGGCAGGCAGATTCTTAACCACTGTGCCACCAGGGAAGGCCCAGGACCCTTATTTTTAATTTTACATATTGCACTGGGGACTAAAAGGCGACACTTCCCAGCCTCCCTGACAGCTTAACTGTGTGTATGTGACCAAGTCGCAACCAGTGAGACGTAAGCAGAAATGTTCCGTGGGGCTTCCAGGAAAGAGCTGAGAGAGAGCTGATTCAGCAGAGAAGGTGCCTCCTTTGAGGGCTGTGCCTTTCTTCCTTCTGCAGCGTATGGCTCAGGCACAAGAGCTGGAGTTCCAGGAACACCCTGCACTGTGAGATGACCCGAGGATGGAAACCTGGGTCCCTGATGGCACCATGGGGCTCTAAGGGCCCCAAACTGCTACCTCCAACTTATTTTTATGTGAGAAACAAAACTTTACATTGCTTAAGCATCTTTTAAATTACTGTGAATCTGGAGGTTTGGGGGGTTTTGATTTTGTTGTAGGCAGCTAAAGCCAATCCTAACTAATACGAGCTCAAAGCAAAACTAAAACACCAACAAAACCCTGCCCCCATCTCTATTCCCAACCAGCTCCATAAAAAGCAAAACATCTGTCCAGATAAAAATCCAACATTCCTACAAATTAAGCTGCTTTACATTTGAACGTCCAGAACTTCTTACAGTATCATGTCTATCACTGGCTCCGAAAAACAGACAATGAAGATTCTATGTCCTTTTCTAATTAAAAGAACAATTTCCTCCAGTCTTACTGAGAGGCACTCATCAGAGGTCTTCATGAGTCTGGGGGATGAAAGGGTAGGGAAAGGAATTTTAAGCTCCCACATGGGAAGAAGGACAGAACAGGACTTCAAGTTGAAAATAGTACTGCTCATCTTTAATATTTTTATCCTTTCTCTTATACAGCTAAACATGTATGTTTATCAAAGACCAACTGTGTAGTAATTACAAATGGGATTGCCGAAGAAATCCTCAACACACGAAAAAGAAAAAAAAAATCTGTGTGCTTAGGATTTGGGGGATTTCATATCACCTCATTTAATCCACGCTAAAGAAAAAATAATAATACAATGAGCTAGGTTTTAATATTATCCCATAACATATAAGGAAATTGTGCTTGGAGAGGTTAGAGGATTTGTCTGAGGTCACATAACTAGTCAGACAGTTTTCTTATTCAAATAATTGGGAGAGGAAGAGACAAAAGGGCAAAGAATAATTTTCCTTCTTTATATCTTTCTGTATAATCTGAATTTTATACAACTAGGTACATGCATTCTTTGACTTTTTTCCTTTTAAAAAAGTTAAGTTGTTTTTCATGGCTCTGGAAAGGGAAAAGTAATTGGACAAATCTGCATGAGGTCACGAGGGCTAAACAATGCACACAGGTGTGAGGCTCACTGGACCCAAGAAGACCAGCCCACATCCCCGAGGCAGGGGGAGGGATGTCCAATGAGGCTGGACGTGTCCACTGTGCTCACTGCAGCACCTGCAGCTCTCAGCACATGGCCTGGCACACACACAGCAAGCCCACCGCCAGTGTAGTGCTCAAAGCCTGCAGGGACAAACCTGTGTCACACAGCACTGCAACATGGTATGAAATCATACATTCATCATTGCAAATCTTTTTTGCTTTAAATTCACTTCCAAACTACCCTTCAATTGCAGGAGTTCTAACTTGTAGCTTTAACTTCCCTCTCCACTATGGGTCCAAACAGAAGTCAAGAATGGGAGGGCTAGTGGCTGAACCACATTCACAGATGTCTGGTTCATCCTCACAGTGTTTTGAAACAAATCTAACTTTAACAATTAAGAGATGTCACGTTAAAAGCCCAGATTTCTTCACGAAGAACTGGGTGATGTGGCAACACCAGGTCCACTTTCTTGGGCTGAGGAGAGATGACAGACGGCAAAAAGGGGGCATGGAGGGGTCCCCAAGCTGCTCCCGGCATCACCGCTGCTGAGGCCAGCACCCATCTTCAAGACTATTTCTCCACCATCAGAGAAACATTTCTTGGTGTCCATGCCTCTATCAAAAGCACAAAATGGAAAGATAAACCAAGAACTTGTGTTTCCAGAAAGGTGAGAGAGCATATGACTTAGCAGCAGGGAAGACCTCTGCTCTCTGTCTAAAACACAAGCCAAGCACAACCGTGAAGAAGGACTATTAACTTATGATGCTTTTTCTTTCAGCTGGGGAGCCCCTCTCATTTCCACTCACTGCCTGGACCCTGCATGCACGTGAGCTTGGAACCTAAGAGCTCTCTGAAGAGGAGCTTCGGGGAAGAAAAAGTAACAAACCTGACAATACTGCAGGCAGCCCCTGCGCTGAAGTCCAAAAAGACCATTAGACAGCATCACACCCTCTGTTCCAGCCACCTGCCCCCTTTTCCATGCCCCCTATAGACCCGAAGCAGCTTCTTCGCGAGGCGAGGCTCTCCACACCCCAACAAGAAGTGTCTAATTCAATAAACCCCTCTTGGTTGTGGTCCTGAGCCAGACGCCAAGGCGACAGAGTGATGAGTAAGACCGGAGCCATCCCACAAAGACTTTATCATCTACCATGGCAGACAGACCACTGAACAGCTGCGAGCCATGGATGGGGTAGAGATGGCAGGAAAGTGCCACGGAAGCTAAGAGAAACACACAATCTATTCCAACTTTACAAAGTGGGGAGGGCAGCGGACTTCAGGGAGCAGAGCCTTTTGAAGGATGAGGGGGAAGTAGGGTTCCCATAAACTGCAGGGACAAGCGTTCCAGGAAGAGGGAACAGCGTGAGTAAAACCAGGAGGGAAGAAACCGTGGGCACAGACTGAGACTGCCGCAGCCTAGGAAGTCTGGAGGGAACCAGGGAGGTAACACTGGTGTGTAAGAAAGTTGAGGCCACACTCTGAAGCGGAGGCACCGTTTATAGTTACACTGCACAAGGAAGGCCTTGAATGCCAAACTGGAAAATTCAGACTTACATTACGGGAGGCAGGGAGGAGCCCTTGAAGGCATGGGGGAGGGGAGGAGACAAGGAACAGAAGGTTTTCTGGTGGGCGAAGAACTCAGCTTTTGTCGTCCATGTCTCCTTGATGCCGACTCTTGGCATCTGCTCCTCCGCCCGCCCTGCATGCATGCATGTCCGTTTCCGTGGCAATCCCGGTACGTGACCATCTGGATAGTGACTAACACCCACCTAAACTGACCCTATGGCATGTGTGTATCCCCTGGTGACCTCTGGCATTCTCCAGCCTCGCCTTCTGCTCAGAGGCCAGAGGGCATGATTCTGCAGTTGAACTGGTGGCCAACATTTAAGTATTAGGAGACATTGCATTAAAAAAATCTGAATTTTTCTAGGATGATACTTCTACATGGGGACAAAGAAGCCGACTGGCAGCTGCCCCCTTTAGGCAGAGCACGCAATCACCGGTTTTCCATACTGTCACCTCTTCTGAATCTCCAAGGCTGAGGCTAAACATCCACTGTCCACTTACCTTTTACCAGGCCACCTACCACGTACCCAAAGGCCTCTGAGTTTGCAGACACATTCATGCTAGATTTATGGGCCTAGTAGATTCCTGATTCCTCCAGCCCCAGGTACTAATCCCTCCTCCAGCGCCCACAGCTGACCCACAAGACCTGCACCTCCCTCCTTCTCATAAATACTCTCAGGACCTGGCAGATGGCACTGCTGAAAGAAATCGAAAAGCCCCTCGAGAGAGCTAGGCAACAAGCTTCGAAGAAATTCAATATACCTTTATTTTCCCCTTCTATTACCAACTCAGCTCTTCCTGATTCCCCACTGTGTGTCAGGCCTTCTAAGCAGTGCTCAAGAAATACAGCTGAATAAGATGGGATCCCTGCCTTTGCCAGGTCTGGGGAACCTGGAAAAACTCCAGGTGGACCTGGCTTAGATGCCACTCAGAATGAATGAAATAACAGCACAGCTCAGGCGTGAAACACAGCAATCCATGTACATTCTACAAGCAAATGTTCAACACTCACTAGCTAGTAAATAAGGCAGCAGGCACAGCCTTTCAGAACAGGTGGATGTTTGGTCCCCAATACTTATTCTCATCAGAATCTGGGCAAGGAAATTTACTCTGCTGCTTTGATCTTAGATACAGAGTGAGACAGAGAAAAGGTTGGTCATGGTAGCAAAATAGAAAAGAAATGTTAAGTATGATTCCTGTCTTCAGTAAGTAAACAGCCTAGTTAAGGATCAAAACACTGAACCCTACAGATTAACAAAGTCACTAATATGGGAGGAATGTAAACATGGGCTGGGGTCCAGGTGGGAGGCCTGCTGGATGAGATGTGCCAGGGTTGGGTTTTGAAAGATTTTTTTAATTGAAGAAGTAGCCTAGGGGGGCACAAATAATCTGAATTCTGTTTGATTACTCATCAGGACCTCCCTCTGAAAAAAAATATTGTAGATCCAATAAAACTACAATTGAAGAAATAATAGGAAACATTAAATCCCACTTTAGTAAGAATGAAGTTCAAAATCCCATGGAAAACTCCGGTTCAAGAAAGCCACGGATTTAGCCTGTGAATGGGTTTTCCACTTGGCCAGACGGCTCCTCATTGCTGAGTGATAATACAAAGGAATGAATGGACATTCGTATCAGGGAAATTCCTAGTGATTATTAGAATGGAAAGGAAAGAAAAGAGGGAGGAGGAAGCAAGAGTACTAACAACCGGCAGGCACCCTCCGGTTTAAATTCTGGCAAAGGCAACAACTGTTTTGTTCAAGTTGGGATGACCTCCAGCAAGAATTAGTAGAAGCTATAACAAAAGTGAGTTTCTACACTCTTAAAAGTCATTTTTCTTGGTGTTCTTGCTCCTAATTTCTCCTCCCAACAATGGTCACCTTATAACATGCAGCCATTTGTACCTCCCAAATAAGTAAATCAGCCCAGACCACTTGGACAAAACTGATGACAGCATTTCCCCGCTGCTCTATATTTAGCCCCGTCTTGTGCCACGTGACCTCAGGCCGTCAAACCCCTCTCCTCAGGCTCCATTACACCCACCAGGCCCACCCCCCCCAACCAACTTCCCCTTGGCTAGCCCTCTTCCCCTGCATCTTCCCCCAGGAAGGGTCCTTGGGTTCAGCCACTTCCATACTTCTTTCTTTGTTTCTCTCTCTCTCCCTCTCTCTCTCACATACACACACACACACAAATGAACCCTTCCTTTGCCATGAACCAAAATCCATAAATGAAAGGAACCCAAGCTGCTCCAGCTGAAGCAAAGGAGGAGGTCTACAAGCCTCTGTCACCCTGTCTTGGGGCTGTCCCTATCTCTACCCTTACCACAGAGCCCCAGAAAAGCACTATTCAGACCAAACGTCTTCATCTTAACAGGTGCAAGGTCAGAACCCCAGAGAGGGAAAGTGCCAGGCCCAAGGACACGCACGCAGTCTGTTAGAATCAGGCCGGAAGCCAGGTTTCTCAACTCACCCGACCAGTGCTCTTTCCACCGCCCACACTGCATCTTAATTCCTATAACCAACATTCACTCAAAACCGACCACGTGCCCAGCATTTGCCTAAGACCCTCTCCACAGGTTAACATATTTAATCGCCACAACCGTCTTAGGACGTAGGTTCTCTTCTTCTCCCCATTTCACAGAGTGGGAAACTGAGACCCAGAGAGATTAAGGAACTTGGCCAAGGTCACAGAGCTGGTGAGTGGCAGAGCAAGGGGTTTGAGCCCAGGCAGCCCGGCTCCAGAACCATGGTTCCTAAGCAGTTTGCCAGAAGGAATCACTTGTTGCCTTTAGGCAGAAAAGGGAATACTGTGTTATTAACCATTTGACAAACAGACCCAGAGCTTCCCTTAAAAAGCAAACGACCCACAAGAATGAAAAACCAAAACAACAACAGCAACGACACTGGAGACTGCAATGGAAACCTGAATGTGCTAGACCCCCCTCAAAGGCTTCGGTCGGCTTTCTGGCTTTCTCTTTCAGGGTGCTGCCTGCTTGGGGTCGGGGTGGGGTGGTGTGATCACATGTTAACATACACAGTAGCCCGAAGTTTTCGGTCTGCTCGCAATGCATTTGTCGTTTGCACACACGCATCTTGGCTTCGTTCCTACCCCCGATGTCCCAAACCCTGGGGCTTCTGTACAAAACCTACCCTCCTGTTAAGGGTTCTGGGCAGCCTACCTTCCTACCACAGAAAAGCAAAATGCCCTGCCCTTTCTTTAAAAAATAAAAAAACCATCAGTGGCTAGCCTGCCCTTTGGGGATCTTTCTCTGTATCTGGGGATATTTCTTCACCCAACTCTGGCACGTGCCCTTCAAAATCAAGTCAGATAATACAGAGGTGAACTGTCTAAACCCCCTGCTTCTTCAGTGCTTCATGCACTTGCCCACAGCCTGTTCGTAGCCCATGCGTGCATCCACACCTACGGTACCTCCAGAAGCTCCAAGCTAACGGCTGGCAACGGCAGAACCAACACACAGCTTGATTTTCAGAGGGTTTTGAAACCTCTGCTTGCTCAGCTGCTGACCCGCCTCGGGCACCTGGGCTGTGCCGGCTGCAGTCACCAAGCGTTTGCTCTGCACCCGGACTTCACCAAGCCCAGTTATGAGACCTCCAAACGCGAGCTTAGTGGGGGACAGACGTGGACAAGGTTCTCACGACTCAGGCAACTCCAGATGTCCTAAGAAGGAAAGGGGACCACACCAAATGAAGGGTTGGGAGAGACAAGAGACATTCCCACAGCAGCAAGGAACAAAGAGCATCTTTACTTTCTGTGCGAATGCCCTCCAACACCACCACCAAAAATTAGGGTATTTCACGCCGCAAGCCAAGGCGACTGCCTCAAATCCGGCCACTTCTACATTTGCATAGTGGGTCCTGACATCTGGCTACCATTTAACGGTCACCAAATCAGACACAAGGTGGAAACCTCCCCACAAAGCAATATTTATTGTCTTTGGATCATCATTGGCTAAAACCTCCTGAAATTTCACCAATCTCAGTTCTGTAAAACAGAAAAAAATGCCACTATAAATCACCAGCGAACCAGGATCTCAGGACAAGCCCATACTTTGTATTTTCTAATTTTCAGATAAATATTGGAACAGTACAGAAACAGGGAGATCTCAGAAATTGTGCCATTTTTATACCCACATGACAGAACCCAACTATTTATCTCACTTTAGTCTACTTACCTCAAATACACAGTTCCCTTTCCTTTAACAAAAAATATCCCTCTTTCAAACAATATGTGATATAAAGCAAAAAGTACAGGGTACCAAAACAAATTCTTTCCTACAAAATTTATGGTTCCTTTTCTGTCAGCGGTTACACACATAACTACCACCCAGGTCTGCTGCTATGCACACAACACAGGCTATGAATTCTAAAGAACTGCATCAATCTCTCAACTGTGTGCAGTGTGACAGCGCATGCTTAGGTACTGATTTTTGAAAGCAAATCAACCTTTCTCAAATAATCTATTAAGGTAAAGAATTAGGAAGGAAAAGCTGACAGCATTCAACACCATTGCGGGGGTGGGGGGGACCCTAAATGCTCCTGCGTGTCAGGGTGATGCCTTGGGAGCGGGAACACACTGTTGGTACCCTGGCAAGATGTCCATCACAACATTTTTTTCACCCCTTCACCTGGGTCAGCAAATTTTACTTTTACACTTGGGCAAATGAGTTTGCTCAATGGTCAACGTAGGGAGTCGGGCCCCTTCCTGAAGGCTCCCAGGCCCACTCAACACTATTCACTCCTGTTAGGCTCAGAAAAAAGAAGTGGATGTTGGTTTTGGCTGGGGCGGGAGGGGGGCCCTCAAAAAAAAGAATGTTTAATTTCTGATATATTTAATATTTTTGCAAATCTTTAATTTAGCTTTTAAAAAATTTCAAGGAGCTCATTTCACAACAGACAGCTACCAGATACCTACAAATATGTACGATCTTCTCTGAGTCCAAAGATGTTTCTCCAAAGTAACGTTCCTTAGGGTCACACTACCTTAAGTCAGAATCAGTTAACATGAGAGTGCCAAGTTCCCCCTGGTTTTCAAGTTTCTTTGCTGTGGTCCCTGATTTTTGCTTTCAGGGGGGATTTTTTTAAGGGGCAGGATTATAGACTGGTGAAGCAAGCGGTCTCAAGTGCAAACAGGCTTGCCCCCGTGCACCTGCCCAGCGGGGTCAGCCAGAAGAGGGTGAACCAGGAAGGATGCTTCCTTTCCACTGAGAGTCCTTCACTGCTCTTGTCAAGGCCAAGTGCCCGCCTCACCCCTGCCATCTCCACGTTCCTGAACAGAGGTTGTCCCAAAGTCAGGAAAAGAACAGGGAGATCGGGAGATGGGGAACCGACCGCCTGACCCCAAAGGCCTACTGGGATGGGGCCTCCCCTCCCCCACCCCACCCTCACACACACCTAGGAAGCTGGGAGAGGGGGTAACTCGACGCCGGTGAGACAGAGAAAAGGAAGGACTCGGCTTTATTCTCTAAGGTATCTAGCCATCCCCCTCGGGCAGCTTCCAGCTGCCATTCTCAGGCATGAAGACTGTGGTCAATTTGTACCTGGGAGAGAACAAAGCAGGAAATAAAAAGGCTGTCTGTCACTTACTCAAAGCCGAAGCTCATCAAGCTTAACTGAAGGGAGCCCAGTCTCCCCCCTTCAGAAGGTGGGATTTGCTCTCCAGCCCCTCCCCCTCACTGGCCCTTACAAAAGGATCTTGTTCCCACTTAACCTGTTTCTCCTGTGCCCGTTTCTAGTCTCCAAGGGGACTGCATTTATATTTTTAATTAGCTGCTTTTCACATAACTTTTGAAAGTTTTGTTATTACTTGTACATGGGAAGAAAAAAAGATCTAAACAATGCAAAGAGAATTCTCCCTCCCACCTCAGATCCCTGGGATCCCACTGCCTCATCCCAGGGGCTTCACTTCTAAGATTCCTCCCAATGCTCCCAAGGCAGGCCCAGGGCTTCGCGCCACTCACACCGCCCCCCAGCCACATCCCTGGTGTGTGCAATTCATGCCCGGCACTTTGCTAGGACTTTGCAAAATGGATTCTCAACAAACTGGTTGAACAAAGAATCTGCAGACTCGGGGTGATGGAGCCATCTCAGCAAGGAGGATGATTTTAAGAAACAGAGGAGGCCATTACAATTAATTTACATCTACTCTCCATGTCATTCACATATCACAAACATTTTTATAGCAAGGAACAAGCATCTATGCATCCCCTATTTCATTTAACACCGTGAGGCACATTTTTATCTCCCCATCTTACAGGTGAGAAACTTGAAGCTCAGAGATGAGCTCGGTTGCCCAGGGCTGTTATCCAGCTGAGTCCCAGGTTCCACTGCCCCTCCAGGGACCACCCACACCAACTCCCTACCCCAGGTGGTCCTTACTGCCCCTACTACACTGAGGTGCATTAATACCACTTCCCAAAAAGGTCTCAGGCTTCTGCCTTTTGCTGTGATAGTGGTAATAGTAAGTTCAGCTGTAGGGTTGGCTGCCTGGGTTCAAACTTTGGCTCTACCACTTAAGATCTCTGTGGCCTTGAGCAAATTACTTAATCTTTTTTAAGCAAATTACTTAATATTTTCCACCTGCAAAAAGGGGCTATCGTAGTCCCCACTCGTCTGTATGCTTTGTGCATTCATTAAGAAAATGTATGTAAAGTTTACCAAAGTGATGGGTACAGGAGTCAGTGTTCCTATGATGTTCGTCATCATCATCATCATTATTACCATCATCTTGATCCCTAGCACAATGCAGAGAGGGCACTGCAAACGGGCACAGTAACCTGACACCACACAAGTGCTTCCATGCTCATCTTCTCCTTCACTTTCCCACAACGATCCAGTGAGGCTGGCAGGGCAGGAATTAGGGTACCCATTTTAGAGATGAGGCTTCTGAGGCTCAGAAAAGTGACATATATGCACGCAGTTGTGGCCAGGACCCATATGCACACAGTTGTGGCCATGTGATCCAAATCCCAAATACTAAGCTCTTCCCCACTCCCAAGCTGCCTTCTCCCCCACAGAGAGTTCAGGGAGCTCTCATCCGGGGCCGTGTGGTTTTATGTTGGGGCACAGACTCAGACGTCACCCAGTGGGGGAAGTCCTTCAGCCTCTCCAGGCCTGTCTCCTCATCAATACCACCTGCTCCGTCTCTCTGTCTCTCTACAGAGTTGCCATGAGGATAATGAAGGAGAAGTAGCTGCAAAGAGCATTACAGTGCTCATCTGTCTGTCCAAGGGGGGGTCTGCCCCCCTGGGAACCCTCCGAACCACAAGCAGGAAGGGAAGGCTGAGCAGCCCTCACCAAGGAGGATCCACAGCTCAAACCACGCGTGTGACATGCAGGTCAATTCAAGCCACTCAAGACCTCCAATTCTGCCAGCCCAGCTTCCTTTGAAACCCACAAAACGGTGGCTGCAAAGGCAAACAGAGCTGTCTCCTGGTGGATCCTCATCCAGAGAGGTACGTCATGTGGTGGACAAAGGTGGAGCCTGCCTCCCTGCAAACTAGCTGGAGGATCTTACACAAGTCACCGTACCAGTATTTTTAAAATTCAGTTATACTCAGCCCCATCTACCAGGTATTTACAGTGGCTTAGAATAATACAAACAACACAAAAGAATAAAATACACGGCCAAGGGAATCGGGATAAGAGAAAAGTAAATGTAAGGCAAATAATAAAGCCAGGGGTAAGACCAGCACGTAGAAAAATATACCATATGGTCAGTTCCTTTCTGCAGAAGTGTCAAGACGGGTCACAAACCTAGCTCTCAGGTGCTTAGTAACCAAAGCCAAAGGGAAACATGATCAGCCACGAGATTCTCAGTGCCCAGAAAAAGAAAACAAACCAGTTGTTCTGGAGAAGCACATCTTTCCCTGTCTGATTCAGAACCTCAGAAAAGCTTCTCCATCAGACCTTCATAAAGGGTCACAATGGTATAGCAAAAGATTCCCCACCACAGACCCTAATGTCTCTGCCAGGCGTTCCTTACTTCACCAGCTCCTCTTGCAATTCAAAGGCATAATCCAAAAAGGACAATTCAGCCGAAATGGGGAGGTCACTTTACCCCTAGCCTCAGTTACCTAATCTATAAAATGGTCCCTCTAACCGACCAGACCGTTGTGAGGGTTAAACAGGATAACATGTGATAACTCACATGCCTGACACGCAGCAGGTCCTCCGTAAACATCAGTCCATAGCTTCTACAAGAAGGTAAGTTCCTCCAGGGTAGGTTCTTGGTCTGAATTGGTCATTGATTTATCCCAAGCATCTAGAATGGCCACTGGCACATAGTAATTACTCAACAAATCTTTGTTGAATTAATTTTCTGCAGCAGTTTCCTGAAAACACTAGTCTCATGAGATATTTCTAAAAAGAGGGATAAACAGATACGAGGTAAAACAAAAATCTGGGAAAAATAAGGGTTTTATATTCGCCTGCCTCTCAGAGTCATAAGCACATGGAACGTTCTTAGAAGTCCTGCAAGAAAGACATCTGTTTGATTTTGTTTAGCCCAGAGTTCTCCAAACTTGCTTGACCACAAACCCCCTCTTTTTCCCCCATAGAATGGGAAAGAGACCCACAAGTGTTCTCGTGACCCTAGGCGACTCTAACTGATCCTAAGAAGGAAAGGGGGCCACCCCAGAGATAAGAGGCGGTCCCATAATAGCCGAGGAATGAAAAGCATCCCCACTCTCCAAGCCAACCCCTTCTACCACCACCACCTGTGATCTTTGGAACACGTGGCATTTTTTAAAATCAAATGGATCCTTCGGACCTACCAGCTCCCTCTGTCTGGACACATGGACACTCTGGTTGCCCCTGAACATTCCAGAACCCACTTGTTCAGCAAGACCAACTCCCAGTCTCCTGGCTCAGGGTCACCTGCCTGCAGAGAAACACCCAAGTCAAGGCACAGATCCCAGAGTCTGGGTCGGGGAAAAGGTCCTTACCACACCCAGGGAGCTTTCTTGGAAGAGGGTACAGGAGGGAGGAGGACCTGGGTATGTGTCCATCCAGGAGTCCCTGGGTGGCAGGCCGCAGGGTGCATCACGTGTTTCTGTTTAGCTCACTAAGCTGAGAGGCCTCCTGGCAACAGGTACCCCTGGCTGACGCTCTAGCCGCCCGCCCCCGCAGGTGCCACCCCCCCAGCTCCCAGAGAGCCGGGCGGGCAGAAGGCCAGGCCATCTGAATGACCAGCACCCCCTCCCCCATGCAAACCACGGCTCTCTCGGGCACCCACAGGGCTTGCCAGACAGGAAATGATTAACGAGTGTTTACTGAGCCCTTCCGGGCAGCAGAGGGTTGCTCCCAGCCTCGGATACGCCCGGCAGGTTCTGGCACCCATTCACTCATTCGTGAAACAGTTGTTAAGTGTCTGCCTAGTACTGAGTACCAAGCACCGGCCCAGGCTTCTAACTGAACCCTGGCCTTGCCCTCAGACCCCTCTGTGCTGCTGGACTGCTTTGGCCTGCTGTCCACCTACACAGCCACAAGATTCACGTTCCTGCTACTTCTAGGCACCTAGTCCGTGTGTTTGAAAGAAATTAAAATGGCCTGTAGGTGACCGTGGGACCAATTGTTGTTTAACATCACCTGTCATCCACCTTCTGGCCCCTCGGGCTTGACACCTTGAATGCAACCATGAACTACATTCTCAGCAGCCCTGTGTGCCAGGGACAGGAAGGTAGCTGAGACCCGTGAGTCCTCTGCTCCCAAAGCCCCACCAATGCGTCTCTCCAACCCCACCTCCCCCATCTGCCCATGTCGTTCTTGCCGCCTGGAAGGTCCTCCCTGACGGCTGCATCTGCTGTTACAACAGCACAGCGGTGGCTCCTCCTTTCCTGCACTAGATCACGAGGTCCTTGACTGCAGGGACATCAACCTCCATTCTCGTTCTCCCGGGACTCAGCACAGGCCTTGGCACAGAGCAGCTTCAGGGGACCACGCTCAGTAAAGACGAGTGGAAATCAACACTGTGCTTGGTAGACTTTCCAACAAAGCCTCATAGATGCCAACCTTGAAAACACCACCTTGAGGCTGTGACTAATTCAATTAGCACCACTTAGAGCGAGGCCGCGAATCCAAACAAGCTGATTTGCAAGGCTGTTACTAGCAAAGCATTCACAAAAAGAGATAAGAGGGGAAACTGGGGCAATGGTCGGCAATGGCCAGCATGGCACTCACCTCAATAATACCCACTTCAACACTGCCCACCCCACGTCCCCAAGCTGCTGCAGACCTGGACTCATGTGACCCCCAAGAAGCCACCTAAACACAAGCGAGGAAAACTGCCACAGTTCTCAGTCACTTCCACAGAGTGAACCTAAGTCTTCTTAACTGTACTTTTCAGTGCTCTCCCCTGAAGCAGATATATGTTTTAAAACTGAAAATCGGTTGATTACTACCTTCCCATGTAGAGGAAAGAAGTGTGGGCTTTTGCAGTCTCTCAGTTTCAAGTTCAAATCCCGGCTTTGCCACTCCCTCCCCTTGGGATCTTGGCAAGTCACTAGACCTCTCTGAGTCTCAGTTTCCACCTCCGTAAAATAAGACACCCCACCACGGCCTCGGGATTGTTGTGAGGGTTAAATGAAATAAAGTGAGAGAAGGTGCCTAGCAAAGTGTCTGGCCCCAGTCTGGGCGTAATAGATGCTCATCACTTCCCCTTCCCTGGTAATTCTTCAGAATTGAGCCCAAACAAAGGCAATAAGCACAGTGGACAGAGCCCCACTCTGGAGCCCACTGCCCAGGTTCTAATCCTGACTCCACCCTCCCAGCTGTGTGACTTCAGAAGAAGTACCTGACCTCTCTGTGCCTCATCTGCAAAAGGAGGGTAACAATACCCCGACCCATGGAGGGCTCTCGTGAGAATGAAAGTACTGAGAACACGGCTTGACACATACAAAGCACTCAATATGCATATTAGCTACTCTTACTAACTCCAAGTTAGACTTATTGCTCCTCACAGGTTACAAAAGATTTTCGCTTACATTATCTCCCTAGATCCTCCCAACTCCTCCTGGGGGCAGGCGGGGTGGGGATGAGTTACTGG
This sequence comes from Balaenoptera musculus, assembly GCF_009873245.2. Classification (NCBI taxonomy): domain Eukaryota; kingdom Metazoa; phylum Chordata; class Mammalia; order Artiodactyla; family Balaenopteridae; genus Balaenoptera; species Balaenoptera musculus. The sequence goes on along the minus strand of NC_045792.1, from coordinate 96,850,352 downwards.
GAGAACTATGCCCAGCCTGTAACAGTGAGGCTGTCATCTGGCCCTAATGGTGTTTTGTTTGGTTAATTTGAGTCAATATTTTTTAAAAGCAGGTGTTTCAACATTTAAAACTATTTTCAGCTTTTCTTGGGGAAAAAAAAAAAAAAAGGAATCAGAGTAACTGACAACTCTGGCTTTCCTAGGGTTAGAATCCCAGCTCCAACACTGACCAGTTGTGTGGTCTTTGGGCAAGTTACTTGACCCATCCGTATCTCAGATTCCTCAATTCTCAAATGAGGATTAGAAATTGGAGATACCTCGGACTTCCCTGGCGGTCCAGTGGTTAAGACTCCGTGCTTCCACTGGAGGGGGCGTGGGTTCGATCCCTGGTCAAGGAACTAAGATCCTGCATGCCTCATGGAGCGGCCAAAAAAAAAAAATCGAGATACCTCAGCAGATCGTGGTAAGGATTAAGTGAGATGGTATTTATTTATTTATTTTAACGTTTTATTTTATATCAGAGCATAGTTGATTAACAATGTTGTGTTAGTTTCAGGTGTACAGCAAAGTGATTCAGTTATACATACACATGTATCTATTCTTTTTCAAATTCTTTTCCCATTTAGGTTGTTACATAATATTTAGCAGAGTTCCCTGTGCTATACAGCAGGTCCTTGTTGGTTATCCATTTTAAATACAGGAGGTGCTATTTGTAAAGCACAAAATACAGCACCTGAATGGAGAGTGGTGATAAGTGCACAAAACTGTGCGTGTACACAATGCCACTGAACTATACACTTAATAATGGCTAAAATGTACAAAATAAAAAAGTTTAAAAAAAGTTTTTAATTTTTAAAACTGGCTAAAATGCTAAATTTTGTTATATATATTTTACTGCAATTTAAAAAAACAACAAACACACTGTCTGACACATTTTGATGTGTTATTTAAAAGTGGGGAGGCAATCGCCTTCAAACAGGGCATCTTCTCTGAGTTGACCAAAGTCTCCACTACTCCCTACTGCCTCATTAACACCACTCACATTCTGAGCTGCACTCCTGCCATGAGAACTAGATGAGAATACTGGGTGTAAAGGCACTTGGTACACTCTGGTAAGCATTGCTTTCTTTCCTTAAGTCACTCCACTCAAGACAGATGATCTAGTGAGTGGTAAGACCGGACACAGGACCCAGGCTACCTTCACGTCCAAGTCCAGCTCTTGTCTCACCATCAGCACGTTGCTGGCAGCCTCAGTATATACATGACCACCACACAGGCTCGGTCTTGATGGGTCCCTCTTATGAAGAAGCACACACAGCCCCAAGCTACAAAACGTAGCAAAACCGATCAAGCCCAATAGATTAAATGTCTTACAAAGTGTGCTGATGCCCACGTGACACTGAACGCTAAAAGGCAGGCTGTGTCTATGTCAATCTCTGGTGTGCCCAGCAGGTCTGGTCCCTGAACAGGCGGTAGTGGCCGCCACTGCCCTCTGCCCTGCCTGCCTCCTAGAATGAGGCTTCTGCCTTGATCACCAAGCCCCACTTCTTACTTAAAGGCCCAATTCAAGTCCCACCTCTTCAATTCATTTGACAAACACTTACTGAGCACCTCCTGGATACCTGGCCCTGTGATATGGTGCCCTGGGGGAACCCAGTCTACTTAGGGAGACAAAGACACAAGGATGTCTTTCAGGATGTGTGCAGACCTGGTGGAAAGGGCATGGCACATTGGAGGAAACTGCAAGAAATGTGAGCCCACACAGTGTGTAGGTCCAGGATCCAGAAGGCACTGGGAGCTCTGATGGGCTTGAAGCAGCAGATAATTCGGTCTGGTCTGATCTCTCAACCACAGTGCAATGACTCAAGGTCCAAGGCCAGGCAAGCCCTATCTCTGAAGGCCCAGATAGCTCACTGAATTCTTACAACAACCCACAGGCCAAGGTACTTCTTCCAAATTACAGATGGGAAGCTGAGATTGGAAGGTCCAGTGACTTGCGCAAGGGCACAGAGCAATTATGGGCCTTGGCCTAGGGCTGCCTAACCTGCTTTTTTTTAAACACCACACTATAGTGCACTCCTGTATCCTTGCAAAACATGTTTTTGAGTTGGAAGTCTGGTTGAATGTTTTACCCAATTGGGTTTCCCCTTTACCTTATTCTGTAGCCCACATCTTTAAATGTCTTGCGTTACGAACAGCTTCCTGTGTCATTAAGCATTCTTTCAAAGCATTTGTGATGACTGCGTAGTAGTCCATGGTTTCCGCAATTCCCCCACCGCTTGACATTTCGGTTGTTTCCAGCCCATGGCTTCTTGTTTTTAACAGACCAGCCCACACAAAGTTCATCTCACTGTGTTCTCACAGGGGGAAACTCTGCACCCCAGATACCACCCATTGTGTGACTTATCTCGGATGAGGATGAGTAAGACAATGACTTTCAACGTTATATCAGCAAGTTTTATTCTAAAAGGAACACCACTCTTTTTCCTCCCCAACTCACCTCCCAAACTCAGCCTCCCAGTTTGGGTTACTGGGCTGGTTACTCTATTAGATATAAGTGCAATAAATGGGGGTAGCAGGCGAGCAGCATCTGCCAGCCAACACCTTCAGGATCCAAGCATGCTCAACCTCCCCTCAGGTGGCCAAAAACTGCAGAGATGCCAGACCCCAGCAGACACCTTCAACGCTTCCCCGAAAAGAATGGATTTCCCCTCAGCAGATGACCAAGCACACAACAGAATTCAACCCCAGAAAACCAGTTCTGCATCCACTAGAGAAACGGGTCAAAGACAGGTATGTTCCCTGAATGCCCTGTATGCTCACTATTGGGAACTCACTATCCGGAAGAACAGGGTGGTGGAGCCAGGAAGCTGGGCTCACACCATGACTAGCTGTGTGGTCTTGGGCAAGTGGCTTCCCTTCTCTGGACCTCAGTTTCAATATCCGCAAAGGGCAAGGTTTGGATTAGGTGATCCTTAAGGTCCCTTCCTGCTCCAAAGGGCCTGGGCCTGACCAATTATATAAATGAAGAGTGACTGGACTTCATGATGCGAACTGATAAGTACAGCCCCGGACCAACAGCAGTTGCCTGGAGGCAAGAGGGCAGAAACACACAGAGGAAGGATCACAGACCTAAGCCCCCTGTGTCCTCAAAGGTCAGGATAAAAGAGAACACATCAGATGACTCTCTGATAGGGGGTAGGGGCAGGATTCTGACTTAGTCTAAGAAAAAAATCACCTAACTTGCCTCCCCTAAGCCTAGCTTCTCATATTAAGACAAATGTGCTTATCACACTTAAAAAAACATTAAGTGACTGATTCATAACAACCCAGCAAAATACTGCAGTCAGAACAAGAGCAAGTCATTGCGATGCCAACACCAAAGGGGAGGTCTCTGTCTTTATTTTCTAACTGGCAATGACAGGCTTTTCACAAAACCCAGGCCAGCTGCAAGTCACTGATAAAGGGGGCAGCCAGCTCTACCACTTGAACAGAGACAGGCCCAGATAGGAGAGGCCACCCGAGTGACCTCTAGGGCCCAGGAAAGCCTCGCTGGCTTTCAGGTGATGTCCAGGCAGAACGAGGGAGGGATGTGCTGGAGGTGGTGCCCATGCCGAGGGCGGGTCAGCACCAGACTCTTCCCGGAAACAAAGGCTCAAATTCAAATACTAGGAAAAATCAATAGTCTCAGGATTACAACCAGCTCATTAAGCTCTGGGTAGGAGCTTTTCCAGGGTTCAAAACTCCCCCAAATGGGCAGGGATGTATGTCCTCCCAGACCAGCGGGCGACCTCCTCCCGAACCTGCCTGCACCTGACGCGTGTGTCCCTCCCTGCCTCCCAGACATGTTCTAGCAGGTTCTGGTCCCCCCACTTCGTTTCTCCTCTTCTCCTCCCTTCCTCCCCACCCTCCACACCCCCCCCCTTGTTCATTTCAGCCTTCAGGGAGGCAGGAGGCTGGGAGAAGAACACCAGGTTCCAGATGAGAAAGGTAATGTTCAAAGGAGACAAGATCAGCCCAAGGTCACAGAGATCGTGTCAAGAATCCAACTCACTCTCATAACCCCAACTTGTGTTCTTTCTACTGTCACAGCTACACACAGCCGGTCCTGCCGATGCTGCCCGTGAAACGTCTCCCCTCGCTGCACACCGCGCTCGCACCAGTGTACACACACACACACCCCGCTCCATCCGGCTCACTGTCACTCTACAGGACTGCTCAGCCTCTGGGCCCCTCCCAGGGAGCCCACTGCTATCACCTGGTCTCCCAGGAGCAGACGGCATGCCAGCCGGCTAAGAACTGGACAGAGCTGGGACCTACCGTTTTCTAGCTGCGCAGCTCACTTCATCTCATTGAACCCGAGTATCCTTATCTGTCAAAAGGGAGTAGTGAGGCTTCCCTGGTGGCGCAGTGGTTGAGAATCTGCCTGCCAATGCAGGGGACACGGGTTCGAGCCCTGGTCTGGGAAGATCCCACATGCCGCGGAGCAGCTGGGCCCGTGAGCCACAACTACTGAGCCTGCGCGTCTGGAGCCTGTGCTCCGCAACAAGAGAGGCCGCGATAGTGAGAGGCCCGCGCACCGCGATGAAGAGTGGCCCCCGCTTGCCGCAACTAGAGAAAGCCCTCGCACAGAAATGAAGACCCAACCCAGCCATAAATAAATAAATTAAAAAAAAAAAAAAAAAAAAAGGGAGTAGTAACAGACCCTGCCTCATAGGGTCATTTAAAAGAAAAGGAGCACATAAAGCTTGCCCTGGACTGGCCTGGTAAAGGCAGAGACACACACAGGTCTCCTCACAGCCCACCCTGCTCAAAGGCTCCAAACACCACTCCCCAGTTCAAAATCCTCCCACTATGAAAACATTTGTCCACATAAAAACCTGTACAGAAATGTTCACAGAAGCATTATTCATAATAGTTAAAAAAGAGGAATTAACCCAAATGTCCATCAACTCGTGAAAGAAGAAATAACACATGGGATGGCCCTATGGTGAATATTATTTGGCCATGAAAAGGCATGAAGTACTGATATACTCCAATAAGGATGGACCTTGAGGGAATTCCCTGGCGGTCCAGTGGTTAGGACTCTGCATTCTAACGCAAGGGGCACGGGTTCGATCCCTGGTCAGGGAAACTAAGATCCCACAAGCCGTGCAGTGTGGCCAAAAAAAAAAAAGATGGACCTTGAAAACATTATGCTGGGTGAAATAAGCCAGATACAAGAAGACAAATATTATATGATTCCTCTTATATGAAACACATAGAATAGGCAAATTCTTAGAAACAGAAAGCAAACTGATGGTTGCCAGGAGCTGGGGGAAGGAAGAAATCAGGAGTGATTGCTAATGGGTGTGGGTTTCTTTGGGGGGTAATGAAAATATTCTGGAACTCGATAACAGTGATGATTGCCTCTGAATATACTAAAAACAACTGAGTTGCACCCTTTAAAAGAATGAATCTTGTGGTATGTGAATTACATCTCAATACAGCTGTGATTTTTTAAATTACCATTAAAAAATATAACAACATAATACAACGGTTAATATATAAAATGTGAAAAGAAAATCCTCCTGTAATGCCTCATGCTCTACAAGACAGAGTCTAAATCACTCAGGCACCTGAGACCTGCAAGCCTGGCCCCAGCCTACCTTGCCACAAACATGGTGAACTTACCAAGCGTGACCCACCACTCATTCCCCAGAATAAGTCCTCCCCACTGCAGGCCTGGGCTCCCAACATTCACCCCCAAACAGCAACCAAGGTTACTCGTTTGGCCTTACTTCTGTCTCAGCTCCTGGCTGGTATTCTCAGGGCTGCCCCATCTGTGACTTGAAACTCACCCAGCAGCCCACCTTATCTCTCCCGCTAAACCAGAACCTCCCAAAGGAAAGAGATCTGGACCGGCCTGCTTCCCTCCTCTCTGTCCCCACCCCTCAGGCCACTGTTGTGTCAAAACCAAAAGTAGATCCCCATGGCTTCCTGTGTGCTAAATCCTTGATAACAGGGTTCTTAATCCTGACATCAGCGTTCCTCAGCACCCGTCAGACTGATTTACAGGTGGGGAAACAAAGGCAGGGTAGGGTAGGGAGGAGGAAGGGAGGAAGCAAAGGGCAAAGCTAGGGTTTGAACTCAACTTTCTCCGCCCTCTATGCTAGCACATACTGCCACTTTCGACATAGAATCAAGAAGGCCCAGATACCTAATAAGCACTCAACAATATTTCATTCTGCAAATGTCCATCTGACCGTCACATAATTCAAGTTTAAGGTTAGATACTGCAGAGCAGGCACCCCTAAAATTAGCTCTCAAAGTGAAATGAATACACCTGATTATCTTTGCAATCAGCTAATACCCAACTAGGCCCATCTGGTTTCTGGCTGCACTTAGAATTTTTCTAGGTACCACAAGACAAGTGCAGCCTGCAGCACAAAACACAGACAGTGACTTGACATTTTCCCGGAGCATTTTTTTAAATATATAATTAATTAATTAATTTTTTTTAAAAAGATCACACAGAACAGGTTCTACACGAGTCACACACGGTCAAAAAGCGGCGGAGGGCTTCCCTGGTGGCGCAGTGGTTGAGAGTCTGCCTGCCAATGCAGGGGACACGGGTTCGAGCCCTGGTCTGGGAAGATCCCACATGCCGCGGAGCAACTGGGCCCGTGAGCCACAACTGCTGAGCCTGCGCGTCTGGAGCCTGTGCTCCGCAACAAAGAGAGGCCGCGATAGTGAGAGGCCCGCGCACCGCGATGAAGAGTGGCCCCCGCTCGCCGCAACTAGAGAAAGCCCTCGCACAGAAACGAAGACCCAGCACAGCCATAAATAAATAAATAAATAAATAAATCTATTAAAAAAAAAAAAAAAAGTGGCGGAGGCAGTCACCACACAGCCCAGGTGGCGTGTCTGCAAATGCAAATATTAAATTTAAAATCTTTCCTTAAAAAATGATGACACCCAGCGCCAGCGTGGGCGTAATGAAACAGGCAGTCTCATGCATTCTAACGGCAATGTAAACAATGCACCCCTTTTGGAAAGTCATTTGGCAAGTGGTGTCAAAGAGTATAAAGATGCCTGGAAATTAATCTGGAAGAAATCATTTCTGTTTCACAGAAAAAGTGATAGCGTGAAGATATTCATCCCTGAATTACTTATAACAGTGAAAAACTGGCTGCTGCCTAAATCTCTAAATAGGAAAAAAGTGAAGTGAATTACACTACACCCAATCCATGCAGTATCCTGCAGCTATAAAAAAATTATGGCTCTATCATCCATTTATCACCATGGAAAAAAATGTGCTCTTCATTTAGCCTTCTGGCATTAAAGGATCTGAAATTGTCCTTGTCTGTGATCACAATTATTTTAAGTAAGAGACAACCTGGAATAAATCGTAGTTGTAACTACTTTAAAATTACAATAGTTCTGAGATGAGGAGAGATACATGACTTTTTTTTTTATCCTTTTTCTAGTTTCTTTTTTTTTTTTTCAATATATATTTATTTATTTATTTTGGCTGTGCCAGGTCTTAGTTGCAGCATGTTTAGTTGTAGCATGCAGACTCTTAGTTGGGGCATGCATGTGGGCCCAGGGATCAAACCCGGACCCCCCTGCATTGGGAGCGCCGAGTCCTACCCACTGCACCACCAGGGAAGTCCCCTCCTTTCTCCAGTTTCTAAATTTCTTTTAATATTGTTACAGTACTCTTATATAAATAGGAAAAAATAAATTAAAAAAAAAAGACCAAACTCATTTTGAGGCTTCTCAGTCTCACATCAACCCTGAGGCCTCCCCACCCCACAATACAGCAGCCACTTGAAATGCAGCCGTGGCTGTTCACTCTTCCGTTTATCTAAACAGGGCAGGGCTTCCCTGGTGGCGCAGTGGTTAAGAATCCGCCTGTCAGTGCAGGGGACACGGGTTCGAGCCCTGGTCTGGGAAGATCTCACATGCCGCGCAGCAACTAAGCCCATGCACCACAACTACTGAGGCTGTGCTCTAGAGCCCGCGAGCCACAACTACTGAGCCCGTGTGCCACAACTACTGAAGCCCGCGTGCCTAGAGCCCGTGCTCCGCAACAAAAGAAGCCACCGCAAAGAGAAGCCCGTGCACCGCAATGAAGAGTAGCCCCCGCTCGCCGCAACTAGAGAAAGCCCATGAGCAACAAAGACCTAACACAGCCAAAAATAAAAATTAATTAATTAATTATTTTTTTAAAAAAGAGAGAAGAGTCTCAGCATGAAAGTAAAAGAACCTAGCACATGGCTGGCACTCTATAAAGAAAGAAACCCTAGTTTCCTTCTCCTTGTGTCACTAACCCTATATAACCCTGGACAATCATACCCTTTCCGGGCCTCTGATTCCAAAAAAAGGTTTGGTCTCAGTGGTTCTCAACCCTGGCTACACATTAATACCACATGAAGAGTCTGGGAAAATAAAAATAAGACAATGATGCCGGGGATGGTGTGTGCCCACCCACACCAGGTATTCAAATCCCACTGGTCAGGAGTGGGAGCCTCCAGTCAGTATTTTCCCTCTCTCTTTTTTTTTACCCCCAATGAGTATCTTCTAAAAGCTCCCCAGGTGCAGCCACGGTGGAGAAGAGCCCACCAAAAGTGTCTTCTAAGGCCTTCTCCCCCTCTACGGTGTAAGTACTACCCAGGAGAGGTGCCTAAGGACAGAACGAGACACCTTTTGAGATAGCAAGTTCCTCCTAGCTAAAGAGAGTCAAGCAAAAATCACTTTCTCAGAGATGAACCCAAAAATTGGATACCCTTGAAAGATCCCTTCCAAAAGAGATTTTTGTGGTTTTTTGACTTGCTGGGTGACCCTTCAGTGAGCAAATCTTAGGCCTCAGTGTCCCAGCTGAAAGCAAAGACAGCAAATGAAACAGCCTGTGTGCCACCCCTTGCCTTTTTTGTGGCCGTGGCAGACATCACTAACCGATCCCAGCACTCTCTCCTGCTGAGCTAGGCCACTCCAAGTGGTCTAAGAATCCCTTCCATGCGGGGCTAGAGCAGCCACTATCAATCACTTGAAAATGGACACAAACTGCAACCCATTTGTCTTCCCTAGCCTAATGTCCCTAAGGTCCTTTCTCACTCTGACATTCTTTGAGGTGATAATCCTTTTTATCTTCCTATAAGCAATGATTAACTACCAAGTTGCCCGGCAATGAGCTCAGCTGGTTTGACCGGGAGATCACATGCTCTATCCCTGAAGGCAGGTTTCGCTTTATTTTGCTTTATTCTCTCAATCTCAGTTTCTTTTGTCCTCCCCAGGTGACATCTCTCCCCGCCACCAAGTAGCTGCACCCCCAAACATTTACTGAACGGGGCCTGAGACAGACTCTAAGATTAGATCAGGGCAAACCAGTCCCATTCCTGGAAAAGCTCATAGAAGCCGGTGCCCTATTGCTATTACTGATAGTTGAGACGATAATAATGACGCCAGCTGGCATTTATGGAGCACTTTCTCTATGCCAGTCAGCATGCCTGGCTGGTGCATGCTGGGGGCTCCCCATGCATTTTCTCATGGAATCTCAATCACAATCCTCTGAGGTATTTATGGTCCCCATTTGGCGCAAGAGAAAAGTCAGGCCTTGAAAGCTACTAAATCGTTGTTGATCACAAAGCAGCAGAAAGGAGATTACGGACCAGTCCCTTCACCTCTCTGTGCCTCAGTGCTAAAATGGCCATAATTAAAAGGATGAAGAGGGAGCCCAGCACAGTGGATGACAGTACAGTGGACAGCTTGGAAGAACTTGCTGGAATCTGGGTAAAAGACTAGAGCCCCTAAAAAGAGTATGTCCCAACCAGGTGTGACCAACACTGAGAGAGGAGCCCGTTTTTGGCTTCACAAAGTGATGTGTTCCTGAACAGCTGTGTGAATACCGATCTTTCAGAAAGCCAACCCTCCTCGCCCCGGGCAGGTACCATGGGCACCATGGCACCACCGTTTCAGTAGGTTTCCCGGGTTCTTCCTCCTGCCTCATTCCTGCTGGGCTGCCTGTCACTGGCTCTGAAGGCATTATCTCTAGGCTTATGCCCTGGGGCCTCTAAACACTCTAAAGGCTGAAAATTGCTCCAGGGAGGTGGTGGGAGGGGGAACTGAGCAGTGAATCCCTTTGTAATGGGATTTCCCTTTGACCCAGGTCTATCTCTTGTGTGGAACTTGGCATATCTGGCCTCACTCCTAATAAACACTAAGCCTTTCCTTCAACTTCACATCCCCTGCAGTAGAGCTCAGCACCACACATATCACATTAACACTGGCTTCCTGTCCCACCAGGCAGGGTGGGAAAAGTGTCAGTTATTCCCATTTTGTGGAGGAGGAGGACACAGGGAGGGACACAGGGAGCTTGGCCCGGGAGTACAGTGCTTGCCCCATCACAGCATCCCTAAAGAGCACTCACTGAATAAGCAGAGGTGGAACGTGAATCCTCTTCTGAGACCTAGCAATGTGGCTATTTGTCATATCTATAAATGCGCTTGTTAGTTTAGATCTACTGTCTCACAAGAGGAAGTCAGTGACACAATCACCTGGGCATGGAAGGACAGCTGGACCCCCCTACTAACTAAGACTATGTTACCCCCTCAGGGACATTTGGCAATATCTGGAGACATTTTTTATTGTCACAAGTTGGGGGAGGTGGGTACTGGGATCTATCGGGCAGAGGTCAGGGATGCTGTTAAACGTCCTACAGGGCACAGGATAGTCCCCCAAACAAGGAATTATCAGGCCCCAAATGCGGTTGAGAAACTCTGCTCTAAAGGAAAAGAAGCTGTCCCCAACCACACTGGGAGACAACCTCAAAGCCAAAATGCTGGATTCCAGGGGACAGCAAAGGCTAAGCGCTATATGTGCCTCTTCCAAAGGAAATCAAAAGGCTGGTCACAAACTCTGTGGTCAGACAGAGGCTGAGGGTCTGAGTCTTACCCCCACCCAACAGGAGGTCCTTTTTCTTTTGCAATGTTTACTGATATTTAATATGTGCTAAATACATACCTTATCTTATGTACCTCCTATAACAGCCCTAGAGCTGAGTCATATAATCACCACTACTTTATAGATGAGCAAATAAGGCAGAGAGGTTAAACAACATGGTAAAACAAGGAATTCCCAAGCAGCCTTCTTCCTCTAGAGCCCTAGCTCTTAACCACTGCACATACTGTCTCTCAGTCCCAGGAACAAGCCCAGAATAAGACGATCAACCAAAGTGACTTCAAGCTATCTGATGTCCGCCCTCACAGGGATGGACTCCCAGTAGCCAGATACAATGAGGCTGAATTGGACGTTATGACTGATTTGAGAGACACACATGTCTGAGCTATGAAAACAATTTCAGCGTCAGGTCTGAACTATAATAAGGATGCAGGATCAGAGATGGTTTTGGGTAGAGTGGTTTGCAGGAGGAGATGACCTTGAGGAATGGATTGAGGCATTAAGTCAGAAGATGGGTGCTTGATGAGGAGGCCAAGCTATATGCAGCAGGGCTAGGTATAGCAAACTAAGAAAGACAGGCTACCCAAGGCCTATCCCGAGGCCGTCGGTATGAGACACCCAAGAGTTTGGGGCTTTGAGACCTAACCCTGACCGATCTGAGACCTTTGGATTATGGCATCTCCCCCACCCAGGGGCCCCAAGCTGTACCCCCCCCCCTCCCCAGCCTCTGAGAGCTGTCACCATCAAAGACCCAGAGACTCTCTCTTCTGATTCCAGAAACCCGGTCCACCCATCCCAAGCTCTGACAGCCCTCCTGAACCACCAGAAGCCCCCTCCCCCTTTCAAGACTCACCCAGAGAACCTGTCCTTCAATCCGAAGGCCCTGGGGCTGCTTCCACTACCCTGTGCTTTGAACCCAGACCTCTCAGCAGGAAACATCCCCCTAGACTACACTCCAGCTTGCAGCCCTCAGCTCCCTTCGAGGGCTCGGGGGCCCTCACATCCTATTCTGGTCTCAGAAGCAGAGCAACCCACCAGAAGGTTTTTGTGGACCTTGAGCCTTTTTTCTCATTTCGAAGCTCTTAACCCTCCATCCTGTATAGAGACCTACATCCCGGGAGTCTGAGGGTTGAGCACCCTCCCCCAATCTGAGGACGTATTTCATACCACCCACCACCCCAGCTCTAGCTCAGGGCCCTCCCTTCCTTGGCCCAGGCTTGGAGCTCAGCTCTTCTCTATCTCTCCCATCCCAGGGACAGGCACACCCCTTTATAGCCTTAGCGCGGAGCTGATCCTCAGCCTTTCCCACTTTCGGCTCTGATACCCTAATACTCAGTCCTTGAACCCAGTCTCAAACTCTCAGCTCTTCACCCCGATCTGAGTTTCATCCCCCTGCCCAGGTCTTAGGCTCTCAATTCCTCCTACATCCGTCACTTGCACTCAGTACCCACACTTCCACTCACCGGGTCAGGGTCCAGCGAGGAATCCATCCCTGGGATATGCCCAGCCCCCTTTCCTCTTAGGATGAGCTCTCTAGCCCTGCAAAACAGGCGCAGATGCGAAGCACCCCCCAACCATACGAGCAGATCCCCACGGGAGATCCTGGAGGAGAGAGTCCTGGGGGTGCAAAGTAGATGGTCTGGCCTCACAACCAGGGTCACCTGACCCATTGTGCCACAGAGAGGGGAGCGGGAGGGGGCTCTGAAGGGCTGGGAGCTGCTGGCCACATGCTCCTTCCCACCCGTGTGACTCTTCTCCCTTGGAGACTCCTCGCTGTCACCTCCCCACCGCTGCCCCCCGTATGCCTTCTGGAAGAGGAAGGGACAAGCCCTCCTATCCAGGGTCAGAGCCTCAGCGCCCTGCCTTCTGCATGATCCCAAAGCACAACTGGTGAGGGGGAGGGGGCCGCCTCCCCCTGACTCCCACCCCCTGGGTCAGGCAGAATGGCTGGCCTGTGCTGCCTCCGCACACAGGAAGTCACCCTCCTTCAACACACTGCCTGGAGGCCTGCCTTCCCACCCCACCCTGGAAATCTGGATCTCCCTTGGGCAGTTTTCTATAAAGTCTGCAATAATCTCAAAAAAAAAAAAAAAAAGAAAGAAAGAAAGAAAGACAGGCTAGGCTGGAGAGTGCTAGATCTAAAAGATGGGATTAGTGCTTGTTAAGTATTTCCTGCCCGAAGCAAGGATTTGATGGATTGGGATGGCCTCACCACATGGAGAAAAGACAAACAGGACCATTACTCTCCTCCAGTAAAGGCTGGCTTTGGCTGGTTGTATGTTCCCTCTCTCTCTCATGATCTCCTGCTCTAGCTTAATTAACATTATTGTCTTTTAGAGATCGTTATGATTCAAAGTGAATATAGGCCCACATCTTCAGACGTGCCAACATGTCATCTTAAATAAGAGCTCCTGTCCTGCATCCTTACAATTTCTCTTCACACGGTAGGATTTGGTGACCACTCTAGACAACAATACTCCTGGGCACTAAGGCAGAAGTTGTTTGAACACCTGCACAGCAAGTCTCCTTAACCTTGGGCACATGGCAACTGCAGCCCCAGAGTCAGGAGGCATTGTGTTAATATGGGTGAGCTGGAAGCGAACATTTAAGCCATAATCCAGATTGGGTGCCTTAAACACCTTCCCTTCATTTAACCCTAATAACATGTGGCCCAGCAATTATTATCCATTTTCCAGATGATGTAACAAGTTCCAAGGCATGGCTGTAGAGAAGAACACAGATCTGGGTCCATGCTTCTGCTGACACCAAAGCCCACGCCCTTTTCAATGCTCCTCTTCTTATGGGACACCCTAAAGGCATGTCATCCATGCCCAATTTCAAGCTCTATGAAATCCAAATTCATTCACAACAGGAAAGCCAAGACCCCAACATGATGCCATTATTTCATTCATTTGATCTGGGCCAAGGCCCCAAAGTTTCAGGCAGCCTTTACCACTTATGGCTCCAGGACCTAAAATCCACAGCAAAATCACTCTTACCTCCTGTGGTTTGGGGAAGCATTTCATTCCTGCCATGTCGTGGCACTTGAGCAGCAAGTATCAATGTGCCTCCCATCCCACGGGAAGATGACCCTCCCACCTGTGAGAATGGCCCTCAAGCCTGCTGTCCTTCCAGGAGACTCACACACACCCTGGCCCATGTAGGCAATCCTCCCAGATCTCCCTGTGTCCCCCAGGAAACCCACCACTAGCTGGTTGAGGTTCTGGCACAGTGTGCGGCCATGGACCAGATTATAACTCTCTGGCCTCGGTTTCCTTCCCTGTACCTACACCATAGGATTACACGAGTTAATACATACAAAGTGCTGACAACAATTCATAATAACTATTCAACCTATGGTAGCTACTATTTTTATTATCTTCACTTATCCTAAGGCAATCATCAGAGATGTGTTCAGAGATTTAATCACAAAGTCATCTGAATAGTCTTTATTACAGCAAAAAGTTTTGGAAACAAACCAGACAACAGGATGAATGAGATAAATTAAGGCACCTCCATATAATTCAATGGGATGCAACAGCTGAAAGGTAGAGAAGGGAAGAATATTTACTCTCAAGGGAAAAATGTTTGCAACATATTATCACTACTTTACAAAATGCCCCTGAGAAGAGCAGAGGAGAGTGAACTCACACCCCCAGAGGGTCTGCAGGGTACAGATTTCTTTGTTGTCTCCTGTATTTGCTGAAATTTTTCTGGATGCAACTATGTTTGTTTGTTTGTTTAAAGAAAAAAAAATTTTTTTCAAAAGACTTTCTACTGAGTAACAGTGACCCTCCAGGAAGAAGCCTCATGTTTATGCTGTGACCTCCTGGGGTACCCCTAGGGATGCATCTAACCCAATAAAAAAAAAATGAAAAATATGAATTACAAAGCATGTGTAGGATGGAATCCTATTTTAGGAGAAAGAGATAGATAGAACAAGCATAAAAAGAGACAAAGATCACCCATCATAAAATGGTACCAGGAGTTAATTTCAGGAGAGTGGAGATTACAGATAATTTTGCTTTCCTTTTTTTTTTTTTTTTAATTTTATTTTATCTTTATTTATTTTTGGCTGCATTGGGTCTTCCTTGCTGCGCACGGGCTTCCTCTAGTTGCGGCGAGTGGGGCTACTCTGTTGTGGTGCGCGGGCTTCTCATTGCAGTGGCTTCTCTTGTTGCAGAGCATGGGCTCTAGGCGTGCGGGCTCAGTAGTTGTGGCTCACGGGCTCTAGAGCGCAGGCTCAGAAGTTGTGGTGCTCGGGCTCAGTTGCTCCGCGGCATGTGGGATCTTTCCTGAGCAGGGCTCGAACCTGTGTCCCCTGCATTGGCAGGCGGATTCTTAACCACTGCGCCACCAGGGAAGTCCCTGCTTTCTTTTTTATTTATCTATATTTTCAAATTTTTTATATTAAAAAAAAAGAAAAAAACAGAACTGACTCATAGGGGAATCAAATGAATCTCTGGATCAGGATCCTCCAGTCAACTGCGCTAACAGCCCCCAGACAGTGCAGATCACCATGAGTGGAATGAGGGCAGCATGGCCTGGAGGTAAAAAAAAAAAAGTCTAGGCCGTGAGTCTGAGTCCTCCACTGTCCACCAGATGAGTGAAGCCCTCAGAGCCCCAGCTCCCCTGAGACAGTCCTAAGTTCTCATTCAAAGTAGACAACACACTGGACGGTAACTGTTAGCTCCCTAACAAACCTATTTACCAAAGAACGCAGAGCATGGCCAATAGCTTGTCCCACTGGGGTGGTCCCCCCGAATTATCCAGAAGGGCAACTACTTAAATTCAGGCCTCCTCAGTCGCCAGTCAATCCCCTCTCCTCCTAAGGGCCTTCCTGGACCAGCCACTGCATAATGGTTTTCAGTCATATATGGGGGCACTGATTACGCACATTTGGGGACTTTATACTGGTTTTCCACTGTCCCTGGAAACAGACACCACCTCCATGCCCACCCCCACCCCACACCTACCATCACTCCATTCCCGATAATAATGGCTTCCAGGTTTTTTGGTAATGATTGACGCCATGATTAATTCAATTTATATGCAATTCAGTATATACACACACACATACACACACATATATATAACTGAAACAAGTTTCATAAAGGAATACTTACCCTTCCTACATACAGTAGATGCCAATATTTTCTTTTCTTTCGTTTTTTTTTTTTTTTTTTTTTTTTTTTTTAAGTTTTTTTTTTTAATTTATTGATTGCTTGATTGCTTGATTGCTATGTTGGGTCTTCGTTTCTGTCTTCTATCGTTTTTAATAGATAGAATAGAATATATTCTATCTATTAAAATCAATATTCTATCTATTAAAATCACTAAACTGATTTTATGACCCATGGTTTTAAATATACTGCTTTACAACAAGCAAGTCTATGATTTGGTTTTCTAAACCACACTTTAAAAGAACATTTTCTGGGACATATTAGGTAGACCCATATACAACTACCGGTATCAAAGGACCAAAAACAGTAATTTCATATGGTTCAACCTAATAATTATGTATGAACCAAACTAGGGGACTCAACTGCCCCATTTGCCTCTTGAAAGCTAATTCTAAATTTGACTAATGTTAAAAACTGGGCTACACAATGAATGTACATTATTATTGCGCAAAAGACAGATGGCACCTGAAATGGACTGGACAAGTCACTGAGGGTCTGAGCCACACCTTAAATGGGAATAACAATGACAAATTCACAGGGATGCTATGAGAACTGAATGAGTTCATATATGTTGAAGGCCTTGCAAACTATAAGGTAAAAATAATATTCTCGTTTTTGTAAGTAGTAAAGTATGCCAGTGTCTTGGCAAAATAAGACCACGAGTGTGGTCCATGCTTAGTGGGGAAGGAATAACCGCCATGACACAAGGACATGAAAACGTAGTAGCCCCTCAGCCAGTAGCAGGAAATGCAGCATCACCTTGCTGCCATGGAAACAGGGTCGCATGGTCCACACAGACTCCCTCAACTTCCCATCTCCTGCAATTAGAGCCAAGGATTATGTCTTTAAACTTTCAGTTGGTGGCATAAAATAAGTCCTCTTGGTCCTACAGAAAATGTCCCCAGAGATAGGAGGTGGCCACAGCCAGAGCTGGCCAGGTCACAAGAGAAAGAGAGACGCTCAAGGAGGACCCTGGTGCTTTAAAGGACATGGTCAATATTCCTGTGCTCTTTTGGGGCAAAGACCACACTGGCCATTCTTCAGTCATATCTTGTTCATTTGACCTATATTAATTCAATTATATTAACTTGTCAAAAGAGAAATATAATTTAAATTATACTAGCCGAGTAGCCTACACTGCTTCACATTATACATTTTAATATATATATAAACACATATATATATATGTATGTATACTATCCATTGTGGATTTAATCTCTTAAATCCAATTTAAAAATTTTTGTAACACAATTTTTACAATTCATAATTACGGCCTTTTGCCCTAACTTTAAAAATCTAATTCTTGAGAAAATGAAGCAATGTTCTTACATTTCTATATCCATTTACAAGAAACTTTAATATAATGTGATCCCATTTAACTTATCTAACTACCCTGTGTGAGAGGTACCACTACTACTATTAGCATTTTAGACATGTGAATGCCAAGGATCAGAAAGGTTAAGGCACCTGCCCAAAGCACACAGCTAGTTAGATGGTGGAGCTAGGAGTCCAATCTGGCAGGCTGGCTCTCAGGTCTATACTCTCTTCATCACCCAGGGGTCTTATTTATCTCTGAGTTCCTAAGGACAAGGGCTGCATCTAAAATAATTGGAAAATATATGTAAGTGAAACACAAATTAGAGACAAAGGACTAACTTCCTCAATTTCCAAAGCGCTGTACAAATTGATAACAAAAAGACAATCTTTTTTTTTTTTTAATGAACAGGGAGTTAACCCCCGCCCACCCAAAAAGAAGGAATTAATGCAAATAGCCCAAAACAAGAAAAAAATGCTCAACTAACTCAAAATTGAAGATATAACTAAAAGTAACAGGATACAATTTTTTACCTCTCAGGCTGGCACACATTTACAAATTTAACAATCCTCAATTCAGCTGAGAGTATGGAGAAACAAGACACTCTCCAAGCCTACGCATGCAGGTACAAACTGGGGAAAATTTAACAGCTATCAAATTTTTGAACGCATGTACCCTCTAACCCAGCCATCCTAAAATTAGAAATTTACCCTATGGATATTCCTGTGAAGGTTACAAGAAATATGTATCAAAGACACTCTCTGAAGCATGATTCGTAAAAAGGGGGGCAGGGTGTCTAAAAACAACTTAACTGTCCATTGACAGGAGAATGGCCAAATAAACTATGGTAAAGTCACACATCAGAATATTAGGCAGTCATTTAAAGAAATGAGTTAAAACTATGGGCACAGATATGAAATAATCTCCAAGATAACTAAGTATTAATAAATTAAAAGCCTAAGTAGAAAACAATGTATATATAATGTTTCCTTTAATGTAACTTTTTAAAAAGCTGAACATAGCTACTTGTCTACATCACATAGAAACTTTTTTTTTCTGGGAGGAAACCAAGGTTACCGAAGGGTTATCTCTTTGAAGAGGACTGATATTTTTCTAAATGTTACAGTTTTAGATTGGAGGGTTTTTAACCTGGGCTTCATGGTCTACTTTAAAGAGTCTGTGAAACCCCTGAAATTGGATACCAAATTGTAAATGCGTGCATTTCTTTTAGGGAAAGGATTCTTCGCTTTTGCATACCCTGTAAGGGTCTTAAACCTCTCCCTCCCCTGAAAGATTAAGAACCACTGTGTTGGACTCCGTATTGGTGCTGAGTTTTAATATTCACTCACTTCTTTGCTCAGAAGCCATGAAATAACACTAGACTGTGACCAGCACAGGCACTCAGAAAAACACCACCCCATCCCTGCCCTGGAGAAGGAGATAGTTTGTGGCATAATAATGACATTGTCTGCTCAAGCCTCAGAAATGGCAACAGGGGACAGCTTCCCTCTAACAGGAAGAAGGAAAAGTGGAACTGAAAATTATTTGCATGTTTAAAATTAGACCTTCTGTGGGAACTGACACTACTTCGCTTTCAAAGTGCCCCCCCATCTGCTGTCTCATTGCCACCACCCGTCACCCAGGCATTTACATGCCGTGGAAATTCTGAGACAACAGGATGACTATTAAGGAATCCTATCACTCATAAGGAAGTAATAACAAATTTCCTACAGCTCCCGTCTTCCAAGGGGTCACCAGAAAAGCCACTGGAAAGCCATACGAGGAGGTGACAAAATTGCTGTGGACTCCTCTGGTCTGAGAGACCTGCAGCTTCCAGGGATCTCCACTTAGAGACTCTCTGCCCCTCTCATGACCACTCCTTCCCTGGCAAATCCAGTGCCAGCCCTTTCTGTGGAGGGGCAGCAAAGACATCACATGCACGGCCTGTATCACACCTGTGACTGGTTAGCTGGGGGTGATGAGAATGATGTCAGCCCCACAGCCTGTAAGAGTCACGAAGCCAGGCTGCTTCTCTTGCTCATCACCAGGGCCTCCACTCAATGCCTGTCCCACATCCAGTATGTCCCCAATTTAAGCAATTTATCACATTTACACATGTGCCATAACCACACCATCTTTATATCATTCTGTACCCGATATTTTTCTTTAGCTTAACTTTTTATTAAGTTTAAACAAATGTATTTACCATGACCCTCACGGGTTTGACATCTCACTTATAATTTTTTTACTAACGCTCCCCTAAAATAAATAATTATTAACATTTTTCTATAATGTTTTGTGAGCCAAGTTCATTTTGCACACCACTAGGGTGATTCCGCACCACTGTGTGGGAGACACGTAATAAATATTTGTTACATGAATTAATGATTTGAAGCCCCACCTCCTCTCCGCAGATAGCAGCAGCCACAGCTAGCAACTGAGACTCGGAATTTACAGAGCAGTTCCTCTTCTGTCTTACTTGATCCTCTCAGCCACCCAGTGAAGCAGGAAGTATTAGTCCCATTTTCCAGATAAGGAAATGAGGAGTCACAGAGGTTAAGTGGCTTGCCCAAGTTTATGCAGCTACTGACTGGCTGAGCGAGGACCTAAACCCAGGTCTTTCCATCCCAGATCCCATTCTGTCTCCTCTTAAGCAGGCCTGCCTCACATACTCAGGCTCCCAAAGAAACATGAGCAGGAAAGGGGGTTCCTGGGCTGTCTGTGTTACAAATGGAGTAGATTCTACAGGGTTTAGAACGCAGAGAACCCAAAATGACTCCCTGCCCCATGAGGGTTCAGGCCCCACAAGACTGTCCTTCACCACAAGTCAGTCACCTCCTCTCTTTTTTTTCCCCTCGTTTTTTTTTTTTATTGAAGTATAGTTGATTTACAATGTTGTGTTAATTTCTGCTGTACAGCAAAATGATTCATTTATACCTATATATACATTCTTTTTAAAATTCTTTTCCATGATGGTTTATCACAGGAATATTGAATATAGTTCTCTGTGCTATACAGTAGGACCCTGCTGTTTATCCATTCTGTGTATAATACTTTGCATCTGCTAACCCCAAACTCCCACTCCATCACTCCCCTACCCCCCACCCCTTGGCAACCACAAGTCTGCTCTCTATGTCTGTGAGTCTCTTTCTGTTTCATAGATAGGCTCATCTGTGTCACCTCCTCTCTTAGTTGCACACTGAAGACTTTTGTAAAACACATGAATTCTTCCAGCACAGGACAGTAAACTGGAGCAGCAGAGATGGCAAACCCACCTCTGCCATATACTAGTTATGAATCTTTGGTAAGTTCTGAACCTCAGTTTTCTCCTGGATAGAACGGGATCAGGGAATTCCCTGGAGGCCCAGTGGTTAGGACTCAGTGCTTTCACTGCTGGGGCCCAGGTTCGATCCCTGGGCAGGGAACTAAGATCCTACAAGCCACTCGGTGTGGCCAAAATTTAAAAAAAAAAAAAAAAAATTAAAATAAAATAAAATGGGACCATGAACAGCACCTACCTCTCAGTTATTTCTGCAACGGTCAAATGAGATAATGCATTAAAACCCTTAGTGCCTGCCACATATAAAGTTACCTATTAATTAAAGTTATCAGCAGCATTCTATTAGAAGGGAAATGCACAGAAAATTGCCTCTTACCCTACACTCAAAATAATTCCCTTGGCCAAGCAGTGAATGAACTAAGTAAGTAATTGCTGATGATGTGCTGGCTAAACCCAGGCTTACAGTCATTCAGCAACTCTACCTGGGCCTCAACCCCAAGCAAAAATTACTTTTAGGAGCTAAATAACCTCTTTGCTGACCGAAATTGCTCGCTCAGGAGCCAGGATTCTCTCTGCTTAGGAAACCTTGGGTGTTCTGTGGTTATCTTTACCGTGGGGCTAAACTTGAAGTCGGCTCAAAGTCACAGTCTAACCATAAACCAATTTGCTGTTTTCTTAAATTGTCTGCAAACAAAACATAATCGTTTGGTTTTTCCATTGTTGTTCTGAAGCAAAACAAAAATATTTAAAGTCACGCCTATGAGAATTTAACAAGGAATTTCAAGGGGAGTCAAAATATTTTTTTGTACCCTGGATGAAACAGGTAGGTAAGAGGGCTTAAGGATTAGCTACAGTAGACAATAAACACAAACAGCTATTATTCACCAGGAAACAAAACACAAAGGAAAAGCAAATCCAAAACACTATAAGACCAACAAAACAGCTATCAGTCACCAGTTCTTTGTTTTTCATTTTAAAGCAGCCCACTATCAAGCTGATTTTATAAAGAACCTGTCAGGACTGCTTTTCTCCAAAGAAGGAGGCAAGGGGGAAAAACTGCTTTGTCACATTGCCTAAAACATACACACAAACCAAAATTAGTGGGCAAAAATGCTACAAGAATGGGTGAAGTCACTGCACCCAGCAAAGTCCTCATATTGGAATCATCTCTGGCCATCCTTCCTGTCTTGGAGAAGGGGAATGAGAAGCCAGGTTTAAAAATTGCTTTTTTGGGGCTTCCCTGGTGGCGCAGTGGTTGAGAATCTGCCTGCCAATGCAGGGGACACGGGTTCGAGCCCTGGTCTGGGAAGATCCCACATGCCGCGGAGCAACTGGGCCCGTGAGCCACAATTACTGAGCCTGCGCGTCTGGAGCCTGTGCTCCGCGACAAGAGAGGCCACGGTAGTGAGAGGCCCGCGCACCGCTATGAAGAGTGGCCCCCGCTTGCCGCAACTAGAGAAAGCCCTCGCACAGAAACGAAGACCCAACACAGCCATAAATAAAATAAATAAATTTTTTTTTTTTTTTTTTTTTTTTTTAATAAATAAATTTTTTAAAAATTGCTTTTCCAGCCCTACTAAGCATTGAGTCTTCCAGCATCTCAGCTTCCTGGCTTCCATACCCATCATCATTAATGCCCAGAGCTTCATCTTTTCTATAACTTGGCCATTTTTTAAGCTGCTACAGTTGATTCCATTTTAAAACACACACCATCCAAGCCTTACAAAACCAACCAAGTGTTAGGGAGGCAGTCAGATAACTTCACCCACATTTCCTATATGTATTGTACAAGCTTCAGAAATCTCAAATATGACTTTCAATCTCAAATATGAATCGACTTTGAAAAACTCAATTTACACCCACAGTTTCAGGAGTACACAGTGAGGCAGGGCTGTGCCTATAGTAAAATTAAGAACAAAGAGAAAACATGGCCAAAAAAACAGCATCATGAAAATCTGAGGCACAGGCAAGTGACACAGGTTCCAGTCCCAGCTCCTCTACAGTCTTGCCAGGTGACCTCAGCCCAATGCTGTCTTCCCTGGGCCTCAATAGCCTTATCTAAAAAAAAAAGAAAGAAAAAGAAAAGAAACAAACAAAAGAACAAAGAAAAAGGACTTTGAGCTATCTTGAAGTCTGGTCCAGCTCAAAAACGCACTGATTCCCTGAAATACCCAATATCAAAATAAACCGTCAAATGTGGATTTTGAAGATGCTTTTTCAGAGAGCCTTTTAGACTTCCTATTTTATAATGTATCCAAAAATGAGAAATAAAGAGCCCTCTTGAGTTTCTACGGGACAAATTAGAGAGGAAGGAAATATTTGAATAGGGGACAAGTGTAGCGTGGCAAGATGCTATTGAAACACAAGGAAGGATTGGGCAAGAAATAAATTTACCCAAGAAACTTTTCGCTGATTCAAAGCACAGCTAGCAACCATCAGGGCCCAAGCAAAACCATAAATAATATAATAAAATATATATGTACCAAAGTAAACTAAAAATAAATGAAGTACTTCTTTAGCATCAACTTTGGTACAAGAGATCTTCAATATGAGGCAATATTTTTTTAATCTCATATACTATTCTCCATGAATTTCCTTACAGGGTCAGGGAGAAGACAGTCCATACACACTGTACGTTAATGTTAACCCCATCTGGACACACTTTAATGTTTACAAAGCTCTTTCAGACACTGGCCAGTGAAAGTCCCTCAAACAACTCTATGGGGCAGGTGGTCCCATGCTACAAAAGCTATTAACTGAGGATGGAGGAGACGGAAGAGCAAGTCCAACCTGAACCTGGCCCTGGAGCTGGTCTTCTGACACCTAATCCAATATTCTCTGCAGGAGGTCACAGAGCCTTCCAGGCCTTCAGGAGAGCCTGTTCAAAAGCCTGCCGAGGAAAACTGCGAGGGGACATTGGCAACCAGAGCGTCCTTTGGGTGCTGAGAGTTATCGCAGCCCCCAGGCCCCAGCTGCCTTCTTGTCCTGCCTGCTGGGCTGCATTGCTGCCCCAAGGCTGATGTTTCTGCTCTCAGACAATCTTTTTATTTGTGCTTGAAAAGTTTTCCCTCGTAATAACCTACAATGGAAAAGAATCGAAAGTATACATATAGATACATACATATATATGTATACCCGAATCACTTTGCTGTACACCTGAAACTAATACAATATTGTAAATGAACTACACTTCAATTTAAAAGAAAGAAAGAAAAAGGAAGGGACCTGGGAAAAAAAAAAAAAACAGTTTTCCCTGAAGCCAGGTTCCATACCCAGCCAGTAACTCACTTCCCAGGTTTTCAAACATCATGTCCTCAGAGCCGCTGTCTGCATAAAAGAAGCAAGGTTTTTCCTTTACAAAATGCACAACAGGGGTATCATCAGGGCCCTTTCCACTGCGAGTTCAAGACCCTAGCAGTCTCCTAGAAAGCTGTGAGGACGAACCCGCTGGCTCAGCTCCCGCCGCAGGGCTGGGTGATTCTGCTTTTTCACTTCTCTCCTTCCAGTTCCCTATCTGTGAAATGGGGACATCTCCCAGCTGCCCGGCCTCACCCCGTGGGAACACCGTGAAGGGGAAACAGCGCTTTCAGAAAGATCGTCACCAAAACGGCAGGCACAGCATTATCTGAAAAGCGAAGCTAGAAAACAGGGCGGGGAGGAGGGGGAGCCGGCGCCCACAAAGCACGAACTAAGCATCCAGGGAAGCAAGCAGCTTCTCCGGGAAGAGGACCTTCGCCCGGAGGCACGCCTGCGAGTGGCCACCTTCTCCCGAGGCTGGGAACTTTCCCCAGAAGCAGCGCCCTCTGCCCGGAGGCCCCGCGCCTCTCCCACTGCCCGCCGCCCGGCGCCCGACCCTGCCCCGGCTCCCCGCGGCCGCCGCCGCTGCCCTTCGGCCCGGCCCCTCGGGCCCCCGCAGGCCGGGTCGGAGGTCGGCCGCGGCTCGGCCAGGCCCGCCCGGCTCCGCGTCGGGAGCCCTCCGCAAACACGCCCCCTCCGGCCGCCTCGGGCTGGCGAGCCGGGCCCGCGCCGGCCAGATGTGACCAGCTCGGGTCAGGGCCGGGCCAGAGGCGGCCTGCAGCCCGCGCGGGGCCGGCCACGGGGAGGCTCCGGGCGCCCGGGACCCCGAAGCCCACCACCCTCCCTCGCGTACGCGGCAGCCGGGAAAAGGGCTCGGTCGCCGGCGCGCGAGGCCGGCCTCCAGCAGCGGGGGGCCCCGAGGACGCGGACCTCCCGCCACCTCCCCCGATCCCCGCAGGCAGGGCGCACCCGGGCAGGTGCAGGGGCTGCCAGTCCCGCCCCCCACCCTCCTCGCGCCCCCCCCCCCGGGCCCACCCAGCTCACCTGGCCCAGGCGCAACAGCAGCAGCAGCGGCGGCAGCGCCCAGCGGAGCCGGGGCGAGCGCGGAGGCGGCCGCGCCTCCCGCGCCGCCTGCTTCATGCCCCGCGCGCCCTGGAACGTGCCCGGGACGCGCGAGTCGGGCCCCGCCGTGCGTCCGAGCCCCGGCGCCCTAGTCGCCGCCTCCAGCCGCCGCCTCCGCCTCCTCCTCCTGCAGCCGGTCCGCCTCGTCCCCGCTCCGCCCGCCCCGGGCTTCCCCGGGGACATGGCAGCAGCGGCAGCGGCGGCGGCCACACGGCGGAGCCTGGCGCGGCTGCAGCGGGGGGGACGCGTCCCTGGGCGCGCAGGGGCTTCGCAGGGCGGAGCGAGCGGCGCCCACCCCCCGCGCGCGGCGCCCTGATCCCGGCTCCGGCGGCTCTGGCGGCTCCCGCTGCCTCCTCCGCGCGTCATGCGGATGGGGCTGCAGGGAGCCTCGGCGAGCGCTCAGCCCCCTCCCTCCCCCCTCCCCCTCTGAATATTCATCGCTTCCTCCCACCCCGGCCGGCCGAGCGGCTGCCGAGCACCGCGGCCCATCGCCGCCCTCCCGCTGCAGCCCCCGCCCCCGCCGGGCCGGCCGGGCGGCTGGGAGGGGGCGGCGGCGCTCCCCGCGCGCACCCGGGCGGCTCCCCTCCGGCGGGCAGAGGAAGCGCCCCCGCCTTGCCCGCCCTCTCCGCCCAGCCCTCCCACATTCCTGGGACTCGGCACCCGGGACGCGGCTCTGCGGCTCTCGAGCCACGAGCCCGTACCCCTCGGCCCGGCTCCACGGCCCCGAGTTTGGGTCACCAGATGTTGACCGAGACCCCTGCCGAGGGCACAGCCAGGCCTGCGTTAAGACGGCAACCCAGCGAAGGCCTGGCTGACCTTCGCTGGGTTGCCGGCGAAGGCTTGGAGTGGCAGTGGAGGTGCTTGAACCCCTAAATTGTAGGTGATGTGCAGTGTGTTCTCCCCGTCCCCATCCCCGGACCAGGGAGGCAGAGAGCGGGCATTGGAGCGGGTCCAGTGATTAGGACCCCCGCTCTGCCATATGGTAAACCTGGCTCTGCTAGTAGTACTAGCTGTGTGACCTCGGGAGAGGCATTTCACCTCTCTGGGCCTCCTTTCCTCATCTGTGAAGTGAGGATAATACTAGTACCTGGCTGGAGAGACTTGACCATTACATGAGATAATGAACGGAAAAGTCCTAAACACCCGGCCAGACACCACACATAGTGGGCCTCAGTAAGCAGTAGCTCTTCCAGCAGCTTTCATCACATTTTCAAATAAGTCCACAACCCGAAAGGGGTTAAAGATTACTGCAGATGTTACTGTTATGCCCATGCACACAGGAGGGAACTGAGAATCTGAGATACTCAGCCTGTTGCCCAAGGAAAAGTAATGAGAGAAAGGGCTAAACCAAGGAGTGCTGGGGAGGGAGAGATGAATTCCAACCAGGGGAGGAGGTGACACCTGAGCTGGGCTTTGAAGGATGGGTTGAATTTCACCAGGAAGATAGAGGGGGGCAGGGGCTCAGGAAGTGGGAAAACTTGGCAAAAAACGGGAGGCGGATGCTTCAGGCTTGGCCCTTCTGAGAAGCAGCGAATGGGAGGTTGAGGGGTTCATATATAGAGGAGACTTTGAAAGGCAGAATAATAAGTCTGGGCTGGATTCGACGTGCAGCAGATTGTAAACCACCAGGTGCCCAACACCACCACCAGACACCTCTTGTACCTCAGGTTCCCCATCTACGAGAGGGGAACGCATCTTCGCTTAAAGGGTCTAAGCAGCTCCTACAGGGACTGCACACACAGAGAACAGAAGGTAAGGGAACCTCAACTGGACACTCAAACACCCTGCCATCTTTTGTTTAAACACGGTGTAATTATCATAATTCACCAGGAATTCTGTTCCTTGCTGACTCCTCACCTTCTTGGGGCAGAGACAGGTGGTTTGAAAGGCATTCCTATCCATGATAGCCGAAGAAAGCATGACTTACTGCTGGTGCTACCGGGTCTTCAGGTTGCCCCAGATACTCACAGACCCTACCGACCCTAAGGATCCACCCAGGCCTCCACTGCTTCATGACAGGTCTGCAAACAGCTCTGGGAACGCCAGCGTGCGCTTGGATTTTTCTCCTGGATGAAATATATGCTCACGGTTGTGTTAGTTGGAACCGGATTTCCCCACAACATGGTGATGAAAGAGAATAAACAGTATTTTCAGTAAAGGGAGTTACAACCTGAATAATAAACTACCTGTTCAGTCATAAACAGATCACACTGGATTAATGACCTATATGAGACATAAATTAATCCTGAGTAGATGTGTTATAAACTCCCTGAGGGCAGGGACCGGACCTTTCTCCCCCTGGTTGCCCTGCAACACCTCACTCAGTGCCTTACCCATGGCAGGAACTCGGTATTTGTGCAGCTGCATGATTGTATAAATGAATCCAGAGCAGCATGGTGTGAAAGCTCATTTTTCCACAAGGATAAATTAGGGAAGAGTCATTCTCTTTGCAAAAGGACTTGAGATTATGTTCCAGTGTACAGGAAGATCCTCAGATGCCGCCTCCCCTAGAAATTCCCGGATGCCCCAACCCTGAGTTGGGTACCCTTCCCCCTCTGTGCTCTTGTAGCTCCCTGTGCTAACCTTACCTAACCACAGTGGAGTGTAAGTCAGGCCCTTGAAGACAAGGCCTGCATTTTACTTGTCACTGTATCCCCAGCACATAATAATCACTCATATAATATTTATTTAGCTGAATTGAATGCATTCCTTTGAATAGCAAACTAAGGTGTTAAATATATGTCTGTTCACACACACACACACACACACACACACACACACCAACTTCCATTTGCAAACAGCTTTTCAGGAATAAATCTACTGTGCAAAGTTCAGGGCACATTCTCTCTGAGAATAGATAATGATATTTGACCTTTTAATCATGTCCACCCTCAAGCAAAAGCTAAAGCTTTACTGAATATGGGGCCAGGTGCACAGAGAATGAAAGGATCAAAGCAAGAGGTTGGAGGGGAGCGTACCTGAATGTGTTCCAAAATTGCCAGATAAGAATCACCCAGTGGCTTGTTATAATATACATTCCCATGCCTTTCCTTAGACTGCAGAGGACTGTATCTGTACTTTTCACCAGCTCCTTGGGTAATTCTTGCTGTGAAACAGGATTGGAAGGCACTATTTATCTTATGGCTGGCCTGCATTGCATCCCTACTAATAATAAAGACCGTTGATCAGGTACTAACTAGGTGCCAGGCACTACTCTAGGTACTTTACATCCATTATTTCTGCTCCTTACTACAACCCTATAGAATGGGTATCATTATCAATATTTTAGGAACAATGAAACTACATCTCAGAGAGGCTTAGTTACTTACACAAGATCACAGAGCTTCAGAGGGGCAAAACCAGAATCTGAAACCATACCTTTCTTGCCACTATGTCATGGTGCCCCTTCCCTTGACATTTGTAGATAACTTAATATAAAGTGTTTTATGTGTTGGCTGTTGTTATTACTTTTATCATGACTCTCTTGGGCCTCAGTTTCCCCAATTTTAAAATAGGCAGTGACAGAAGGTACAAGACTTTCCACTTCATCCCCCAAGAATGGGGAACAAGCAAGGCAACCATGTTTAATGAGAGGTCCACCATCCCAGCAGGAAGCAAGCCTGCTGGGCACCAGCCTGGAACCAGGTCACCGGCCCTGCAGGGAGTACATTCAGCCTGGCAACCCTCAGTTTATTTTAAAAGCCACCATGAGCAAACCATTCTCCAAAGCCCTCCTAAGCGGAATGGAATGTTTCTTGGGAGTCTGATTAGCTAATGTTGCAGGCATGGCTGCCCTGAGACCTTCCTGCCTCACAGACTTGAACTGAATCAGAATGGAAAGGAAGACTTTTCGTAAGTTCTTTAAAAAAAAAAAAAAAAAAGTAGTACTTCATCTTTACAATAGTAACAGGCTGTTTCCTGTGGACTAATAACTGGGCTGTGGTTAGAACTCCATGTTTGTCCACCAGACCTCAAACACTGCCTTAATCACCTGCCCCTGTACCAAACCAGGGAGTGCCTTGGCAAGGCCTTTTTTGTTCCTGACTTCAAGAACTTGCAACATTAAGCATGTTCATATTTCTTTGTGTGTGTGTGTGTTGTGTGTTGTGTGTTGTATGTTGAGATAGGAAACAAAGTTTACTTACAAAGAAACAGTAGCACATGACAGATTTTTCAGTGTAGAGAGCAGAAAGGGAGCCATTGCTCTCAAGAGTCCCCACCCTTTCCCAAATTTAGGCGCCCACAGGGAGGAGCCCAGTGGCTTCTGCACTTCCAGCTGTTAGGTCCTGAGTCAAGCTCCCAGGGAGCCCAGTACCAATCACATTGGGCTGGCAGAACAAACACAAGACCCAGGGTTTTGGGGTACCTGGGAACACAGGGAGTGTGTGGTAAGGAGACTTGGAGCCTAGGGGACAAGAGGCTTTTGTCCAGGGCTTGAGAACGACTTCCACACAAAGACCAGAAGTGCCAGGTTGGGGGCAGGAGGGCAGTCAAGCCTGCAGCAGAAACATCACCTCCAACAAAGGAAGGGCTGAGAGGTGTAAAGACAAGAAGAGGGAAAGTGAGCAGGAGACCCAGAGTCCCAGGGCTTCTTGGCAGCTGGGTCCTTCCAGCCTTGTTAAGAATAAATTAATTTTTTCAGGTTTGAAATGTCCTTTCTTCTTTTTTTTCTTTTTTTTCAGGTTGAAAAGAAAATCTTAATCACACTGGGCTGGCTGTATACAACACCTGGGTCCCTGCAGTTAGGGTAAGAAATCAACTCGTGTGGGAACAATTGTATAGTGGAATCTTGCTAATAGAGGAGAAAATACCCTGAAATCTAAATAAGCAAATAAAAATCATATATGGCACTATAGTTACATTATGTATATAAATGATATATAAACATGTGTATGTATATATCATATTAGTATATATCATATTAGAGAGATACAAGCATGAGCTTTGCTAGTGGCAATAAAGTCTAGTGGATATGAGTCTAGACTCTGGAGTCAGCTGCCTGGGTTCAAATCCTGGTCCTGCCATGTATTAGCTGTGTGACCCTGGATAAGTTACTCAAGTTCTCTGTGCCTCAACATCCTTATCTGTAAATGAAGATGTTCTTGATGATAATATCTACCTCATAGAATTTTTATTAAGTATTACAGTAGTTAAAGCACTGATAATACTGCCTGGAACAAAGTAAATACCATGTAAGTGTTTGCCATTATTAAAATATCTTTTTGGCAGATCTGAGGCAGGGTGGTGTAATGGGGGAGAATATGTGCTTTGGATCAGATGGTCATAGGTTCAAGTCCTATGCTTGCTATGTAATTTTGGCCTCCATTTCCTCACGTAAAGAATGGGATGACAGAGACTTCCCTGGTGGTCCAGTGGCTAAGACTCCACGCTCCCAATGCAGGGGGCCCGGGTTCGATCCCTGGTCAGGGAACTAGATCCCACATGCCACAAATAAGAGTTCGCATGCCGCAGGTTAAGATCCCACGTGCCACAACTAAGACATGGCACAGCCAAATAAATAAATAAATAAACTTTTTTAATGGGATGATAATTCATCATTATGAAAATGAAAGGATAAGTCACATGCAAAGTGCCTGGCACATATTCCAGGAGATACAAGTGGTAAAGGCATAGTAACTGATAGAAAAGAAAAGAAGGAGATTGGGAATGAATGGTACTAGTGAATGGTACTCATGACCATCACAGTGACAGAGCCTCTAAAACCTGGCAGTTGAAAGTGTGGTCCACTGGTCAGCAGCATGACATCCCCTGGGAACTTGTTAAGAGTTTCTGGCCCCACCCCAGACCTACTGAGATGGTTGATTTGATGAGTGGGCCTTGGGATGCCCAGATATCTGGTTAAACACTATTTCTGGATGTGTCTGTGAGGGTGCTTCCGGAAGAGATTCACATTTGAATTAGTGAGCTGAGTAAAGCAGATGGCCCTCCCCAGTGTGGGTGGGCTTCGTCCAATCTGTTGAGGTCCTGAATAGAACAAAAAGGCGGAGGAGGGTTGAATTTTCTCTCTGCCTGACTGTTTGAGCTGGACAACGATCTTCTCCTGCCTGGTTCCGGGTTCTCAGACCTTCAGACTCAGACTGGAATCTACACCATTAGCTCTCTGGCTCTGTGGCTCTCAGGCCTTTGAACTACACCACCAGCTTTCCTGGGTCTCCAGCTTGCAGATGGTAGGTCATGGTCTTCTCAGCCTCCGTAATCACATGAGGCAATACCTTATTTTATTTGTATATATATTTTTTAACATATATATTTTATTTTTTTTTTCCTATTGTTTCCGTTTCTCTGAAGAACACTAACTAATGCACCTACTAAATCAGAATCTGCATTTGAACGAGATTGCCAGGAGATTCCTATATACCTTAAAGTTGGAGAAGCACTGACCTGGTGGGTTGGGTGGCAAGGCAGCATGCTCCTTAAGAGCTGGCTCTCAGGGACTTTCCTGGCGGTCCAGTGGTAAAGACTCCGCGCTTTCACTGCAGGGGGGGCCGGGTTCCATCCTAAAAGAAAAAAAAAAAAATAGGGACTTCCCTGGTAGCACAGTGGTTAGGAATCCGCCTGCCAATGCAGGGGACACGGGTTCAGTCCCTGATCTGGGAAGATCCCACATGCCGCGGAGCAACTAAGCCCATGCGCCACAACTACTGAAGCCCGTGCGCTTAGAGCCCGTGCTCTGCAACAAGAGAAGCCGCCGCAATGAGAAGTCCGCGCACCGCAACAAAGAGTAGCCCCCGCTCGCCTCAACTAGAGAAAGCCCACGCGCGGCAACGAAGACCCAACGCAGCCAAAAATAAATAAATAAATAAATAAATTTATTCCAAAAAAAAAGAAGAAAAGAGCTGGCTCTCAGCCTTTATCAGTGATTTGGTTAACATGCTTATTTCTGGGCACCCCCCCCCCTCAGAAACTCTGAATTAGGGTTCTATCTCCAATTAGAATTAGAGCTCAGGACTCTGCACTAAGAAGCACACAGGTGACCTGGGTACCGTTAGCTTCCTCCAACCACTTTGGGAAAATACTCTCAAGTGTGTTCTGAGTCTATGTGCTTTTTTTTTTTTTTTTTTTTTAATGTGATGATCCATTTATTTATTTATTTATTTATGGCTGAGCTGGGTCTTCGTTTCTGTGCGAGGGCTTTCTCTAGTTATGGCAAGTGGGGGCCACTCTTCATCGCGGTGCGCCGGCCTCTCACTACTGCGGCCTCTCTTGTTGCGGAGCACAAGCTCCAGATGCGCAGGCTCAGTAATTGTGGCTCACGGACCTAGTTGCTCCGTGGCATGTGGGATCTTCCCAGACCAGGGCTCGAACCTGTGTCCCCTGCATTGGCAGGCAGATTCTCAACCACTGCACCACCAGGGAAGCCCCTGTGCTTTTTTTCTTTCCTATGACGCAAAAGAATTTTAAAAGGTCTAGACTACCACATATAAGCAGAATATGTTTAAAGAGTTTCATTTTATTTACTTAGAAACTATATCCAAGATCAAGAGACAGTAAAAACCTAAGTAATAACATCCACTTCCATTATTGGCAGCTAACTATGTACCAGGCTATGTGCAAGCTATTTTATACACTTTACCTCATTTAATCCTTCTTTATCTGTATATTTATACCCACAACCCTACCCCACAGGTGCTGTCATGATTCCCATTTTATGGTTAAGGAAATAACAGCACGTACAGTTTAAGTAACTTGCTCAAAGACACACAGGTGGCAGAACAGGAGGTGGACCCAAACCTGGCTGAAGCCAAAGCTTGTGTTAGCCACTCTGTGATTGCTTCCCAGGGCAGACATCCCTGGCCTAAGGAGGTCCTTCTGTAGAACTCTTTCCCTACCCTCAGTATCTCCCACATGGTCCTTTAAGCTTCAGCATCTTGCCAAGGACAGCATGTTACAGATACCCCTGAACTCCCTGCACATACACAATAAATGAATGATTTCAAGATAAGAACATATAGACAAATTCCTCTTCTCCCTTGTTTCCTATTCATCTGCTGCTGTCATTTTCCTCTGTTGTCATTTTCATCAGGCACTTTTTTTCTGAGACTTGCATCCACTCTGTTGAAAGGTGCTGTTGCTGCTCTCAGGGCTTATCATTCTGAGACTCGGGCAATTGTAAGATGTTACACAGAGCAAAGAACCTTGGAGGTCATCCAGTCCAACCCGCTCACTCTACAGATGAAGAAACCGATGAAGAAACTGAGGCTCAGGGAGGTAACGTGACTCGTGAATGGTAACACATCTGGTCCACGTATCAGCAATGCGTCAGCAATAAGGCTCTGTTCTGCAATCTTTCTTGACATGCTCCCTCTCCTCTGTGTGACTCACAGGAAAGAAAGTAAGATCTCTCTCATTCTGGGCCTCCACCCTTCTCAAATAACCTCCATTAATTTCTGGGCTGTTAAGAAATGTCTATATGCTTGATTTAGACAAGCCTTGAAATTTGCAGTCACCAAAGATGTACAGAACATGAAGCATTTTTGCCTTGAGCCTCTGGGCCCTGGGAAAGCAAGCTGGGCTGGGCTGATCCTGGGCCTGGTTCTGATTTGGCCATTGTCCGAAGCAAAGGAATCCAGCACAAAGAAGGAGTTTGTACACCAGCTGTAATCCCGGTGTAGGTAAGGCTACAACCGGTGTCCTCAAGGTCTTGGCTTTTCTGGCAAAGCTAGATTTTCTTTACTCTGGTCCCTGCTGACACAGTGACAACCTGACGACTCATTAGGCCTGGAGCAAGACATCCGCAGAGAAGAAGCATAAACATAAACAGGGCAAAGCAGTGACGTGATCCTGCCTGGCTCCCTAACTCGACCTGGCATTTGTTACCTGGGAGGATCCCTGGCTCCCGGCCTCCTGGCCTTCAGCACCAACCTGAGGCAGGTGTATTCTCTGCGCACCTGGATCATACCCAGGTGTTAGCCAGCCAGCTCGATCTTCCACTCCCAGAGCTAGAAGGGAGTTTAGAGGTCATGCATTCAACTCCTGATTTTACCAGTAACCAAATGAAGGCCCCAAAGGAGGTCAATGATTGTCTAAAGCCATGGAGAAGTTTGTAGAGAAAAGTCAGAACGGGGACTGGGATGGGAGTGGAATAGAGAGAGAGGTATACACACACGTGCACATGCACACACACGTGCACATGCACACACACATACACACAGTGTTATGTCATTTTAAAGTTTACAAAATTCCTTCACATACAGTTAAGAATGATACTCAAGATAGTTTAACCTGTCAGGCCCACAGCCCTACAAACATTAATACATTTGGCCCTCTCCTGAGAAGTGGGCTCTGATCCTATTTCCATCTTACAGATGAGGAGATGGAGGCTCAGAAAGATTGACACTTAGCCCTGTTCACCATCGTAAATTATATTTGTGTTTGCCTGTTTGCAGATTACAGAGATAGCTTAAGCAAAAAGGGGGGTTTTGTTATAACACTGGAGTGTCACAGAGCACCCCCAAGGTAGGAATACCCAGGGCCTCCCCTAGCCTGGCACCAAGAACTGGAAAACCACCAAGAGCTCAAGACAGTTGTCTCTGCCTCTTGCTTCTCTCCTTCAGGCCAACCTTCACTGCATCTCTGTGCACTTCTTTCCAGTTTTTCTCACCTCTGTTTCATGTTCTTACAGTGACTCCTAGACCATATCAAATCCCAGTTCTCAGAAGGAATCTGATTAGCCCAGCTTGGATCCCATGCCCACTCCTGGTCCAATCAACGTGGCTGAGGAGAGAGGGTCATATTACGTAACGATCGCAACCAAAGGCCACCTCACTGGGAGGTAGATGCACAGACAGGGGTAGCAGTGAGCTGAGCAGACACCCCAAAAGTTGTCTACTATGGTCACACAGGACACACACAGCCAGGGCTCAGACCCAAGTCTCCGGACTCTCAGGACAGAATGCCTTTCCATAGGACCACTGATCCCTCTGTCCCCAAGGCCATGTCCAAATAACCTGGCTGCTCACTCGGCACTAATCTTTGGATGCCGAGGGATGTCCCTGTTGCCCTGGAAGGATTTAGGCCAAGGACTAAGATTCAATTCCAGCTATTCCTGCACACAGATCAAGGGAGATCCCCTGACTGGCTCCTGAGGATACTGATGAAATTAGACAGAGAAGCAGAGGAAGGAGAAAACCTGCCGTCAGCAGTGGAGTCCCAGAATCCTGCCTGCTTCTCGTCCTCTGGTTGTCTGAACCCTCTATTTAGGGGCTGAGAGTGGTGCTGACTCTGTGGGGAGCACTGCATGGGGCCATGGCAGGTGGAGGAAGTATCTGCAGGGAACCTCGAAATCAAAGGCCTGCTCAGAGGCTGGCAGGAAGCTACTAGGGTCATGGCGCTAGAAAAGGGAGACACAAAAGGCCGGAGCTGATACTGAAAGGGCAGGGGGTATGGCCAAGAAAAGAACCCCAAACAGGGGGAGAGCAGAGAACGGATGCCAGACATGCTGCTGGACACCTCCCTGCAGAGACCGTCTGGAGCTGGCCCTTGAGGACCATGGCAGGACGGGGCCTGGGACATACATATTGCAGGTGGGAATGAAACCAATCCAGTCTCTCTGGAGGCAGTTTGGCAATATTAAAAGTCTTTAATGATAATAAAAACAATAATAATAAAGGCATTTTTACCTCAGAAAACCCACTGTGGTTATTTCTCCACTGCCTAGAAAAGAGCCTGATACACAGAAGGGACTCGATAAAAACTACTGAACGAACGACTAGATGATTGACATGTTCATAAAGAGAGATATAAGCAAGGATGTTCAATACAGTAGCAAATTGGAAACAACCTAAATGCCCACCAATAGGGGACTAGTTAAGTAAATTATGGTATAGCCTTATAAAAGAATGCTTTACAAATATTTTAAATGATGGCATAGATGTATACCTATTGATTTGGAAGAATATTCTCAATATTTGGCTGGGGAAGAAAGCAGGATAAAAATAATGCCATTTTATAGAGAGAAAAACATTTTAATGTATGCATAAAGAAAAGTTAATAATGTATGAAAATAATAACAATGGGAAATAAGATTTCAGGTCATTAATCCTTTCTCTTTTAGTTTATTTCTATCTTCTAAATTTTCTACCATGACCATGTGTTACTTGTATAATTAGAAGTAATAGGGCTTCCCTGGTGGCGCAGTGGTTGAGAATCTGCCTGCCAATGCAGGGGACATGGGTTCGAGCCCTGGTCTGGGAAGATCCCACATGCCGCGGAGCAACTAGGCCCGTGAGCCACAATTACTGAGCCTGCGCGTCTGGAGCCTGTGCTCCGCAACAAGAGAGGCCGCGATAGTGAGAGGCCCGTGCACCGTGATGAAGAGTGGACCCCACTCGCCTCAACTAGAGAAAGCCCTCGCACAGAAACGAAGACCCAACACAGCAATAAATAAATAAATAAATAAATAAATAAATGAATGAATGAATGAAATAGAGTCAGAGACA
The DNA here is from genome assembly GCF_009873245.2 of Balaenoptera musculus. Classification (NCBI taxonomy): domain Eukaryota; kingdom Metazoa; phylum Chordata; class Mammalia; order Artiodactyla; family Balaenopteridae; genus Balaenoptera; species Balaenoptera musculus. Next base: position 96,813,776 of record NC_045792.1, on the reverse strand, counting down.
TCAGTACAAACTCAAGTTTAGCTTAATGTAATAGAGATGACAGGCAGAAATAATTTTAAAAAAAAAAGAAGTAATAGGAGAGGGAATTCCCTGGTGGTCCAGTGGTTAGGACTCTGAGCTCTCACTGCCAAGGACCCGGGTTCAATCCCTGGTCAGGGAACTAAGATCCCACAAGCTGCACGGCCAAAAAAAAAAAAGACAGAGAGAAAAGAAAGTAATACATGAAAATATTTCTCATCAAAAAAGGGTGAAGTGAGGCCAAGAGGGGGATGAATACAAGTGATCAATCAACAAATGATTTCAGAACACTGGTTGCGTGTGGTGCTGATTGCTTCAGCAACTATCAAGAAGTGTCAAGCAAAGTCCCTGCCCTCCAGGAGTCAACAGTGTGATGGTAGAAAATCACAGGGGAGGGTGGGAGATGGCTTCAGGCTGGCACTGAGACTATGGTGGGCACAAGGGCCACCAACAGTATTTTGCTTCCTGTGACCAGGGATAGACCAAGACAAGGCAGGGGAGGGCTATGGATGGGGGAACCTAGAAAGCCAGAGATGCAGCAAGAACCAGCAAAACAAAGACCGGCAATGATGGATAAGAGCCAACGACATCAGTGAGAATTGAGTTTAGCAGGAAAAAAAAAAAAAAATTAAAACCCAACTGTGTGCTAGGTTCTGTGCTAGGGATACAGGTGCTAAGGATAATCAAAACTAGCAAGGTCCCTGTTTTCGTGGATTTACAATTAAGTGGAGGAGGGAAGAAATTGACTGATGAGTCAGTAAATAAACATAGCAAGAAAAATACCTGACAGTGATAAGCACTATTCGTTTTTAAGCTGCATCCAAATATCCCCATTGTCTGACTTCAAACAGTAAATGTCATGGGGAAAAAAAAATAATATAATGAACATCCTCATACCTATTACCGACATTTAACTGTTCTTAACATTTTGCCATGTTTGCTTCACTATTTTTCTGTTGCTGTTTTTGTTGTTGATGTGTTTTTTTTGGTTTGTTTTCTGGGTTTTTTTTAATTTATTTATTTTATTTTATTTATTTTTGGCTACGTTGGGTCTTTGTTGCTGAGCACAGGCTTGCTCTAGTTGGGTGAGCAGGGGCTACTCTTCATTGCGTTGCGTGGGCTTCTCATTGCTGTGGCTTCTCATGTGGGATCTTAGTTCCCTGACCAGGGATCCAACCCCCGTCCCCTGCGTGGGAAGGTGGATTCTTAACCACTGGACCACCAGGGAAGTCCTCCTATAATATTTTTTTTAATGCTGGTTTTTCAAACTAGGATCCAATCAGCAACTACACATTGCGTTTGGTTGTTTTCACTTTTAAGTTTCCTTTTAATGTCTATATCTACAATCTCATTTACATCAAAATCTGTATAGATAGATCTCCATTGTCAATACCCTGGAGGTCCAGTGGTTAGGACTCCACGCTTTCACTGCCGAGGGCACGGGTTCAACCCCTGGTCAGGGAACTAAGATCCCACAAGCCTCGAGGCACAGTCCAAAAAAAAAAAAAACGCTCCCAAAAGTCATGTTCCCAGTATAGCTAGACTCAGCCAAAAGAAACCCAGGCTATTAGTGGGTAGCAAACCCTGTAACCTGGTCCCCTCCCATCCACTAGTAAGAGGTGACTGACTACAGGTGAAATTGCTGGCCTTGGAAAAAACCAAACTATACCCTATAGGTGAATCAGCTCCATCTGAGAAGGACTATTGACTCTCTCCCCCCTTGCCTTTCTTGGATGGTTCAAAGAGGCAGGTGGGTGTAATGGAAGAACGTAGGGAGCAAGACTTCAACTCTGGGGGCTTCCCTGGTGGTGCAATGGTTGGGAATCCTCCTGCCAACGCAGGGGACACGGGTTCAGGCCCTGGTCCGGGAGGATCCCACGTGCTGTGGAGCAGCTGGGCCTGTGCGCCACAGCTGCTGAGCCTGCGTTCTTGAGCCCGCGGGCCACAACTGCTGAAGCCCGTGCGCCTGGAGCCCGTGCTCCGCAACAGGGGAGGGCACTGCAATGAGAGGCCCACGCACCGCAGCCAAGAGTGGCCCCCGCTTGCCGCAGCTGGAGAGAGCCCGTATACGCAGCAACAAAGACCCAATGCATCCGGAAAAAAAAAAAAAAAAAAAGACTTCAACTCTGGCTCCCTGACTCTGGAGCGACGTGGCCTTGAGCAAGTCATTTCATCTCTTTGAGCCTCAAGTTTCTTTACCTGTAAAATGAAGATAGTAACCACCTGGGGGGTTGCTGTGAGGGTGAAATGAATTAATTTATAAGCATGCCCGTCACAGTGCTTGAATTTCCCACAAAGCCTGGAGCAGATACTGGTGCCTGATCACCAAACTCAGTTCCTCTTCCTCCCGGTGACATAGCTAGAGGACATTTCCCAGCCTCCCTTGCAGTTAGATGTGGCCATAGGATCAAGATCTAACAGTGGAATGTGAGAAAAAGTGTGCTGTGCAAGCCTCCTCCAGGCTCAGCCCACGAAACCTTCTGTGTTACCGGCCCAGGGAAGCCCTTGAAATCATCTGCTGAAACGCA